>NC_056748.1:584329915-584652415 GCF_019279795.1 Protopterus annectens | reverse complement strand
CAGCTTCTTCTAGAGGAAGCGTTTTTAGAGGTTTCCAGTTACAGGCATTTAGTTCAGTGTTAAATAGGATAGGGTTAAAATATTTATTACTACGAGAAGTTCTGATGGTAGGGGCATTAGTAGTGATATTCTTCTTTCTTATGATATAGGTTAAGTTGTGATCGCTAATGTCATCCGGCAAAGTGCCGGTTTGATATTGTAGTTGTGGTTTATTAACAAGAATCCAATCTAGTATACTTTCTTTGTTGTTAGGTTTATTGATCCTAGTGGAGGTGTTTATTGTCTGAGTAAAGCCATGGAGATTAATATGAGAGACTGGGTTATTAGTATTAACTGAGGACCAATCAAGGTTGAAGTCTCCAAGTATTACAGTTTCTTGTGGGTAGGTGGATGAAGCCCAGCTAAGGATATTTTCTATTATTATAGAGTTATTTCCAGGAGGTAGATAGATACAGATAATATAGATGGCTTTGTTTGGGTTCAGTTGTAGCTTTGATATAAGGAGTTCAGTCTTGGTGTTATCCAGGGGAGCATAGGGTACTAAGGATATATTTAGTTCAGTCTTAAATAGGAGTGCTACTCCCCCACCTTTGCGGGTATTGCGGTCCAGTCTCAGAATGTTGTAACCTGGAAAATTGAAAAATATGAAGTCTGAAACTGAAATGTATGTCATTATATAGTGATTTCAATCCTCAATGATTTGCCAGAAAACCACAAATGTTATACAGGACAGGCAAAAATATACACACACACACACACACACACACACACACACACACACACACACACACACACACACACACACACACACACACGCACACACACACACACACATATATATATATATATATATATATATATATATATATAATTTTTTTTTCCAGTTTTGACTCCCCCAAATGATGTTAAACATACTGTAAGAGGTTTCACAGCAAGTAATAACTGGTGCCAAAGCAATGGCCTCAAGCTAAATGCAAAAAAAATGTATCATCATACCATTCGGCAAAAACATGGCCACTACTGATTACCACATTAATGGCAACCCCTAAGTACACAACCTGTGGTGAGAGACCTGGGTACTCAGGTTGATAACAATCTCACATTTGACCATCATGTAGTGGCAGTAGTCAGAAAAGCCTTTTACTTGATTCATCTCATAAGTAAAGGGATTGCATCCAGAAAAAAAGGAGCTTATTACCTCTCTATACTCCTACCTCACTCGACCAATAATTGTGTATAACACCCCGTTTGGTATGTACCTCTTCAAAAATCTGCACCAACTGGAAAGGCCACAGAAATACCTCACAAAAAGAATCCATGGCCTCCAACACTTGTCCTATGCAGACAGGCTGAAATCACTGTCACTCTACTCGGTATTACACAGATTGCTCAGAGATGATCTGTGTCTTGCCTACAAGGCAGTCTTGGGCCCTGCCCTACTAGAGATGCTCTGTAGCCATACATTTAACTCCTCGTGCATTACCCACTCAAAATGCCTGAATCTAATATGCAACATCAACAAAACCTGCTGGAGAGACAAGTTTGTCTCCCAGTGGCTGTCCCATCTTTGGAATAGACTTTCCATATACATCAGAGTACCTTGCTTACCCTCTTCAAGCGCAACCTTGATGAGTGGATGGGAAAGCACAAATTTGTCCCAGGGGGTTCCACCTGTGTCCCTCCTTGACAGGGGCAGCAGGTGCTTACTGAGGTTTCTTTTTGGGGATAAACTCTTGGCTAGGCTTGTAAGGGCCCCAGGGACATTAGCCTAGTAACCTCCTATGACTTAGTTGAACTAGTTTCCTGAATATCCAGCACACTATTCCATCTCAGTTACCATGGTTTCCCTGAAATAGCCATTTCTTCTGAAAAACATAAAATGCTTGCGTATCCCTTGCCATCTGTAATCTCCATCAACTTCCCATGTTTCACTTGAAATCCACTCCTCCTGCCCTGTCACATAGAGTTCATATCATATTCTCTTTCCCCTTCCATTCTGTCTTCCAGAGTGCTAGTTTTATTTAGATTTGATTTTATCTTCTGTTCTCTGTTACTATATAGATATTTTCTTGTCGGCTATGATGTTTGCTGTTTAACATGTGTTTAATTGGGCTGTAGTTGTTAGTCTTTTTCCCGGTTGTAAGCCTAAAGTGCACATACATAGTTTTGTCAGCCTGTCCTCATATTCCCAGGCTTTCACTGTAGACATCATCCTAGCTGCCACCTTCCGCACTCTTCTCACAAAACTAATCTTGTTGTCCATGAATGGTCTCCAGAACTGCACACACACCTCGTCATGTTATGGTACAGTGCTCTGTAATGAAGCAGTAAAATTTGTTATGATTCCTTACAGTCCATTCCTCTCACTATGAATGCTAACATTCTCAGTGCCTTAGTCATGGGCCTGTCAGTCTGCTGATGATGATTCTGCTTTGTTTCACTGACTATTGAAGCATGCACCATGTCCCTGTTTTATGCTACAGTCACATGAGGTTATGGTAGTTGTGTATCAGTTCTGTTCCACCACAGATATCTGTGATGTCTGACAGTGACATCAGCAGGAAAATAAAGGCAAACTTTGCAAATGAGTAAGCACAGATTCTCACTTTACCTTGTTCATTGACACTCCATGCTCAAGAGATGTGATGGTAATAGAGATAAGAAAAATAAATGTGGGGAAGATATTTCTACAGATACTAACACCATGAGATGACATCAGTGGTGGCTGGTGACTTCAAATCAAAGGGGGACTGCAGGAGACAGCTGAATGGGTGGGGTCAATGGGAAGGGGTGCGGCCAACTAGAAAGGGGAGGAGCTATGTTCAAAACCACAAAAACTGTAACTTTAATTAAATACACTGCCCTGGGTGCCAAACTGTTATTATGAGAGTCCAATCAAGACAAAATGAAGTGTAGAAGAAAAAAAAATATTTCAGTGCATTGGCTGCATGACAGCTTACTTAATATCTAGATGAAAACAAAAAGGTTGTGAGGCATGAAAAAATAAATTACTTTTTAAATACATTACTGGAATGTCAGTCTAAATCAAGTATCAGAAAAACAAGCAGCACTCAGCTCAAACCACATCTCCTTGCACTGCAGTTCTAATTATAATTTAAGTAGCAATCTCTGTGATACCCTCTCTTGTAAAAATGTTTCTTATCCAAAAAGACCTGCTGTCTGACAACAACTATCTACTTGTTTCATGGGGAAAACATGATCAAAGTAAAAAATGAAAAGCAAACAAGAAACAAGCTCAGGATACATTGCTTAAAGGATTACTGCACATGTTATGGACCACACACAATAGATTGGCATTCTGTTTAGTTTACAAGTAAAGCCTGCAATGAAGACTGCAGGTCTCCAACAAATGTAACGAGCTTCTTAAAATAATGTAATCAAGTCCTTTATTACTAATACTGTCCTATGCATTTCAGTACCCAAGGCTTATACGTTATATAGTTATGTAAGTATTCTCTGCATGGCAACAACAGAAAGGCTTTCAATGTTGGCAATTCTTTAACAGTATGCTTATTAAAGCTTTCTTGCATCTTACAATCTCAGACAAGCTTACCTGATGGTCATTAAAACATTGCTACTTAAACAGAGAGCAACAGGCACTTTCTGAATAATAATAAGCATAAATCAACAGTATAAACATATGACAGAAACCAGAACATTCTGCAAAATCAAGGAGCGATGTACCTGTTTCTGCATTTAACGGTTATATGCCATGGTGACCTATTTGTGGCCCTAGTTGCTAAACAATGTTATCTTACTTAAAAACAGTACTAACCCAGGATTGGCTGGAATCCCTTTACTAACCCAGGATTGGCTGGAATCCCTTACTCACTCCTCATTACTTTCTACTTGTCTTTGTTCTCAGCTTTGTCCACAACTCTACGTCTGTGAAAATCCACATCTTTCCATTCACCCAGCTCACTCCCTCTTCCTTACTTGGATTAGTACTGCCATTTTCTTGAGAAGAAGCAACTGTAGCCCTCCTTAACCAACAACATCAATTGCTCTACAGAATCTCTTGTATAGATACACACACATCCACACATTCACATATACAGGGTCTATAATACATTAAAAAACAAGAGTTTAGAGTTCTGACGGCAATACATATACTGACTTGACTTCTAGTGCAGATTTCACTGCGTTCGAGAGTATTTAGTCCAAAAATGCAAATGCACCACTGCTTACAAAATGATGGATGTTTATGCTAGCCTAGACACCAGTAACATACTTACTTTTTCATTTGCCTTTGTTCAGCATGCTGCTTTGTAAAGTTAATGCTGCCCCGTTTGATGATTCGGGTGAGTGGTAGGCAATAGATTGGGAAAAGTGCCTGGGGTAGTTCCCTATCACAAATATAAAGCCCAGAAGTCCAGAACAATGAAGCCATTGACAACAAAACTGTCAAATTATGAAGATAAGGTCATATGTAAAAATGTCAATGCAGAGGGTAAAGGGTAGGGAATTTGACTTCTGATACTAATAACCCCAATGAAAACATTAAGAAATGCTTCTATGCAGCTGAATGCATTGAACTATTGGTGGGGTATAACAACTTCAGAAACTGGGAAAGTGAAAAATACCACAGTTTTTTTTGGCATGCTGAGTTTTTGCTGCAGTGAGCCCTAATGAGCAACTGTGGTTTTGAAAAAAGCTGTGCTGGTGGAAACAGTGTATGGATTATTTACCCTGCAAAACAAAACTCTGATGAAGGTAGAAATGCTTGGTAAAACTGATATAAGGAAAAATGGATATAAAAATTCATTATACTTGTGTTTGTGAAAGTGTACCTAAAGAAATGTTGCAGTAACAAGCACTAAAATGTTACATTTGTATTCTGACAGATGTTGAATTTTGGCCAATGGCTTATTTGCTGAAGGTTTCCTAAAAAATCCTGTGCTTATTGAAATTGCATTCTGACTTTATTAATATGTTGGAAAGTTCTGCTGTAACAGAAATGATGTAATTTGTGTTGTACTTGTAAGCAAATAACCTAAGCTGTTGTGAGCCTTCTCAGTAAAAGAAAGCTTAAGCAGTACAAAGTGTATAAAATCGAATGTAAAGCAGCCTAAGCAGGTAACCTTATAATATATTTTTAACTAAATATTGCATTTCTTTTTTTACAAAATGGGATTGACAACCTTGAACCTTCTTGACTTCAGAACAAGTAGCAGAATCTGTAAAATGAAAATAAGTATTGAGAATAACCAGTGTCTAAACCATGCTTTGTGGTAGTTAACTTTAAGTAGTCAAACCGATCACTGATTTAAACCTGAACTGAAGCACTACACATTGTCCAGTTTATGCAAAATTAAGCTATCTACTGTTGCCCGTTCGATTCTCAGAGCGTCTTCTGTGTGGCGACATGCATGAATGGGCGTTCCTTCGTTAAAGGTTGTGCGTTAGGCCCGGCAAGCCAGCACTTAAAAATCTACTGCCAATTATTAGAGGACCGGAGTTCCGCTATGGCGACCCCTAACCGGGAAAAAGCCGAAAGACACAAACAAACAAACTGTTGTAAAAAAATCCCCAAAAACAAAAAAAAATTACATTGACATCTGTACAGTGTAGAGCCGAGCCGACACCTACCTCAGTAAAGTTTTAATAATTTCACTTGTGTCTGTCTCGAACAAAGGAATTCTTTCTTTTTCCTCTGCTCTGTCTGACTCGGTGTCTGTTCGCATAAGCAAACCAGCAAGGGAAGGCAACACCAGCACAGCAGGCAAGCATGCCAAAGAAAACAAAGTTGTTTAATTACCTTTCAGTTTTCACTAACGATAGCACCGTAGCACAAGTAAAGAGTACTGTGCTACAGGCTACTACTACTACTACAAATTGTTTCTCGTTCTCTTTTTTGAGAAGAGAGTGAGAACCAATCAGTAGCCATCCAGTGGTCCACATCACGTACGTGACTGCCGACATGGCAGTCCAACCCCCCCTTCTACTTACTGTGTGGTTAAAACTGCCTAGACTTCTTGGCATCACACTGATGCCTTCTCATTAATCTAGACTGCTTTTACAGCAGTCTGCTAAATAAAAAACAAAACCCCGGAACTCAACGAGCTTGCGCAGTTCAAGTTCTGGGACTTTGCAAGTCGATTGGACTCAGTAGAGCTGCACATTGCACAACACAAACAAAATATTTATTTAAATATATTTTTTATTGAATGAATGTATTGTACAATAAATGAAACTTGACTATTTTTTTCTAGGAGGGATACAGTCCTGCAGTCCGATGGCATGAGCCACCAGTGGATGACATGCACAGCTACATTAGAGTGTCCAAATTATGTCAATAACAAACTAACAAGTTGATCAAAGAGATACACTTAATGGAAGATGATTGTGTCTGTCCTCCATAGCTACTATCATATGTGCCTTTGCTGGGAATGTTAACCACAGGATGTGATGTGTGTGTGTGTGTGTGTGTGTGTGTGTGTGTGTGTGTGTGTGTGTGTGTGTGTGTGTGTGTGTGTTTTGTACTCCACAAGTGGGTGGATGGGTGACACATAAATAGCATGGCTAATGTATTTATTATCAAAGACACACACAGGTTTTTCTACCCATGACAACATATGGGTGTCTTCCTTTCTCAGCAGAGGGTGTTGCAGAGAATGTATGCCATAGAATAGTCATAGTCTTACACCCCATCCTGGGAACATTAAAATATGAAACAATGTAAAAGCAAACATCCTTTTACATTGGGTACCTTCATCCTAGGTGTGCACTCCATCACCCTTTGAATATCTAAATAAACTAGCTATGAGATCTGACAGCCTTTGAGGGAAGAAGAGAAAAATTCCTTCACTCCTGAAATTCAGAAAGTGCAACATTAGTATTGTTGCAAGCTTCTTTGCTATTTCACATCCGAGTTCTTGCCATGATGTTAAGACACAAGATAAATGTGCCTTCAATGAACTACATTTGACCTATCTGTAGTACCTGCCAAACTGAATACTAACTATACTATTTCTTGTGATATATACCAAATCCTGGACCTACTGCCCTCCCCATGGTCTCTTCTTACTCATTTCTCCACAGTAATTGAATTTTAGTTTTTCTTTCTCTTACACCTCTGTGTCACTCAGATCATAGAGATTATCACCTCAGCAATAGCAGTCTACCCAAAAAGTCTGACCTTCCTGAAGTTTGTTATAAAAACACAATATTGACATAATCTTTGCATCAAAAACTAGGCTTAAGGATACATTTTATGCCATGCTTTCAGTTAACCAATTCTTGCATTTTTAAAAGTACATTTTTTGATAACAGAAGTTAAAGTCGTATCCTTCTTGTTAAGAACTCCTCTGAGAATATCCTCATTGACTCTAATCAGCCCCAAATTAACTATAGACAATAATGAGTCTTCTGAAATATAGCTTGAGTAATGTGTCTAAGATATGTTCCCTGATTTCATTTTTATATCACTCTACCATCCTCACTATCCCATCTACAAGTGTTTGGAAAATCTATGTTTTGGCACACAGATCTACATTTTATCTGACCTGGTAACTTAATTATAGTTGGTTTCATGATTACCACACTCAAGCTGGGGTTCAGAAAGGATTACTGCAAGTGGAAGCCTTAACACAAGTGATTTCCCTCTTGTAGTAATCCTTTCTGATTCATAGACTCACCCTACCAGTATGGTTTCCTCCTAGTGGTAGCCTCAGCATGGAGGACTGTCCTGCAGGCTGCACTGCATTGTAATGAGACAGTCTGAGTGAGTGGCTAATTAGTCATGTGCTATCCCCCAGAAGTGCTAGCAGCTCCTGACTGATGCTGCAGAGTGATTCAGAGAATCACTTAGCTGATACTTTTTCTTCCGACTGAGGAAATTTAATCATCATCAAAAGATGAAGGTCACCTGTTCACTCCACTGGAAAGTCATAATGTATGTAAGTTCAGCAAGGACATGGGGGGATGAGGGCGATGATGTGGATGTACAAGTCTGTAGGGACATGAATGAAGCCAAATAAGTGTGTGTGTGTGTGTGTGTGTGTGTGTGTGTGTGTGTGTGTGTGTGTGTGTGTGTGTGTGTGTGTGCATGTGTGTAAGAGAGGTTATACAGGGAGGAGTAGGTAGTGAATCAAGTGTGTGTGTGTGTGTGTGTCAGTCAGAGCATGCATGTGGGTAAAGTGCATGTTTGTAAGAATTGTGATGATAAGAGGTATTGCTAGCCATGCCAGAAGTAGGGCAGTGGATGTGTACCCAGCACAGCTAGCAGGAATTTTGTTAAGAATTATATGTTATTTGCATATCAGACTGATTTGTACAGATGCTTGTTTAGAAAATGTATTTGTAACATTGCTTGTGTTAAAAATGTACCAATAATGGGTCCTGCCTGTATTGTAACTGAATTAAATGTGTATGCTTTAACAGAGGACACTGGAAGAGAAGAGGTTAATCTCAGTTTCAGCTAACTTTGAAAAATAGTTGAAATTAAATTAGGCCATAAAGAGTGTATCTTACAGTTCTGGTTGCAGCCAGAGACAAAATGTCTGAGAAACCAAGTATTAGGAAGCCTTCTTTATTGTCTCTAGAGGCAGCTAATTGCTACTCTGGAAGGGTAGATACTTGAAATTGTTTTATGACTTCCTGAAGCTGCAGCAGATCTGAGCAAAGCTCTATCTGTGTGTAAAGTAACACATAGGTGATAAAACCCAACAGTTTGTAGTATTGGTGATAGTGTGGGAAACAGAGTCAGATTACCAGATGCAATGTCATTCTGTAAGCTATCCCAGAAATACTATTTAGATATTATATTGAGAAGTGTCTCAGTCAGGCATAGCACACTGTTTTTGGAAACCTGACATAGAAGGATCCCCACCTACTTCATCTTGCCTTGTTCCAGTAAGTGACCAGGGAATAACATTCTTTAGATCAGTCAGGAAAATATAGTGAGAGTAGTTAAGTATTGTTTTTCTGTAAGTGTGTGAATCTGTCCAGCTGTGTTATTTTTAATATTTCTTGTGATTGAAACTCTGGTGTTTACTGTAAATAGATATTTAGTATTTTCATGTTCTTTTATTTATTATTAAATATATTTAAACTTTTCATTGTGGCTGGTCATTTTAGAAAATATTTAAGCTTTGAGAGTATTTGCATATATTTATTTGGTATCATGAAAAACACACCCTCTTGGAATTAACTGTGCTCTTCACTCATAAACAAGGAACAAAATGTAAAGCAAGAGCACGAAAACATAGCCAATGGTTAAAAATATTAATTGAGTTTAATGGTAAGCGCTTTCACACTTCCATGAGTGCTTCATCAGACCACAACTAAAATCAAGGCAACATAACTTTTATGCAAAAAAAAATCCTTAATCAGTCAAACATATAACCAATCAAAATAAAAGATATGCCATGCAGCAATAAAAATCAATTAAAATCACTTGAATAAATCTCTTCCTCTCAAGGCAGGTCTTAAAGAGACCCATCATTCAACCCAGAGTATTTATCTGCTTGTAATCTTATAATCCAAAATACTTCACGCTGCTCAGTGTAATTTTTAAAATCACCCCCTTGCTTACTTTTCACAACCTTCTCTATCACTTTCAAAGTAAACATATGTTCTATACCCCATTCCAGAGTGTGCTTAGCTACAGCACTTCTTAAATCATTGTTCTTAAGACAATCAATATGTTCCCCAATATGCTCGCTTAGGGAGTGGTTTGTTTTCCCCACATAAAAACTAAAACAAATCCTGCAGACAGCTAAATAAAGCATGTCACTTGTTTGGCAGTTCACTGATACATTAAATCTGTATTCAAAACCAGTCTGTGGATGTCTAAACAAATTAAAAACATCTATGTATGAATAAAAGTTGCATTTATTACAAAGGACCATCTCTTTACCTCTATCGCTGCTCATGCCTTGCCTACTGCCCCTGTAACACAACTGCCTCTTAAGAGATGTCTTGTTTCTAAAAACAAAATTGGATTGATCACCCATGAAATCCTTGATCCAGTCACCGGTATATAAAATGGACCAGTTCGTCCTTACTGTATCACAAATTGCTTGGATGTCACTGGTATAGCTCAAATTTAAAGGGAGCCTCCTTCTAGTGGCTTCCCTTGCCCATATTTTCTCCCTTTCTTCATTTAAATCTATTATATTTATTTGGTGGCAACTCTGTCCACTCTTGAAAGCCTTGCTGTTGGTCAAACTACCATTAGTATTAGTATTAACTTCACTCAGTATAATTGGATACCCTTTTAAGAGCCTCATAGTAACTGACTGGTGACAGTGAATCTACCTACCTAGTCTGGGCAGTGTTGGTGGATAATCTGTGTCAGCCTTTCCTAGGTGTGTGTGTGTGTGTGTGTGTGTGTGTGTGTGTGTGTGTGTGTGTGTGTGTGTGTGTGTGTGTGTGTGTGAAAATGAAATCTTACAGATTGTGTGTGTCAGCTGCTTAGAGCAGGGACATAAAGCACTGGTTTCACAGAGAGAGTGGTGGGGGACTTGGCCTGTATACTCAGCTGAGGACTTAACTCTACAGCTGTGCCAGTGGGGAAACTTACTGGGGACCTGAGGAGAGACAGAGAGAGAAACCCAGACCCCGGGCTTAGTGTGTTGCCTGTGTGCTCTTAAGGGAAATTGTGCTTGATGCAGAGAGGTCTATATCTGGAAATACTAAGTGTATCCATTTGTATTCCAAATGAACCTCCATCTCCAGTGTCAGTGGTGAGGATTCTGGCTCCTTGATTACTGGCCCAGAGTAGGGATCTCACAAGAATGATCAACTGTGTTGGTGGTATGTTTTATCTTCAGTAGAACATGTATGTACGTGGGAATGTCTGAGTGTGTGTCTATGTCTTCATGGGTGTCTGAGTGTGTGTTTGAGTATATGTGTGTGTGTGTTTGCTAGTGTAATGCTAAGGTAAACACTACAACTCTCAGAGGTCTGACAGTTCTAGTGTGAAACATGGGTGATTCAGAAATATGTTATTGAGCTGATGATGGCATCTTTCTCATGAAGTCATAACTGTCTCTGAGTTGCATTTCTCACTGTTGTGGTAGGCATTTTACATGAGTGGTGAGAATTCTTATGAATTCTAGGATAAACTATCAATATTGCAGAACTGTAGTGTCTTTCAGTTAGTCAGGGCATCTGCTAGATGAAATTCTGTCTCTGGTAAACATGCATTTCAATATTAGGCAGTAAATTATTCCTTGATTAATTCTGTAACATTAAAATTCTTCCTAACATCTTAACTGACTATTTCCTAATCACCTTTTTAGACCTATGCCACATTTAACACCTTTTATGCTATTGTTAGCAGTAGGCCCTTTACAAACAAAAAGGCATCTAGTCATCTTCAAATCCTCTCACCTATTGACTGCTACCCAGACTTGATCCTGATACAGGATAGATGACCCTTATAAGGTCGTACTGAAAGCATTGTTTACTAGTGCTCGCCAGTCACATTAAGACTTATCTGAAGAATGGAAGTTGATCATACTTCTCATTTTAATTTCTACAAGTCTTTGGGTTTCTAATACCATGACAGGAATTGACCCCACTGTAAGTCAAAGTGTGGTTAAAGTTCATGAAATTAGTATTGTTTCAATCTTTGATGTTAGCTAGAAGTGCTCTTTGCAGCACCTGCAGTGTGTCTAGCATTGACTCCTTCTGCAATTCATATGGAGTTACATGCATCGGTAACATGTCTAAGTATGAATGTAAATTCATTTTTATAAAACCCATTGTTCTGAATACTATTGGATCTTTCTGGGTATCCTTCTTCCATGTTGGCCTTATTTCTCCATGCAAATCCTGGTATTTTTATTTTTTTGTGTCTATCTGAACATAAGACACTGTAGTCACTGGGTGTAGCAATTTTAGTGATTAATGCGACTTTTCTCTTCTTTTCATAGACTACTATATCCGGTTTTCTCACATCTATTTTTGAACTGTTGGTAATGGGTGATCTCATGTGCTATAAACTTGTCTTTTTTATAATGCTTTGTTGCAACAAAATTTATGCATTTTCCACATTTCCTGCCTTCTCATCTGATCCTTCACCTTATATTCTTTCTTTTGTTTTTTTGGCACATTCAGTTGCTGCCTGATTTGTATCTACCTCTGGTTTGATTTCCATTCCCACTTAATACCAATACGCTTCTGCTAAACTAAGCAGGGAAGTCATATTAGACTTATTCTCATCAGGTTTTAAAACTTTCACTATATTTAGGTCTTGTGAGGTCAGCAGACATGTATGTAGTCCTACAATTGCAGATCTATACATGTAATCAACTTTGAGGATGCCCATACCTTCTTCAGAGTGGGGAATATGTAGTTTTGGTAGTCACTAATTTTTATAAATCATTTAATAACAATGAAACATCCTCCTCCTTTTCCTGTTCAACTGATCCAACATCTTTTGGGGCCAGTCAATCACTCCAAAACTGTAAGTTAGGACAGGAAGAACAAATTGGTTTGTAGCTTGGACTTCGTTCCTAGATGTTAGAGCTATTTTCAGTATTAATTTTAGTCTTCTAAAATATTCCTAAGTTTTATTCGCATTTCTTCTTGTTTTATTGTTGATCCTCTATCAATACCCAAATATTTATATACTCCCTCTTGCTCAAGTTCTTTTATATCACATTCTTGTCCCAGGCTGATGTTTCTGCTGCAGCTTTCCTGCTTTAAAAGTTGCTTTTGCACATTTATCAAGACCACGTGACATTCTTATATCATCTGAAAAAGTTTTGACCACTTGCAGTTGTGCTTTCAGTTCCTCATCTAATGAACTATACAGTGTTAAATCATTACAAAAAGATAAGAAGTCTTTTGTGTGCCAAATTGTAGCCATGACCTAATCTGTTAAATAGTTCAATGGATTAAGGGCAAGACAAAAGAGCAGCAGTGACAAACAGTCACCATGAAATATCCCCCTTTGAATTTTTATCCCCAGAATAATAAGTTAATCTTTATCATGGTTTAACTGCAAAATGGTTTGCCACTGTTTTATTATTGCTGTAATGTAATCAATCAGTGTAGAGTGTATTTTATACATTTTTAAGCATTCTTTTATCCATGAATGTGGGTTACTATCAGATGCTTGTTTGTAGTCTATCCATGCCATACTTCTTCTCTTTTACAGTTCTCCATTATGACTTTTTTAACAACAAATTTCCCTTTTACAGTTCTCCATTATGACTTGTTTAATGATCCTTTGTTCCATATGACTTTATTTTGATACTCTTTTGTTGTATTGCCTTGATTGAGTTTTCTTCTAAATAACTATAAACTCCTGTACAATAGATGTGATAAATCAGAAACTTTAGAAGTTCATTAAGATCTGCATGGTAAAAATTTTTCTTGCAGTAATACAAATAACAAGGCAGAGGAAGACTTTTGTATGTAGTTATCTCAGTATTTTACTGGCAGGAGATTAAAAAGAACATCAGTGTCAGAATGGGTTCATAACAAATAACCAAACAGAAACCGGTGAAATATTAACTCAAACAACTACCAGGAAAAGAATTGTACATTACCATCAAAATGGTTCTTTACTCTACCCAAATAGTGAAAAATATGCCTTCAATGCCTCGCTAACTCCTTAAGTGATTACTGCCTCATCAACTCTGTAGAACCTACAATGTATCTAACCTGAAATTCAGAGCATAATCATGGTGCTCCATGCACTACATATTAAAAAAAAATTGTATAACAAACTGTCTCTGTGTCACTGAGCCAGATATTACAATGTAGTTCTATCTGAAAAAAAAACAGTTATGTGTAAAGTAAGAGACTATTATGTTATTAAACATCTTTCAGATGCATGCTTAATCAATTTTTGCCCAGCTGAGGTGTACACCAAGTCTTCCTGAACAAAAAAAATAATTGCTATTAGTCATATATGCTGTTACTATTTGGCCTGCCTTACACAAGTGAAGTGTTCATGGGTTTGCTTCCACTAAGTTGTTAGTATGAATACTTCCCTAGTCTAACAGCTTGTTTGCGCAATTATATTAAAATATTTGTCAACATATAGATCAAGCTGGACTTCCAGATAGCTGCACATTGAGTAACAGCTTAATTTCAGGTTTGGGAGATAGAAATCAACAGGAAGAAAAACAGCAACTCAGAAATTGACAAATAAATGTGGGATTACAAAGCATTAATTATATTTGTGAAACCATATTCAATCAAAGACTGTGTACTGCTACATCCCAGCTGAGTGGAGGACAGCTACTGTCATCCCTTTGCATAAAGGTAGAGTATCCACTGATCCAGGAAATTATAGACCCATCAGCCTAACTAGCCTGATCTGCAAGGCCATGGAGCAGATTATCATGGACCTCATTAACAAGGAGACTGTCAACCTCCAGACACTTGATCCCACACAGTTTGGTTTTGTCAAGGGGCAGTCACGCCTGTTAAATTTGGTTGACTTCTTCAAGACAGTCACCAAAGCCATAGACAAGGGGAAGATGGTGCACACCACCTACCTTGATCTGGCTAAAGCCTTCGATATTATTCCCCACTCAGGTATAATAGATAAACTCTCTCAGCTAGGCATCAGTCCTTATGTTACTTGATGGGTAGCAAACTGGCTCACTGATAAAATCCACTTATTCAAAATAGGGGAAGCCACCTCAAGTAGTAGGCCCGTAACAAGTGGTGTACCACAGGGATTGGTCTTGGGGCCTCTGTTGTTTGGGATATACTTCTCAGAGGTGCAGACCAAATCTAATGGAATATGGCTGACCAAGTCTGCAGATGACTGCAAGCTGGGTGCTGTCATAATTTCCCCTAGTGATGTGGACATGTTCCAAGAGGGTCTCACCCAAACAAATGACTGGGGCCAGAAACATGGCCTCAAACCTGAATGCCAAAAAATGCATCATCATCATCCCTTTTGGGGAGAGTGACATCCCCACAAATTATCACATTTACAATAAGGTACTAAGCACACAATCAGTTGTGAGGGACTTGGGCACCCAGGTAGATAACAGACTGACATTTGGGCACCATATTGCCTCTGTTGCATGGAAAGCTTTCTACATGGCCCACCTCATTAGTAAGGGTATCTCATCTAGGGACAAGGTGGTCATAACATCCCTGTATTCTTCCCTTATAAGACCCATTATTGAGTGCAATGCCCCTTTCAGCATGTACCTCACAAAGCACATGCAGCAGCTGGAGAGATCACAGAGGTTCCTCACCCAGATAATCCAGGGTCTCACACATATACCCTACACAGATAGGCTAAAAGCCCTGCCACTCTACTCAGTCTCATACAGACTACTCAGAGGTAACCTCTGGCATACAAAGCAATCTCAGACCCCACTCTGATGGGACTGCTGCCTATCCACAAGTCAAGCTCCACTTGAGTAAGCCACATGTGCAACCTCAACCTGGCCTGTGACATCAATAGGACATGTTGGCAGCATAGATTTGTGTCACAGAGACTCCCCCTTTTGTGGAATAGACTCCCTCCATGTAAAGCAGAGTACATCTTTGAACCTTTTAAGCACAACTTGGATAGGGAACAGAAACTACACCTCTGGGATTCCACCTGTGTCCTTGCTGGACAGTGGCATAGGGTGCTGATTTGTTGGAACATGGGCCGAATTCTTTGCTAGGCTTGTAAGGGCCTCAGGGCCAATATCCTAGTAACTTCCTATGATCCTAAACATGATAGAATAAGAAAACCTGGAAATATTAAACTTTTGTGACTTTTTAGGGTACTCCAAATCATATGCCCTACTTTCTGTCATTAATATTTGAAAGAACATTTAGGAGGGGGGAAGAGGAAGGAAAGAGTTAACTGTAAGTAAAACAAAATTTTGTGCTTGACAGTAGTATTTTTATAATGCATGACATAACCTGCATGCTTTAAAGTAAAACTTTCTTATTTATTTTTGAGTTTAATAAGGATATAAAGTAAACAGGTGCCCCTGTTTTTTTCCTCCTTCATTCTTTCTCCTTGTTCAGTTTTGAGAACTGTAGGTACTGCAATGTAAAGAAAGAAAAGTCTGGTCAAAAGAACATGATACAAGAAAAATATGTGCTTTTTCTTACTGTTGCATAGGGGAATGACTGGATTAAGGACATTGGCTTGATCTAGTAGCAAGATTTAAGGGGAAGCAAATAAATAGAAAAGAACAGTGAATATAATAAAAAGTTTTCCTCTAGCAGATAAATGTGTGCTTGCAGAGGTAAATGTGTATCAAATTCTAGTGTTTCTATGGATACAATCTGATAAGAGGCAATACAAATAGAATACTTCTTTCAATGGCCAGGAGATAATGTTTTCTGAAAGCATTCAATTGTTTTTCTAATCTGGGAGAGGAATAAAGATATGAAAAAACAGACAGCACTTATTAGAAGAACAGACTGCCATGGGTCTTAGCATGGATAACCATCCTTATAGGATAATCCAGGTCTGTGTGTAGCTGTCATTCTGGGACAGTTGTTACTATTAGGAGGGGTTAAACTTCAATACTTGATGTCCCTAGTTTTCTCTGTTATTATTAAGTTTATTTTATTTATTTATTTTACATTTGACTGGGAGTGTCTGACTGAGCTAAATCCCTTTATCAGCAGAGGCTTGGGGAGAAAAGCTCCATCATATGCCAAAAAAATCTATACATAACAGTAAAGAATTTACTAAAAGTTACAAGTTATAAACATATGTTGACAAAAAACATAGAAAATGCAATAAACAGATGGATGAGCAACAGAAAAGATATAGTAAGTAAATGATTTGTATTAATAATCCAACCAAAAAATGAGGTAAAGTGCCCAAGACCAAGAAACAACTTTAAAACAAAAACAGGCACCAATGGAGGTGAAATGAAGAATTCAAATACTTGTAATGGAAATGACAGCTGTATTTATAGCTGTAAATTCAACCTTCCCTTTGGATGGGAAAGTAATAACTGATTCCGATATTTCTTATCGGGCCAATGTTAAAAAAACTGTTGGATCTAATTTTTAGACATAAAGCCCTGGGTATAGATAACAATTACCTCAAGGATTGTATTGTTAGGGGTATTGTCCTGAAGGGGCTGTGGATGTTTAAATACCCGAATAATGTGGTGGAAGGGTCTACCTTCCACGAGGAATTGTTAAGAATATTTGACCATAGTGGGTTTGAGGTTATGAGAACTCTTATTAAGGAAAATGAGAGAAATATGCAAATGTTGTATGAGGAAATAGAATGTTTAAACAAAATGGTGACTACTGATTTAATGTTTAGTATTGAAAATGAAAAAAGAAAATAGTATTTAATTAAACAACAAGTGGAGTAATTTTTAATAGAAAATGTGGAAAAATTGACAGGGACCTGAGGGAATACCACCTGAGGAAAGCATACCCGTTCCCAAAAAAAGACAATTTTAGTTCAAGGTATTATACTAAGAATGTGGAAATTAACTGAGGTCCCTTGAACCAACACTATGGGGCACATAATGTTTGGGACCCTATACATAGGCAGGAGAATTATGAGAACAATGTGGGTATGGAACCAAACAATGAAGGAATTGAGGATTACCCGGAACTTAGGAGATCAGATAGATTGAGATACATATCACCTGTATGGTATTTTCCCAGGGGTTCCCCAAGCAGCAGAAAATAACAAAGCAAAGTAGCAGTGAAGGGGAACAAGACACTGGGGATAATATAGGAGATATTGTTGTTCAGGGATCACGACATATATTCAAGGACTTTAGTATTTATAATTATAGTGGCGTGGAGATAAATATGCAGCACTTCACGCTGTTCTCAAAAGGTTTTAAGTTTATTCCCTCTAGTAGGGGCAATATGGTGGATTGTTTGATAGATTTAAGAATTTTTTTGAGAAAGAAAAACTTGGTAATTATGTTTGATGGGCAGCAAAATATTAGAGGTAACACTGAAGTTAGAAAACCTAGTACCATTAACCCACCCATGCACCCCCAGTTAAAAAATCTGGAAAGACAGATAGAAAAGGAGATTTGAGAAGAATTTAAGGAAAAATGGAAAGGTAAACCAAATATCATGAAGGAAGAGATGGAACTTCTTAAATCATTACAGGAAAATTGTTATATTAGGGTGATGCAACCTGACAAGGGGGTGGGGTAGTATTGATGGACAGTATTCTTTATTCCAGTAAAATGATGAATATATTAAATGATACTACTAGATACGATAGGGTATCAAGGAATGAAATCAATGTAGCTTACTGTAAAATAGATTTTGCTTTAAAAGAAATGTTGGATGATAATCTAATTAACCATGACACCCATGAATACTTCAGTGTGGAAAAACCCAGAATCCCTGCCATATTTGGGATACCCAAAGTGCACAATAATGTGGAGGACCCCCCGATGAGACCAATAGTAGCTGCAAATGGTTCCAAAACCTACCCTTTGGCCAAATATTTGGACATCAAATTAAAGAACATATGGGTTTCCTTTAACAGAATCTTGAAAGATTCCTGGGATTTTTTAAGAAGTATTAAGGATGATATGTATTGTGATTCCATTATATTTGTTACATTGGATATACAGGACTTATTCAATGTGATTCCTTATTCAACAGGTTTTAAATGGTTTCAGGAGGCTATTAATAAGTATGGAAATTTGGACCATAACAATTTTTTGGTGCATACTGAGTTAATGGATTTGGTCTTGCAACAAAACTTTTTATTTTTTGAAGGTGAATTTTTCAAGCAGATAAAAGGTGTTGCTATGGGAGCATGTTGTCCCCCTACATATGCAAAATAGTACTTATGATGTGGAAGGAGAAATTTGTGCTTGAATCGGAATATGCATAGTACTGGGTATACTACAAACATTATCTAGATGATATATGTATCTTTTGGAAGGGAGGGGAGGCCAAGTTAATGGATTTTATACAATATTTAAATATGACTACTGAATTTTTAAAATTGACCCACCATATTTCTAGAGAAGAGATGAATTTCCTGGATGTTTCCATCAAGAAGGATAAACATTTATAGCAATATACCTCAAGAGTATACAGGAAGGATACCTTCTCCAATTCCTATATATATACTATAGTAGTTCACACCCATACAAATAGAAAAGAAGCATTGTTAAAGGGCAGTTCATCCGTAGTAGCAGGATGACATCTAGAGATGTGGACTTTCAACAGGAAAGTTTGAACTTGAGGGACATGTTTTTAGCCAGGAAATATCCTGCACCAATGGTGGAGGAAGTGATGGTAGAGGTTAAAAATGCTAGAACCTCTAGATTTGCCCCAATTTTGGGATGTGAAAAAGTTGAGGTGCAGGAGGAGTGTAAGATCGAGAATACTTTTGAGGGGAATTATATAATCAAAAGACCCCCATGATTCGAAATATTATTACACAACACTGGGAAAGGTTTGGTTGTTACTCAGAATTGGAGAATTTATTTAAAAACCCATTACAATTTACATATAAAAAAGGATAAAACCTTAAGGAATTGTTGGAGAAGAACTACAAAGGGCCAAATGGAAAAAAGATAGGGACTTATAAATGTGGAACATGTGCCCAATGTGCATACATTTTGAGACAAGAGTTTTTATATATTCCAGATAGGCAGTACACCAGTAGGAGTGGTAGCTTCTCCAATTGCAATAGTGAAGGTTTGATATACCTAGCTCTATGTAAAACATGTGGTGCATTTTATATTGGAAACACCACATACAAACTAAATAGAAGAATATATGAAAATTTGAACGCCATTAGAATAAAAGATGGCAATATTGCAATATATAAACACACCATGACGTGTCGGAGCAAAATGTTTTTTTTTTTGTATTAGAAATGGTGCATCAGAACACTAGGGGGGACCGTGAGAGAATAGGATAGAAGTTAGGGAACTATATTGGCAGTTATTGCTTGAAGCCAATAGACTCCCAGGTCTTAATGAACACATTTCCATTGCCCCCATCTTAAGGATGAGGGCAGCTAAGTTGTAGGATTTATTGTATGAATTAGATTAAAAGTATTTTTTCACTTGTTCATATTATAACTTGCTAAACATTAATATTTTGTTAAATTAATTTTAAGGACAAGTATGTGAACAAATACATTCCTCTGCAAGTTTTCCTGCAGGATACATACATTTTTTAACATATATTTTTATTGTTTTTTATTAAAACTCTTAGGACTATGTATGAGTATTTTAAATGTATTTATTCCAATATATGAGCTTTTTGCATTAATTTTATGCATACCAGTAAATGTTGCATGATTGTCAATAGGTTTTAGTAGAAAGATTTCATATACTTATGTATTAACAGTATATTTTTAAGTTAGGGTAAGTACTTGCTAATGTGTATAGAAGGGTTAATGCTTGTAACATTACATTAATTGTTTGATTTAACCACTAATTGGTTAATTAATTACAGGGGGAAGGGATATAAATAGGTTTGTTCCAGCTTGGATAAAGTTTGATACATCTGATGAAGTCCGGTGGATGAAAACACTGTGTGATGTGTGCGTTCATGTACTGAATAAATACAGCTGTCGTTTCCATTACAAGTATTTGAATTCTTCATTTCACCTCCATTGGTGCCTGCTTTTGTTTTAAATATTTTGTATGTTAAATATATAAGATAATCTCAGGTTCAGTAAGCACTTTATAGCAATAGTTTGGGGGAGTTGCATCAGAAAATTAGCTAATCTATGGTTCAGTAGGCTAAGTATGAGGAAGGATTAGAAGGTTTCATAATAAAACATAAGATGCAAGTTGTTCAAGGCTGCAAGTTGTGCATGTTGATTTTTGTGAAATTAAGTGAAAGAGTAGTGTGTGGGTAGGTGGAGGTCAGGGAGGATGCATACATTGGCAGGTCCAGTGTTTTTTAAGGTAGTATTTGATGGCTAATTTGAATTGTTTGGGGTGGGTTAGGTTCTTTATTTTGAGTGGAGGTTTGTTCCATGCAATAGAGGGGTGGTAGCTATATAATTGCATCCTGTCCAGGATTTTGGTTTGTGGACATTTAATAGGCCTTGGGAAGCACTTAGGCAATGTCTGGTAGGGGAATAGTGGGAAATGTGGGGTGATAGACTTGGGTTAAATTCAGGCTGATATAGAATGGAGTGTATGATCTGGAGCTGAGATTGTAGTAACATATGAGGTAGTTCAAGCCAGTTCAGCTGTTTTAAGGCAATTCAGTGGTGGGATTTAAATGGCTGTTGTGCTGCCAATCGGGCAATCTTATGATAGGTTGATTCTAATTTGGTTAGTAGGGTAGTGTTCAAATTTGTCAGTATTTGGGAACAATATGTTAGGCAGGGTAGAAGGTAGGCATGAGTAAGAGAAATTCTAGCTTCAGGGGTGAGGTCGGTTTTGTTTCTAAACAAGAGACCCAGCTTTTGGTGGGTTTTTTTTGATACAATAGTTAATGTGTTGATCAAATTTTAGTTGGTCATCGATGCTAATGCCATGTAGTTTTGTGCTAGTTTCGACATCTATATGAGTATTGTTTAGGGAGGTTCTAGAGAAGGAAGATTTGATATGGTTCACAGATTTTGGCAGGAAGACTAGCAATTTTGTTTTTTTTTTGGGTTGAGGATGAGATGGTTATTAGTCAGTCATGTCTCAACAGCACTGAAGGATGTTTGGGTAGCTGATAGGAGTTCAGAGGGTGAGTCAGCAATGGTGATGATTGTGGAGTCATCAGCATATTGTATGAGGGTAGACAGAGAACAAGAGGTATGAAGTGAGTTAGTGAAAATATTAAAGAGCAGAGGCCCAAGAATAGATCCTTGGGGGGGGACACTGGTTTTAACTGATAGAGGGTTGGATAGCACAGACTCCCATCTTACTGATTGCTGCCTTTCAGTGAACTAGCTAGAGTAACATGAGACTGCATCAGGGGAGAAGTTTAGGTCTGTAACATGTTTTAGTAGTAGAGTGTGGGAGACAGTGTCAAAAGCCTTTGAGAGGTCAAGGAATAGGCAGGATATGAGTTTATGGTTGTCTTTGGCTAGAGTTATAGTGTTGAGATAAGATAGTAGAGCTGTGGTTGTGCTGTGCTTGGGGTGGAAGCCGTGCTGTGTGGGGGGAGTAGATTATCCTGTGTGAGATAATGCATAACCTGTTTGTGTATACATTTCTCTAGGATTTTAGAGAGAGGGGAGAGGATAGCGATAGGTCTGAAGTTAGAGATTTCTGTGGAGTTACCTCCTTTATGTATAGGAAGAGTGTAAAACTGTTTCCAGATAGATGGGACTTTGGACTCAGAGATGGAGTGATTGATTAGGCTAGATATAGGATAAAATATGAAGGGATATTGTCAGCAGATACAGAACAGGGTTTGTGTTTAGAGAGTAACGTTTTGATATAGTTAGTAGAGACAGGCTTGAGAGAGAAGTGTTGTTGTTTCAGGGGTTAGGGTTAAAAAGTTTGGAAACTGATTCGATAAAGTAGGTGTTGAAAGTGTTAGCAGTCTCTGCAGGTGACCTGTCAGGACATGGGTTTGGTAAAGTTGGGTTTCCATGATATAGTTCTGGTTGATAGCATTCCAGAATTTTTTTGGGTCAGATTTTAAAGTTTTAGGAGGATTATAGTAGAAATCTTTTTTGTCTTTGTTGATGAGTTTTTGGGTTATATTTCTAAGTTCTTTGTACTTTTGCAGGTCAACTGGAAGTTTAGATTGTATCCATATTTTCCAAGCCCTATCACTTTTTTTTTCATGTAGGTATGGGTGGTTTTAGATAACCCAGGTGATATGTTAGCTTTTACCCAAACTTTGTTTGGGTGGGGCTAGATAATTCAAAATGTTAAGGAAGTTTGAGTTGAAGGCATTAACTACATCATCCAGTGGGAGCTAAGTAAGGAAATTCCAGTTTATACTAGATAGAAGGGTTCTAAATATATCTGGGTTAATGTTGGAAAGTTTGCGGCAGGTAATAAACTGGTGTGGTTTGGGGGGATGGGCTGTATGTCTGAGTACTTTTATAGGCAAGTGATCACTCAAGGCATGAGGTAGAGTTTCAGGGTTATGATATTTGGTAGGATTTGATACACGTATCCAATCTATTAGGGAGCTTTGAGAATGAGAGTAATTAGAATGGGTAGGTTTAGTGATTAGTTGAGTAAATCCATAGAGATTTATGTGTTGTGAGTTTAGATTGTTGAGGTTCAGCCAATTAATTTTGATGTCCCCAAGAAGGATGGTTTCATTGAGGAAGTTTAGAGAGAGGTAAGAGAGTATATTTTCCAGTAGGGAAATGTTGTCCCCTGGTGGGATGTATATGGCTACTTCTGTGATGGTGGCATAGTCATTGAGTTTAAGGTTTGCTAATTCAGCAGGTGTAAAGGAGGGGGTGGATTGCTTGGGATGGGATACATTGAGGTTATTTGAGTAAACTATGGCAACACCACCTCCTTTTGTATTTAGGCGGTCTTGGCGAAGTATGTTATAGCCAGGAGGGAGGATGTGTTGATCATGATTTTGGAGTTTAAGCCAAGATTTAGTTAGAGAGATTATATATGGGATGTAATTCAAAACCCATGCATGAAATTGGCTGAGTTTGATAAGGATGTTTCGAGTATTGATAGAATAGAAGGAAATATGCCTATTAATTACGGACAGTGGGCTGAGATTGGGGGTAGTATTTTGTGGGGTGGTAGAGTTTATAGTAGGACCAGGATTTGGATGTATGTCACCATATAAGGGCAGAGTTCTAGGAAAAAAGTAAGATTTCATTTGTAGTGAGTAGTTATGAAAGTGTTTTGATTTATCCTTAGATGTGAGGGGGCTGGAGGGAGGGATTTTTATTTTAGGAAGTGGTATATTTATTGGAAGGATAGATGTGCTGATGAGTATAGGTTGCTGAGGGTGACAGAAGATGTTAGGAAGTGGGTTAGTGGGTTTTTATGCATGGGGGTTTTATGCACTGGGATTAATAGTGGAAGGGGTGATGTGATAATGTGAAGAAAAAGAAGTGGTGGTAGACGTAGGACAGAAGATGTTGCTAGTGTTATGTTTGGTTTTAGGAATGTTCTGGGGGTGTGTGTTTTGAGGGTTTTCACTAAAACAACAAACAAAAATTTATGTAGGAAGTGACATTGGTCAGATGGATATAACAAGAAACTGTATAAAAGAGCAAGCTGCCAAACATTACTGTACACATGCAACAGAAAAACTGGAGCTAGTTTTAAAAAATGCTGTCACATAACAGGTGAGAAAAAAATAACTTCTTAACATAATGGCAACACTTTCTATATTATCTTTAAATGTAAATGGTCTCATAGACCTATATTTAAAAATGTAGAGTGAAAATTGTTATACTATAGGAGATACATTTGGAAACAACTGGACATGTGAATTTGATAAAGAAAGGATTTCAGGATGGTTATTAAGCAGAATTTCTGGAACAAAGGAAAAGGCGAGTACTTATAGTAATTGCAAGAGGAGCTCCAGTAGTGATAGAAGAGGAAACAAATTGATAATGGTAGATTTGTAGTACTAAGGGACTACTGGCAAGGGAGGAGAATTGCTACGGCATGCCCAAAACTGCTATAATGGAGCTTATGAAAATCCTGGGAGTAATAATCATCTTTCAGCAGGGATTATTACTTATAGGTAGGGAACGGAATTAGATTTGCAGCAGTGAGAATGCATCTGAGGGACCCATAAGGGAGACTATAACAAAAGAGAGTAGATCTTTGAAGAAATTTACGAAACATTTGGCATGGAAGTTGCAAATTCAGTAGTAGGAGTTTGGAGTGAATTTGCATACTATTACCCAAGGGACAAAAACTGGGCTAGATTAGACAGAACTTATATTTCAAGGGAACATGTGCATGTAATTGAAAGTTTTGATATGCATCCAATAACTATTTCAGATTATGTGCCAATAATAACTAAAATAAAAATTCAGGGTAATCAAATAAAAATGAGATACTGGTGCTTTTCCCACCTATCTATTGAAAAGAGAAGAATTTCAGGAGTGGGTAGTGGAAATTATTATAGAGTTATTAGGCAAGAAGTAAATTTCTTCTGAAAATATAGCTAGGGAGTGGGATAAAATTAAAGTGGAGCTTAAAAATAAGGTCAAAATAAAAGAAAAAGAGAGATGGTTAAGAAGTAACAAAAATTATTTAGAGGGACTGACAAAGGTTAAAATATTGTAGAATAGGAGGAATTTCACA
Organism: Protopterus annectens; assembly: GCF_019279795.1. Taxonomy (NCBI): domain Eukaryota; kingdom Metazoa; phylum Chordata; order Ceratodontiformes; family Protopteridae; genus Protopterus; species Protopterus annectens. The sequence goes on along the minus strand of NC_056748.1, from coordinate 584,627,282 downwards.
GAACAAGAAGAGGCACAATTGTAGAATGCTGAACAGAAAATAAAGGATTACCTTGATAATTTGCATGAGTTTAGAAAGACTGCTGTTAAGCAACTGGTTTTGATAATAACTCCAGAGCACAAACCCTTTTGGCACAACAACTTAGGCAGTAGAAAGTAGAAAGGGTTGTCTTCAAACTTAGCTAGCCTATAACAAGGAAGATAATCAGAGATTCTGTAGAGGTACTAGAAATATTTTGGAAATTTTTATGAAAATCTGTATAAAGCAGGGAAATATAGAAATCAAGAAAAGGCACAAATGGTAATGTTTATGGAAGAATTAAATATGCCAAGGTTAGAAGAATATGGGGCTCAATTACTAACAGTAAGGATAGGAGGAGATGAGTTAATGATGATAACCAGTCTACAGAAAAGTCCCCAAAATAGATAGATGGTATTCCTGTGAAAGTTTAAAAGCTAGGAGGGAAAAAACTTATAAAGGTCTGGAAGGTTTTGTTTAAAAGTATTTTAAAAAGAGGAGAATCACCAATGTTCTGTAAGAAAGTGGTGGTGGCTGTATTATATAAAGATGGTAAAGACCCATCAGATTCATCTTCATATAGGCCCATCACAGTTCTAAGCCATGATTATAAAGAGTTTATGTCTATAATGGCTAAAAGAATGACAACGTTGATTTCAAAATTGATAGTTATGGATTACTATGGTTTTGTGAGGGGAGGCAAACATTTGAGAACATTAACAGAACAATAATAATCTAGAAGGAAGCAGAATGTAAGAAAATACAACTGTTGTTAATGGTTCTTGACACAGAGAAAGCACTAAACAAAGTAAGGTAGGATTTTATGAGCAGGGCAATGGAAGCTTTTGCGTTCCCTGATAAAATTATGAGTTTGATTAGGAGGATATATGACAGATCAGAGACAAAAATTAAAGTTGGCGGGCTCCTCACTACTAAGTTATGTTTGACCAGAAGTACCAGGCAGGGGTGTCCTCTTTCCCTTTTGTTGTTTGCATTATATTTAGAACCACTGGCAAAGAAAATAAGGGACTCAGATATTCAAGAATATAATTGGTATGGTAGTCAAGAAAAGTTGGCTTTATTTGTGGATAGGTTCATAGGTTCATAGGTTCATACTAGGCTATCTGCCCTAGGGCATTTATAAGCCTAGCCAGAGTGTGTATGGCTTTCACCACCCCTTAGGATGAGAATACTACACCCTTTTAGGGTTTAGTTTACTGTGCCTCTGTCTAGTAGTGACACAGAGATGACCCCCGGGGTAAACCTACGATCTCCCATCCACTCGTCAAAATTTCTCTTGAATAGAGTCAGTGAGGGGCTCTGCCTAACATGGACTGGGATTCTGTTCCAGAGTGTAGGGAGCCTCTGGGTTATGAATCTGTCCCTCCAGCACGTCCTATTTATTTCTGTGTTGAGGTTTAAGTCTCTTGTTCTCGTGGCTCTGATGGATTTGGATTTTCTGAGGTGGAGCATGTCCATTAATTCTGGATTGGACATGGTCTTGTACGTCAGGCACAGATCACCTCTGAGTAGGCGGTATGCGACTGAATAGAGCTGGAGTTTTTTCAGTCGGGCAGCATATGACATATGTTTAAGACCCTTTATCCTCTTGGTGAGGAACTTTTGGGGTCTTTCCAACTGCTGCAGGTGTCGGGTGAGATACATCCCAAATGGGGCATTGTACTCAATCATTGGCCTGATAAGAGAAGAGTACAGGGGCACAATGACTTCCCTTGATCTAGATGTGAAACTCTTCATGATAAGGTGGGCAATATAGAAGGTCTTCCTAACCACTTTGGCAATGTGAGTGTCAAATGAGAGGTTACTGTCAACCTGGGTCCCTAGGTCCCTGATTACCTCTTCCATACTTAATGGATTACCACCTATGTGGTAATTTGTCGGTACCTTGTTTTTCCCAAAGGGTATGACTATACATTTTTTGGCGTTCAGCTTAAGGCCATGGCTCTGGCACCAATTATCCATTTCTATGAGGCCTCTCTGAAGGATGTTTGTGTCCGCTGGAGTATCAATTATGGCGCCCAGTTTGCAGTCATCTGTGAACTTTGTCAGCCACAATCCTCCTATGTTTGCCTGTACCTCAGAAAAATAAATGCCGAACAAGAGGGGTCCCAGGACTGAGCCCTGTGGGACACCGCTTGTGACTGACTTAGAGTCTGACATAGCTCCAGCAACTCTGACCCTGTGGGTTCTGTTCTTGAGCCAGTTTGCAACCCATCTTGTGACGTATGGGTTTACATTTAAGCTGGTGAGTTTGTCTATGATGCCCGAGTGGGGTATTGTGTCAAAGGCTTTTGCAAGGTCAAGGTAGGCTGTGTGAACTGCCTTACCCTCATCAATGGCCTTAGTGACTGTTTCAAAAAAGTCGACCAAGTTCAAAAGGCAGGATCTGCCCTTGACAAAGCCAAATTGGGTAGGATCCAATGTCTGTAGGTCCCCAATGTCTTTGTTTATGAGTTCCATAATGATCCTCTCCATAGCTTTGCAGACCAGGCTCGTCAAGCTTATGGGGCGGTAATTTCCAGGGTCCGTAGAAGCACCGCCTTTGTGAAGTGGGACCACTGTTGCCATACGCCACTCTTTGGGTACGTATCCTGTAGTAAGGCTAAGATTAAACAGCAGCCTTATGTGTGGTTTTAGTTCCTCTTGGAGTTCGTGTAGCACACAGCCCGGGACACCATCTGGTCCCATTGATGCTGTGTTTTTAGCTTTAGAGAGGGCGGCTCTCACCTGGGCATCTGAGATGTTAGGGAGGCTACACTCTGCTGGGATAGTTATTTCTCCTTTTGGGGAGGGGGGGGGGGAATTTCCACTGAACCTGTCTGCCAGAATGTTGGCAATGTCAGTGGGTTCAGTGTATTTTGTGTCATTTTGGACTAACTCTGAGCATATCTGGGAGTTTCCACCTAGGTTTCTAACATAGCTAAAGAAGGCCTTGTGATTGTCTTTTGTGTCTTTTGCGATTTTTCTCTCAAAGTTGGCCTTGGATGATTTTATGACTGATCGTAGTTTTTTGCTAGTACTGATCAGAGATGCCTTCCCTTTTAAGGATTTTGCTCTGTCATGTAGTAGCTTCCTCCTCCTGTTGTAAAGTTTGTTTATGGCTGGGGTCCACCAGACCGGGTGCCTGCCTTTGGGGGAATGGGTCTTGGTTTTATTTGGGATTGCATGATCCATGCATTCTTGAAGGTGCCCATAGAAGGCATTTGCAAAGGATTCAGCAGTGTGGGTTGTGGTTTCCACTGGCCCAGGGGCCTTGAAGGATACCACTTCATTCTTAAGAAGTGTGAAGTTGGCTTTTGAGAAGTTCTTCACTGTGGTCTTTTGTGCAAGGGGTGGGGGCGGGATGTGGATTTCCAGTGAGATTAATTTATGGTCTGATCTTACCAAAGAGGGATATACTTCCGGTGTGGAGCATTTTGTCCCCATGTTTGTGATGATCAGGTCTAGTATATTGTCTCCTCTTGTGGGAATGGTGACTAGTTGTTCCATTGCATTTGAGTTTATGAATTCTGGGAACCTTTGGGCTAGGGTGTTGGGGCTTGAGTAATGTTCCCAGTCTATGTTTGGGTAGTTGAAGTCTCCCAAAATGATGGTATTTGGAGAGACATTCATACTCTCCAGTGTCTTCAGGAAGGCTGTGTGGGGTTCCTGAGTTTGAGAGGGTGGTCTGTAGCATGCTACAAACTGTAAGGCAGTTTTGCCTATGGTTAGTTGCACCTGGATGGTCTGCGATGCTTCGTGCATTGCCACTAACCTGGAGGTGTGGGTATCTTTGATGAAAATGGATACTCCCCCTCCTCTTGTGGTTTGGTCCAAGTTTTGGGGCCGAAAAGCATGATATGAGGTAAAACCTGATAGTGCTGGGGTTCTCTCAGGAGCCTTGAACCAGGTTTCAGTCACTGCACAGACATCGATGTTCTCCATATTGAGGAGGGCTTAGAGGGCATGCATCTTGAGGTTTAGACGTCTGGCATTGAGCAGCATTACCCTTAGTTTTTTTCCACTTGTGTTTTCTAGGGAGGTAGGTTTGTCAATTGAGCCTTGCCTAAAAAAGGCACTATGGGGGTGGCAAGAGCCTTGGCCAATATCCGGAAGCCCAGGGGTGACAGGTGCAAGCCATCCCTTGCGAAGCAGTGTGGCTTGTCAAGCATGTCATCTCAAGCATGTCATCCCAAGCAGACAGACATTGGATCCCCTTAGAATGACACCAGTAATTAAGCCAATTGTTAAAACTGATCATTTTGTCTTTGTACTGTGGCATCATTCTTGGTGAGGGTAAGATACTGCTCAGGGTCAGGGTCATACCAGCCTGGGCTACATAATCAGAGAGCTCCTCTATGTCTCTTTTCATGTAGTCCAGGGAGGTACGTCTCAGGTCGTTCACACCGGCATGTACAATGACTGAGTCATATTTGTACTTGCTGTGGAGTGACCTGAGTGCTTGTGTTATGTGGCGGATTCTAGCTCCTGACAGGCAGCTTACTGTGACCTTTTCCTTGTTCAGTCTGGTGAGCGGGACGCCAGTGTGTCTGACTATGGAGTCACCTATTACAAGTGTGTCTGGCATGTTGTTTGGCCTTAAGGGCTGTGACTGTTTAGCACACTGACTTTGTGAACTATGTGTTGCATGTGCTATGTCTTGAGGTGGTGGTTGCTTGGGTGTCTGCTTTGGAGGCCTCTGTTGTTTTGGTAGATTTTTAATCAGCGCCCGAGTATGTTTTTGTGTGTTGATGTGTTTGGTTTGCAGTTGTGATAGTTCTATGTGAGACTGGGTTTGTGGTGTGCGTGGTTACCTTCTCCTCCTGACTGGTCTTGCCAGTACTGAATTGAGAGAGCTCAGCCTCCAGTTTGGCTATATAGTTGCATCGCTCGCATATATTTGTATTTGTTGGGAGGAGGAGAGGGTTGTCTGTGTACATGAGGCAATTGTAACATTGCCTCAAGATTCCCAGATTCACCAGCTGAACAGGAGAGGACGCCAGCAACTGACCCTTCGACATGCTAGAAATAGTGAAAAAGATTGCTGTGTAACTGAGTCAGAAAGGACCAATAAGGAAATGGGTACTCAACAGAATTTAGGTGAATGAAGTACTTTCTTTTGTTTAAGAGTGCTTTACCTGTATAAAAAATGCTTTAGGAGCAAGTGCTGGGCTTTTCAGATAGAGTATAGGCTGTTTAGATTGCAAGTAGAACAGTTCTAAGGGAAAAATTGAAGAGCAGACTTGGCGGAGCCAGAAAAAGTTTAACCGGCGCTGTGCTATGCGCACGACTGCGCAAAGCCGTGCAAACGCGGATTTTAAGCAGTGAACTACAAAAGAGCTAGGAATGGTCCCAAACAACCAATTACTACAGCTTCTTGTGCTGAGGTCACTTCCCCCAAGGACAGGTAGGCTGCTCAAGGCTCCCCACTCCCACTGGTGAGCAAAGACACTTCCTTCTATCCAAGTAAGGTAATGGACAACACAGGAACTACACCACAGCCCAGAATACAGCAATGCCTGTATACTGGTCTAAACTAGTCGAGGAAGGTGGGAAAACAAGGATTATTTTTTTTGTTTTTTTGGTAGAAACACACAGAAAATGCAGAGACAGTGATAAGTCAGTTACACAGGCTAGCACACTTTAGTGGGCAGCCTCCACAGTTAAACAAACAAACAAGCAAACTTTCGATCAAATTCGACTAAATGTAACTTTAAGTGCAGATTTTAAAATAAATGCAGTAATCCGATAAAAAACAGTTTAGGCTAGTTTAAAGTAACATTTTGGGACAATTTCAAGTCTTTTGGGATACAAAATTAGTGAAGATAAAGCAAAGGCAATAGCTGTAAACTATGTATCCACACACAAATACATTCAGCAGTACCCATATTTATGGGGGCATGATAAAATGAAGTACTTAGGGATATGGCTTAAAAAGGATTCTGTATGGATTAAAAAGGATTTGGTTATGGCAGCTATGGATATGTGGAAATAGACTATACAAAGGATATTACAAAAACTGAGAAATTGGAAGCTCTGTTTTATGGCTACAGATAAGATACAAGCAGTCAAATGTTTTTAGTCCCTTTAGTTTTATACACAGGTGAGGCATATTTTTATCAATCAGAGGAGAAGTTGTAAATAAAATCCTTCAGCTCATTATTAATTGCTAGCTGGGAGGGGAAGATGGCAAGAGTCAAGTGGGATAAGCTGATTCTTCCAATAGAACAATGTGGTTTGGGATTAACTGATTTGAAGGGATATTTCAATGCTGCACAGTTAAGGCTCCTATACATAGCACAATCAGAAAGCTATAATTCAAAATGGAAAGGGATGATGACAAAACGGCGAGAAGCTCAAAAAGGAGAAAGTGGAATTTTGGATGCAGATCCTTAAGGAGGATGACAATAACCATACAAAATATTATACTCATAAAGTAGTAGAAAATATTGTAAGAAATAAGCCAAGATGGGGATGGAGAAAGGAGATTCTGCAGGCAGGGAAGATTGCAATTAGGGATACAGACAATAGGCAAGAGGGGTCTGGAATTTATTAGAGAAAATTGGCAAAGGAACCAAGGTAGAGAGGAAAAGGTAATAGAATGTAAAGATGCCAATAATTTATTTGGAATGCAGGCTACGGATTGCCTTCCCTATCAAGGAGTGATATCAGAGTATAGACAAAGAAAAAGAAATAGGAGCATCCTAAGTAAAAGAACAGCACTGGTGGAGATTTTAGTAGAATCTAGAACAGAAGCTAGTGTTAAAAAAGGGATAATTAGTAGAGTATATAAAATATTGCATGATAACTATAAGAAGCAATCAGAGGAGGTTAAAATGGATTGGGAAGAGAGACTGCATAAGCAATTCACAAATAAACAGTGGGTGGATATGTGTGGGCCTTCCAAATGTGCAAAAATGCCTGGAAGATGTTTACATAGGTATTATTGTACCCAAAGTAGACTCCAAATAATTATTTCCTTGGGTAGACAGCAAATGTTGGAGGTGTGATGGGGAAGAAAGAGGTAATTGGGAACATATTTCTTTGGGAGTGTAATGAGTTGGCAGACTTTAACATTCCCTGCAAACTACTCTATCAGAAATACTGGGTGAGCAAATTTGTATAACTAAGGGAATTTTTTTTATCTAGGATACAAAATCAGAATTGCCTAGTCTAGTAATGGTGGCTGACAAAAAAGCAATTACTAGAAAGTGGAAGTCAAAGTATATAGTAACAGAGATAAAGCAACTGGAAATGACAACTTTAGAAAAGGGTAGGAGCAAATTACATAAAAAATGGGAATTGTGGGAATAATACATGCAAAATAACATTTTTGAGAAAAAATTAGGTTTAAAAGAAGGCAGGATTTGAATGAACTATATAATGCTGACTGACAATGACAATGACTGGATAGAGTATAGGTGATGTATAATGGTTGTAACTAAAATATGCCACTATGGTCTGTTTTCATATATATAAATGTATGATTGCCTATGTTAAAAGTGATAATTTAATAAAAAAACATTTCTTGTTTAAGAAAATATATATATCATTCTGACAATTAACACAGTGGAATTAGACTATGAGGTGTCAACCAGCTGTTTTCTGTAGATCAGGTGTTTGAATCCCTCAACTTACATTTACCTACTGTGTGATTCTGAGCAAGTCATCCATGGGTATCAATCCTCAACTCTGGTTAACAAATGTAAATAAAATATTTCAAGGTAAGAATAGTTGGATACTACAAAGTGCTGTATATCCATTCACTATGATTTGCCCCACCTCTAAATGTTTGTCAGACTGATATGTGTGATACATGCCAGTTATGTATAAAGTACTCAACAATATCTGCAGATGGCCTTAGAGCTGTCACTGGTATAACTTATCTAAATGGAGAACTATTATGTGAAATAATACTACATCTGTTGTAGGAAAATATCAGCTGATACAGATACGGTTCGTGGTTAGAGTGCATTCATGTTAGATTTAGAGAATTATGGAGGTCAAATCTGAATAACAGCATATGTGGGTGGTATGGTGATGTGTGTGTGTGTGTGTGTGTGTGTGTGTATATATATATATATATATGTATAAATATATATATATATATATATATATATATATATATATATATATATATATATATATATATATGGGTATGTGTGCACGTGCGCACATATGTAACCAGAAAATCCAGATCCAGAAGGATTTGTTTTTTCCATGGTTGAAGCAAACAGGATATTTTAACAATAACACTAAATTAAAATGGAGTACATACAACATACAATACTGTAGGAATGGCATAACCTGTGGTTAATGTTAATATTTATTAAGGAAGACATACTGAGATTTATGATATAACAGTTCTGGTATTATAGTCAGACCTTATATTGTGGCACCCCTACCCACCTAATGTTTAAAACTGCATATGTCTCTTCTTGTGCTACCTTTATACATTTTAAAAAAATGCACAACTCATTTTTAGTTGTTATCTTCTATTATCATATAATAAAAGGGTTTGGAAACTTCTTTTTTCTAAACATGTTGTGTATAGCGTTGTGTTGTAAGCAGATCCAGATGTTCTGGGCTCTGTGACCCTTAATGTTTCTGAGAAATGTTCAAAAAATGTTCTGATATGGTTAACCAAAGTGTACCTAGTTACACGCATAGCTGAAAAAGTGTCAGATACTATGAGGTTTGTAGCTCATTTTGGCCAGCTCTGAGAGATCCTCTTTACTAACGGGAGATAGTTTTCCACACTTCTCAGTGAATTTATAAGCACAAGTTCATAATTTATAATGTCCTGTGTCATATAAACTTTAAAATCATTTTGCTCTTGATTTCATGATATTTTACAAGACAAGTCTCAAGTTTGATAATATGTCAGCATTCTGCTTACTTGTCATACACCGTGTTACACATTTTGTTGAAGAAAATTTGAGAGGAACGGCTACACCTTTGGTCATAGGCCTTGGCTAAGTCTTTAAAACATACGTCTGTTACCAGTTCCTTGTTATTTCTAAGAAATATATCTAAGGTGTGTTATCCTTTGTTAGCCATATGCTGCTTTTTGGAAGGTAGGGCAGACTTGTTCCAGATAGTCTGAGGATTGATAACAGATACAATTTTCAAGGAGTGCTTTGTAAGTATTGGTAGTAAAGAATTAATCTAAAGTCTTCTACAGAGGGGGTAATTGTTTTGTCTTGGTACTGAGCCTATGTACATACCTCTCAACTGTCCAGGTTTTCACAGAATGCCTCATATTTTTAGTCTGTTCCTCATAAAATGTGTAGCTTTCTGGCAAATTATTGAGGATTAAATTAACTAAATAATGACAGACATTTGAGTTTCAGACTTCATATCCTTTAGATAAACACAGTAATGCAATACCTGTTATTCTAGCAACTTTCTAAGTTTATAAGAACAATATTTAAAATATCGCCCTATTTTTGGGCCTTTGCCCCCCCCCCATTATTTTTGGCTTTGTCTAGATTTCTTGTGCTAAGAGGTTGAGAGGTATGACTATATATACTTCTTTCCAAACTATGGGAATAGTATGACATAGGGAATTATTAAAGGTGCGTTTGTTTACATTAGTGCACACCGATGTAAGGTTTTCACAGAGGCTTTTAACATGCTGCAGGTCAGACTACACAAACTTCAGTAGGAAGTGTTAAGAACTTGCAGTCGAAGTTTGTCCTTTTCTATTTTCTGTCACCCAACACACAGGCTATTAGATTGGTTGAATGACTGCTTTTCACTCAGCCAGAGATACTATGTAGTCGCATTCGGACCTGCAATCTCTGCTGTTGTAAAATGATATCTGCCTTACAATGTACTTGTTTTTGTAGAACTGTGTCTAATAATTATTCAAGCCTAGGGAATAGTGCTTTTTCTTTCACTGGTAATTATTCGTATGGTCTGCATTAGTATTGCTCATTAGTGTGTGTACTCATGTAGGTGCACATTTATCTTCGTACAGATTTTCCCCTCATTTCACATGACAGCTGCTTTGGCCAGTTGTACCTTGCAAAGAAAAATGTTGAGTAGCAAATATCCTAATATTCTAAAATAGTAAAATATTTTGCATCTTTTGTCTAAAAATGTCAGGCAACTTTGAAAGTGAATCTGATAACTGATCTAACTACACCAACTGTGGATAAATCCTGATATATCAATGCACAGCTGTGTATTATTGCTTAAGTATGTGTGTGTATGTATGCAACATATAATTTATGTTTATATTCATGAGGTTTGAAAACCACAACCTCAGTATGTCTTACTGACAGACTTGTGATGGGGAAGAAAGTGGTAATTGGGAACATATTTCTTTGGGAGTGTAATGAGTTGGCAGACTTTAACATTCCCTGCAAACTACTCTATCAGAAATACTGGGTGAGCAAATTTGTATAACTAAGGAAATTTTTTTTATCTAGGATACAAAATCAGAATTGCCTAGTCTAGTAATGGTGGCTGACAAAAAAGCAATTACTAGAAAGTGGAAGTCAAAGTATATAGTAACAGAGATAAAGCAACTGGAAATGACATCTTTAGAAAAGGGTAGGAGCAAATTACATTAAAAAATGGGAATTGTGGGAATGATACATGCAAAATAACATTTTTGAGAAGAAATTAGGTTTAAAAGAAGGCAGGATTTGAATGAACTATATAATGCTGACTGACAATGACAATGATTGGATAGAGTATAGGTGATGTATAATGGTTGTAACTAAAATATGCCACTATGGTCTGTTTTCATATATATAAATGTATGATTGCCTATGTTAAAAGTGATAATTTAATAAAAAAACATTTCTTGTTTAAGAAAATATATATATCATTCTGACAATTAACACAGTGGAATTAGACTATGAAGTGTCAAACAGCTGTTTTCTGTAGATCAGGGGTTTGAATCCCTCAACTTACATTTACCTACTGTGTGATTCTGAGCAAGTCATCCATGGGTATCAATCCTCAACTCTGGTTAACAAATGTAAATAAAATATTTCAGAGTAAGAATAGTTGGATACTACTAAGTGCTGTATATCCATTCACTATGATTTGCCCCACCTCTAAATGTTTGTCAGACTGATATGTGTGATACATGCCAGTTATGTATAAAGTACTCAACAATATCTGCAGATGGCCTTAGAGCTGTCACTGGTATAACTTATCTAAATGGAGAACTATTATTTGAAATAATACTACATCTGTTGTAGGAAAATATCAGCTGATACAGATACGGTTCGTGGTTAGAGTGCATTCATGTTAGATTTAGGGAATTATGGAGGTCAAATCTGAATAACAGCATATGTGGGTGGTATGGTGGTGTGTGTGTGTGTGTGTGTGTGTATATATATATATATATATATATATATATATATATATGGGTATGTGTGCACGTGCGCACATATGTAACCAGAAGATCCAGATCCAGAAGGATTTGTTTTTTCCATGGTTGAAGCAAACAGGATATTTTAACAATAACACTAAATTAAGATGGAGTACATACAACATACAATACTGTAGGAATGGCATAACCTGTGGTTAATGTTAATATTTATTAAGGAAGGCATACTGAGATTTATGATATAACAGTTCTGGTATTATAGTCAGACCTTATATTGTGGCACCCCTACCCACCTAATGTTTAAAACTGCATATGTCTCTTCTTGTGCTACCTTTATACATTTTAAAAAAATGCACAACTCATTTTTAGTTGTTATCTTCTATTATCATATAATAAAAGGGTTTGGAAACTTCTTTTTTCTAAACATGTTGTGTATAGCGTTGTGTTGTAAGCAGATTCAGATGTTCTGGGCTCTGTGACCCTTAATGTTTCTGAGAAATGTTCAAAAAATGTTCTGATATGGTTAACCAAAGTGTACCTAGTTACACGCATATCTGAAAAAGTGTCAGATACTATGAGGTTTGTAGCTCATTTTGGCCAGCTCTGAGAGATCCTCTTTACTAACGGGAGATAGTTTTCCACACTTCTCAGTGAATTTTATAAGCACAAGTTCATAATTTATAATGTCCTGTGTCATATAAACTTTAAAATCATTTTGCTCTTGATTTCATGATATTTTACAAGACAAGTCTCAAGTTTGATATTATGTCAGCATTCTGCTTACTTGTCATACACTGTTACACATTTTGTTGAAGAAAATTTGAGAGGAACGGCTACACCTTTGGTCATAGGCCTTGGCTAAGTCTTTAAAACATACGTCTGTTACCAGTTCCTTGTTGTTATTTCTAAGAAATATATCTAAGGTGTGTTATCCTTTGTTAGCCATATGCTGCTTTTTGGAAGGTAGGGCAGACTTGTTCCAGATAGTCTGAGGATTGATAACAGATACAATTTTCAAGGAGTGCTTTGTAAGTATTGGTAGTAAAGAATTCATCTAAAGTCTTCTACAGAGGGGGTAATTGTTTTGTCTTGGTACTGAGCCTGTGTACATACCTCTCAACTGTCCAGGTTTTCACAGAATGCCTCATATTTTTAGTCTGTTCCTCATAGAATGTGTAGCTTTCTGGCAAATTATTGAGGATTAAATTAACTAAATAATGACAGACATTTGAGTTTCAGACTTCATATCCTTTAGATAAACACAGTAATGCAATACCTGTTATTCTAGCAACTTTCTAAGTTTATAAGAACAATATTTAAAATATCACCCTATTTTTGGGGCTTTGCCCCCCCCCCCCCATTATTTTTGGCTTTGTCTAGATTTCTTGTGCTAAGAGGTTGAGAGGTATGACTGTATAATACTTCTTTCCAAACTATGGGAATAGTATGACATAGGGAATTATTAAAGGTGCGTTTGTTTACATTAGTGCGCACCGATGTAAGGTTTTCACAGAGGCTTTTAACATGCTGCAGGTCAGACTACACAAACTTCAGTAGGAAGTGTTAAGAACTTGCAGTCGAAGTTTGTCCTTTTCTATTTTCTGTCACCCAACACACAGGCTATTAGATTGGTTGAATGACTGCTTTTCACTCAGCCAGAGATGCTATGTAGTCGCATTCGGACCTGCAATCTCTGCTGTTGTAAAATGATATCTGCCTTAAAATGTACTTGTTTTTGTAGAACTGTGGCTAATAATTATTCAAGCCTAGGGAATAGTGCTTTTTCTTTCACTGATAATTATTCGTATGGTCTGCATTAGTATTGCTCATTAGTGTGTGTACTCATGTAGGTGCACATTTATCTTCGTACAGATTTTCCCCTCATTTCACATGACAGCTGCTTTGGCCAGTTGTACCTTGCAAAGAAAAATGTTGAGTAGCAAATATCCTAATATTCTAAAATAGTAAAATATTTTGCATCTTTTGTCTAAAAATGTCAGGCAACTTTGAAAGTGAATCTGATAACTGATCTAACTACACCAGCTGTGGATAAATCCTGATATATCAATGCACAGCTGTGTATTATTGCTTAAGTATGTGTGTGTATGTATGCAACATATAATTTATGTTTATATTCATGAGGTTTGAAAACCACAACCTCAGTATGTCTTACTGACAGACTTGCTACTCAGGGGTCTACTTTACGCGCTCAAAAGCTGAAAAACCCGAAATCCAAATAGCGATACATGTAAAGAGCGAACCGCGAATACGTTGAATGAATGAAACTGCTAAAGTGGAAATATCGAATTTGCATAGTTGGCCGATCTGCAGTATAGCTATGTAAGGTAAGTGTGCGATAGTTACGGACCTTAGGGTTAGGGAGGGGTTAAGGTAAGTGCATAGGTAGGTAGTGTATGTAAGGTTTAGTGTAGGGTTTTGTTAAGTGTATGTGTGTGGAATAGTTAGTTTGTTTGGGCATAGCTCAGGGGAAGTGTGCTGTAGTTACGGACCTTAGGGTTAGGGAGTGGTTAAGGATAGTGCATAGATAGTTGTGTATGCGGGGTTTAGTGTAGGGTTAGCAGTAGGGTTTTGGTGCTTTAATTTAGGGTTAGACGTAGGGTTTTGGTTAGTCTATGTATGTGGTTTTTTATATTGTGTTTGGGTAGGTACTGTGTTGTGTGTGGTGGGTTGGCCGACTATGACGTTTCAAGGTTTTAAATATCGTGCTTTAGTACGTTCGACGTATTTGCGGTTCACTCTTTATGTGTCAAGCTATTTGTATTAGGGTTTTTCGTGTTTTGAGCGCATAAAGTAGACCCCTACTCAGTGCATTCTTGAGTATCTATCAAATCTGTTTACACTGAATATCTGATAATGCAGGTCTTTTATTTAAACTATGTGTGGAATACACATGTTTGATTGCTGATTTAAGTTGCACATTTTGATGGACCAAGGGTGGAAGCCATCAGCAGCTGAGTTTCACATTTCAGGGACTTCACCTTATGAATTGTAGATGTGAAAGGTGCTGACATTTTTTTAAAGTGGAAGAATGGAAAAGTTTACCACATGGAAGGCTGTCCCATGGTTACTTGCATTTTGTGTAGATGGACATATAGACTTCAAAAAATTTCTGCCAAGTTCCTCCACAGAGATGCCAGACCTGCAATATCTGCTGTTGTAAAATGATATTTTTTGTTACATAAATTATTTTTAACACTTTTATTAAGTTACCACTTAAGACATAGGCATACATTAATGTAAAAAGAAAACAAAACATATTAACATGTTTCTAGTCACACACATCATAAATCACATATGTTCTTTTTATAACTATCAGTCCAATATTACATAAATTGCTCAGTTCCTGCCTTCCCTTAGTCCTCCTTCCTTCTCCTGAACATTATTCTGCATGTAGTGTTCCCACAATTTCCATGCATTTCTCTGTAATTTGCACCTTCCCTTTTCTAAAGATCCCACTTCCAGTTATTTTATCTCTATTACAACACTGAGTACATCAAATGCAGTTGGTTTATACTTTGATTTCCATTTTCTAGTAATTGCTTTTTTTGGCAACCACCAGAATTAAACTTAACAATGCCTTATTATGTTTAGGCAGTTCAGATGCTGTGTTCCCGCTCAAAAGAATCATTCCCTTGGTTACACCCATTTGCTCACCCAAACGTTTTGACAGAGCACTCTGTAGGGAATGCTTTAAATCTGTAATCTCTTTATGCTTCCAAAATATATGTCCCAGTTAACTGTTTATACCCATCATACCTCCGACATTTGCTATCTACCTGAGGAAAAATTCTTCATATAATATACCTATGGAAGCACTTCCAAACAAAAATCCTAAAGCTGTAAATTTTGGTCCACACTTGTGAATCATAGGCCTCCCATTGTTCACTTGCAGATTGCTTATGCAATCTGCCTTCCCATTATTTTCTAATCTCCTCTGATTGATTCGTATAGTTATCAAGCAATGTTTATATGGGGTACTAATTATCCATTTTCTAACAGCAGTTTCTGTTCTGGATTCAACTAAGAACTCAACCAGAGCAGGTCTTTCATTTAGGATTCCCCTGTCTATAGTCTAATCTCAATTCTTGCTAGGGAAAGCAGTCTGTAGCCAGCAGTCCAAATGTCTTCTTAGTCTCATCCCATTCTATTTCCTTCTCCTCTCTAGTTATTTGCTTCCAACACATTGGTTCATTTGCAAGTTTTCTCCATTAAATTCCAGCCCCTTCTTGCCTGTTCTCTGTAACACTACTTGTAGTCATCCCTAGCATCAAAATCCCCTTTCTCCATTCTTGTGTTGGCTTAGTTCTTAGAATACTTTCTACTACTTTATCAATGTAATATTCTTTATGGCTGTTATCATCATCCTTAAAAATCTGAATTCAAAATCCCACTGTCTCTTTATTTCTTGAATTTTCCCCTGCTTCATCATCATCATTCCTTCCTACGTTGAGTTATAACATTTTACTTGTGTTATGTATATGAGCTTTAATTGTTAAGCTCTAAAATATACCTTTTAATCAGGTAATCCTAAACCACCGTGTTCTTTCAGAAGGATCAGCTTATCCCTCTTAACTCTTGCCCACTTTCTCTCCCAAATAAATTCTTTTAACTCTGTATTAATCGTTGTCTACAACTTTTCTTTTGGTTGATAGTAATATGCCTGACTTGTATATAAATCTAAAGGGGCTTAAAACATTTTCACTGCTTGTATCTTAGTTTCCATATTTATAAACAAGAACTTCCAGTTTATTAATTTTTGTATTATCTTTTGTATAGTCTCTTTCCACATATCCTTAACTGCCACAACAGAAGCCTTTTTAATCAGTACTTCCAAATACCAAGCAAAACCACAGCTAATAACAGGCACGTCTTGTCTGATGTAGCAGTGGTGAACACTGTGAAAGCTCTAACTTTTAATAAAACCTATGGATTTTACAACTGCTTTGGGTTTTCTTGCTGCTTTAACAATATTTCCAAATACTTTGTCTTATATTTTCCCCATAAATATCGGTATTGCTGAACCAATTCATGTGGAGGTACATAATTTATGGCCATAGCTGCTGAACCAATTCATGTGTGGGTACATAATTTATGGCCATAGCCTTTGTTTTGTCTTCATTAATTTTATATCCCAAAAAGACTTAAAACTCTTTCAAAATGTTCAGCAATACAGAGATGTCCTTTTCTAAATTTATCAAATACAAAATAGTAGCATCTGCAAATAATGCCAACCTTTCTTGATTACTATACCAATTATTTCCTACCCCCTTATTCTCTTTGCCAGTGGCTTTAAACATAAAGCAAATATCAAAGGAGAATGAAAATACCGCTGCCTGGTTTCTCTATTCAGACATAACTTTTCAGAGCAGAACCACTTCAAATTCTTGCCTCTGATCCTTCATATATTCTCCTAATTAACTTTATTTTATTAGAGAATGCAAATACTTTCATTGCCTTACTCACAAAATCTCAGCTTACTCTGTTGAATGCTTTCTCTGCATCCAGGCACACAAATTGTAGTTGTATTTTCTTACATCCTGCTTCCCTCTGGATCATCACTGTTCAGTTAATATTGACAAATGTTTGCCTCCCCTCTACAAAACCACATTGTTCCATACTATTAATTTTGGCAACACTTTTGCCATTCTTTTAGCTACTATAGACATAAACACTTTTGTCTATATTTAAGCACAGCTTAGATCTATGGATGGGAAATAGAAACTGCCCTCATTATTACTAATGGACATAGGCAGCTCCTAAATGCTTTCTTCAATGTGTGGCTAACCTCCAGTTGTCTGTAGTATGGTATCTGTTTACTCATTAGGGGTAAAATATAATTATTGACCATGGGATAAGTAAGGCCAATCTCTGACCAAATGGGATAGGTTAATATAAAAACTAAAAGGGAAATTGGCAAGGCTTAAAATGGCCCTATGAGACTGGGTCTAAAGGGTCTTTACCATCTTTAGGTATTACAACCACAACAGCTTTTTTCCAAGATGTTGGTGCTTTCCTTCCTTTTAAAATACTGTTAAATAAAACATTCCAGATCTGCAGCACTTTCTTCCTTACTAGCTTCCAAACTTCCACTGGAAGACCATGTATTCCTGGAGATTTTTCAGTAGATTGGATATACATCACCATTTTTATCTCATATCCTCCTATCTTAAATGTTAATGTTTTTTTTATTTACCTCTAACCTTGGCATATTTAAGTCTTCCATAACTATTTCCTTTTGTGCTTTTTATTGATTTCCCCACTTCTCCACTTTACACAAATTTTCTGAAATATCTCTAATAACTCTAGATTATCTCTGGTTATTTTTCTTGATATTGGCTCCCTAAATTTGTCATCACACTTTCTACTTTCTGTTGCCTAAGTCATTTTGCAAAAAGTGTTTGTTCTCTGCAGTTTTTTTTTTTATCATAAAACAATTCCTTAACATAAATCTTTCTAAACTCATATATATTATCCAGGTACTGCTATATTTTGTCTTTAGGATTTTGCAAATGTGTCTCTTCTTGTTCTGCAACATTCCTCTCATTCTGTTATAATTTAACCTCTGTCAGCCCTCTAAATAATTCTTGTTACTTCTTAAGCATAGGTGTTTTTCTTTTATTTCTACCCTGTTTTTATACTCCACTTTCATTTTATCCTACTAACTGCTATAACTTCTGGAGTACTTTCTATCTTCTCTATTAACTATCAAACAATTTCCACTACCCATTCCTTAAATGTATCTCTTTTTAACAGGTAGAAGGAGAAGCCCCAGCATTTCATCTTTACTTCATTACCCTGCATATTTATTTTAGTAATAACTGCCACATGATCCGAAATAGTTATTGGATGTTTGTCAAAGTTCTCAAAGAAATGCACATGTTCCTGTGAAATATAAGTTCTGTCTACTTTAGCCCACTTATTGTATCTTGGGGAATAATATATACATTCTTCCCAAGGTCTTACTACTGAATTAATATCTTCCATACCAAATATTTTCATAAATTTCTTTAGAAATGTACCTTCTTTTGTTATATTTTACCTTCTAGCCCCCCCTCATAGATACATCCTAATTGTTGCAAATCAGATTCTAGTCTCCACTTATAATTTGTAAGCTCTGTAATAGCAATTTTAGGTAGAATATAAATACATGACAGCATAATTCTCATCCCTGGCTAGTAGTCCTTTGCTACCACAAATCTGCCTTTATTGTTTTTCCATCTTCTAACACTGTTAGAGTAATTAATATAAGCACTATTTTTCTTTGTCCCTGATACTCTGTTGAATATTCATCCCGAATTCCTTTCTTTATCAAATTTACATGCTCAGTTCTTTCCAAATATGTGCCCTGTAGCATTTCCATTTCCACTCTGCATTTTTAATATAATTACATATTCTTTAGTTTTTGTCTATATATGTGAGACTATTCACATTCCAAGTTAATATGGACAGTGTTTCCATTATGATAAGAAGTCATTATTCCCACCTAGTGTATATGATAGCTTTTTAAATGTATCTTTCCAGCTTTTGTAATACATGCATCCACAAATGTTTGGCAAGTTAATCCTTTATACAGTTTTTTCTTATCAACATTGGAATCTGTCACATTTTACAAGATTTATTATTTTAATGAAAACCTCAGAGCAAAAGCCAAGTGCACCTCCATAACCTGTTAACTTAATACAAACACAAAACTATGTACATCTTCAAATAATGAAGTTTAATCTTCCTAATAGGAACAATTGTCACAAATAGACAGCTGCAAACACAGGTCTTAATTATCCTAACATTGTTATCCATGCTAAGACACAAGCAATTGCCTGTGCTTATATTTAGTCTAATCTATGTCTATTCTTGTTTTTTAATCTTTATTCCCTGTCAGCTACGAAAAACAACTTGCATGCTTTCAGAAAACATTGACTTTTATTTGAACAAACTTTTGTATTTCCTCCATAGACTGTTCTGCATCAAAAAATTACAATGATCCTTTGGGAAAATATTCTGAAGACAGCTGGATACAGCAGTTTGAATCTCACAGTTGCCTCTCAACATTCCCTAATTGCTAGAATAAATTTGTTTCTCTTTTGCCTGGTATAAAATGAATAATCATTTTCCACAAGCAGTCTACTGTCTCCAACTCTCAGTACTTTGCCCTTTTGCACAGTTTTGCCAGGATCCATTCTTTCTGCTGGTAGGTTTACATCTTTAGTAATACAGGTCATGGCTGCTTTCTCACAGCCAGATCTTGCACATGCACATGGTGTATCCTTTTAATTAACAGTTCCTACTGTGGAATATCAGTTCAGATGCTTATTTATGCCTTCACAAAATGAATACAGTCTTTCCTTCTGTTTTCCCTGGTACAGCAGAAAATCTCAGATTTTCATTGCACAGTTGGTATTCTAACTACCATTGTTTGAAACAACTCTGCTTAAGAAGTCTAATACCCAGTCAACATTTTCTTCTTTTCAACCTCTGACTTTTTTGCAGTTAAATCAGTTCATTTGAATAGCTACTTAAAACTTCTTTTACTTTTTCCAGCCTTTTGTTATTTGATTTGATGTATTCCTTCAGTGTTTCATTTATTTTAATAACCTCTGAATATGTTTGATTTAATTTTTCATGTAAATTACTGAAAGCCATTTCTTACCCCAAAGCTGAAACTGCAGGACTTTTCCTAGTCAGTGTTTTCTCTTCAGCTTTTCTAACAGATTTTCTTTTAGGTTGTCTAAATTTCTGCTTTTCTGGCACACAGACAGTACACTTACTATCCAGTCACTGAATTTTACTCAAGCTAGAAGAATTACTGGCTCTTATTTCTCAGTATCTTTTTTCAAACTGAGAGGGCAGAAATCAAGCTTTTGATCAGACTGCAGCCATCTTGGAAGTCACTGGGAGTTAATTATTCACCAAAACAGCATCAGACTACCTTCTTCTTCTTCTTTCGGCTTTTCCCGGTTAGGGGTCACCACAGTGGATCACCTGTCTGCTCATGATTGGCAGTGGAGTTTTACAGTGTTGAGTTGCCAGCCCAGTGCCCAACCTTCCACAGAAGGCACACACATGCACACACTCACACCTAGGGACAATTTAGTGTGTTCAATCCACCTACAGCATGTCTTTGGGATGTAGGAGGAAACTGGAGCACCCGGAGGAAACCCACGCGACCACAGGGAGGACATGCAGACTCCATACAGAAGGCACCCCAGCTGAGAATCGAACCAGAGAACCTCTTGCTGTGAGGTGGCAACCCTAACCGCTGCACCACCATGGCCGCCCACCATTTGCCTTAAGTAATGGGATTTTGCCTCCAAATGTCTCTTTTGCTTGGTGACAGAGAGTAAGTTAACAAGCCCTACAAAATGTACAGTAGTTGAACTTTATTTAGGGTTAATCAGAGTCTCTTTAATTGATGGCAGGTGTGTACCCAAGAAGACTGAATGCTGCAATTAAATTAAAAGGTGCTTCAACAAAATATTAGTTTAAGGGTGTGCACACTTATGCAACCAGCTTATTGCATGTTTTTTTTTATTTTTTAATATTTTTTCCCCTAACAGATTTGTTTTTTTTCAATTGAATTGTACAGGTTATATGTTACATTAAAGGTGAGAAAGGTTTTGAAATGATTTATTGTGGTCTCATTTTTTTATATCACAAAAACCTATCATTTTAACAGGGGTGTGTAAACTTGTTATATCCACTGTAGTAGATATGTTTTTCTCGGTATTTCCAGACAGTGCCCCATTATGTTAATACTGTTAATACCATTTCAAATTACATGCTATCCTGGACTACCTGTCACTTCTCCCTTTGATAGTTCTTAAGGGAAAATTGTTTAACCTGAAGGGGATAATGTAACTGGAGCAGATATGTAAATTTAATTTCCAGCCCATTGCATAGTCATTTTCTGATAGTGTTACTCTTGTTGACATTTAGGGAATTTGAACGCCTTAGTATTTGGTGATCACCAGGGCATAGGGGGAGTGTGATAAGGTGCCAGACCTTGGCTGATTTATTAATTAAATCACAATCAATACAGAAAGTCTTTCTGATGCAAACTTTTATGTTGTATATTTTAATTACTTGTACAAGTGGATGAGCTCTAAAAAAGTTATTTTAGCTTAAATGTAATGTTGTCCAGATACATTCATGTTGATATCTCCCGATGTTACCATGCTAGTTGTGTGGTTAAGAGAGGAGCAATTCAGCAACAGGTACTTTAGTAAAAACACAAATGTCATGGAAAGTTTAGTGACATATCCATTAGTAGCTGAGATCCACTTTGTACCTATTTATTTGTAAGTAATAAAACTGCACTTACTTCTACATTGAGGTGTGACTTATAAGGAAATAGCAACCCTTCTCCAGTTTTGCTTTGAGGTTTGTAGGATCTGATATGGTTAAGATTTAATTTATGAGTGTTTGCCAAGATTTTTATTTCAGTGTTGTCGTACATATTGCATTTATTTGGGAGAAGGATACAGTTACCTTTGCAGTCTGGCCTTTAATATTCAACTTTGTCTCCATTCTTTCCTTTCCCCTCTCCTTTTCTTCACATGTTCCATGCTGTTTGGAAAATCTTTGTTAGTCCCGCTCCACTCTCCATGTTGGTAGTCAATTCCATTGGCTCTCAAACATCTACAAGGAAAATCATAGTTCTGAGCAACAGTCCATTGCACCAGAGCAATAACTAGCTATTCTTGTGATCTGTGTGATCCCCCCAGAAAAAGAAAATCCTCTTGAATTTGATAACATTAAAAAGCTCTTTTTAAACTGTAGCAAATGTCTTTTTTTACATTGTTACATTTGTTGCAGGTGCAGGTGTCTTGCTACAGATGAAGAGCTAAAGTGCTTCATCCCTAACTGTAAACACAGTGCCGGCATTCATTATTTCTGAATGCCACTGCTGCACTACCAACCAATCAGCATCTACCAAGTGTACCCCCTAATGTTTTGCACCTGGAGCAGCTGCCCTCTTTGTCTCACCCTAGCTACATCTTGGCATCATACAGTCTGGTGCCCCTGGCCTGTCCTCTTCCCTCCATTCTTTACTGTTCAGTGTGTTCCCTTTACATCTCCCCAACATGATCTTGCACATTCACATTATGTTCTTAGTGCCTCTGTTGTCTGTACTGAGAACAGTTCTGGCTTCTCCTTTTCCCTACATTCTTCATATCCTTCTGGCAGATTTCCTCTGGACTCCTTCCGGCTATCTGATACCATTCTCTTTGTATGTTCTCCAGAGCTACATCCAGTACTCATGATGTGGTCTTACCAGCTCTCCAGTAGAGACGGAGTATTACTGCTATGAATTTGGAGTTCGTCCTTTAAGGATACAGTTTCACTTTCATTTCTGTGCTGCTGCAGACCTTTAACTCTGCTCATGCTGATGCAATCCAAGCATATAAAACATTCCTTGATCCTTTTCACTGATCTGAATCATATCGTAACAGGTTTGTAATGGCACCAACACAGTACTTTGTATTTGCCTGTACTCAATCTCAGAATAAATCTTTCTTCCCGCTCAGTCATCCTATTGCAGTCCTGCCTTAGACCTTTCCTTCCATTCTCCAGTAACACAGCTGTCTTTCTGTCATAAACAAGAACAACAAAGATGATGATGATTTCTTTCCCCGATGCATCTGTTAAATAACCATGTAAAACGTACTGGACCAGGACAAGCTCTGTGTTTTTGCACTACTCAGTTCTGTTATTCATAAGATTGATTGTCTTTCCATGGCTTTCTCGGCCCTCCTCTTTAAGCATAACTCAGTTTAGTGTCTTACAATCAGTCTGGCCGCAGTCTTGTGGTTTACCTGACAGCTATCTGGGTGGAACTGTGATAAAAGCCAAGCTGATTTACAGATAGAAGATGATGGTTGGTATTCCCCTCTCAAATGTTCATGTAATCCAGTTGTACAACCAGATTAATGTCAACTTACAGCTCCTTACAGTTGTGACCCTAAAGTAGGTGCTCTCATGGAGAGTACTGTCTTTTAAAAAAAGCAGAAACCCTTCATGTCAGCATTCTCTCATTACTTTACTGCCACTTCTGTTAGGTTAACAGGCCTGTCATTCCATCATTGTTTTGTGCTTTTCTGTTTATACAAGAGCTCTTTTTAACCACTTTCCAATCCTGTGACTCTTCTGTATTAGCCAGTGATCTGTTTCAGATCTATTTTAGGGATTTTCCACCACACTGTCTATATTTTGGAGGATTCTGTAGTTTACTAATTTAGTCTCTTTACGATATCATCCTAAAGCCAGCCAGTTCCATCTCTGCCTCCATCTTATATCTCTCCATCTTGTCCTCCATGTCTCTACCCACCCTAACTTTTCTTCCTCACAGGACGCTACCCTTTCCTTTTTCATGACCACAACAAAATATTCATTCCTTACCAATATTTTTCCTTATTTTCTATGATCTCCCTCCCATCCATAAGGATGCTGGCCAGGATTGACCCTCTTCGCCTTCCTTCAATGTGCTTTAGGAATTCTTTGTTCCCCTCTTTGATTCCTTCTAACATGTCCCTTTATATTGCTTTATTTGTGCTATGATGCTACTTTCAGTTCCTGCATACCTTGCAACTGTCAATATTTTTGCATATTGTCCAGATTTTTGTCTCATATTTCTGATGTGTTCCTCATAAAATTTGTAGTTTTCTGTCAAATCATTGAGGAGTGAAGGCACTAAACAATGGCAGGCGGTCGAGTTTCAAACTTCATATGCTTCAGAAAAATGTGTGCTAAAGCAAAACACATTATTCTAGCAACCTTCTAAGCTTATACGAGTAATATTTAAAATCTGTCTATTTTGGGGACTTTGTCCCCCCTCCCCTTATTTTAAATTTTGTTCAGATATCTTGTGCTAAGAAGTTGAAAGGAATGACTTCATTGGATAGCCTTCTGCTTGCCTCTTTTTTTACCGTACTTCCTTCACATTCCCTTTATTTCTTTCTTCATTTTTTTATTTTTCTTCTTCTAACCCTTGTCTGTAACTTTGAGTAGTTTTTTGCTAACCTATTCCCATAGCTTGTTAACACCCTATATTTGTTACCACAAGTCATTTAAGTTTGTCCCGTAGCTTACCATAATCCACCCACCCAAAATCCCACATACTTGTTTTTGTATTTGGTGTGTTACCCTTTCCAAAACACTAAACCATATATTGTCAGGATCACTGTTGGTTAACAGTGCCCTCATCTAAACATCTCTGTCCCACTCTGTGCTGGCCTGAAAACACACCGTTATATCCTTTTAGTACTGTCCTGCAGCAGCTGGCTAAACCCACCTTAGTCCATGAGCTTAATCACATCCTACTGCCTTATTACTATGGAGTTTAGTCTCTCAATGTTTATTCCTGGCTGATTTAGATTCCTGAATATTATAACTCAGTGCCTTCTACACTGTTTATTCTCATCCAATGTCTCTTATCCTCCTCTTCTTATATGTGTGGAAACCATTACCTTGTACTGATCAACCACCACTCAGCATTCATTCCTCTACCTTCACAGCACTGTGCGTACCCTTTGTTCTAATCATCACTGCTCCCTTGCCACTTCAAGTGTGGGGAGGGGGCTGTCCTTCCATATATATGATGTCACAATTTATTCTCTCAGTTATACAGAGCAACAATCAGTCTTCACCCTTCTAAGGAATGGCTTCACTTAGATGAATAATGCTTAGGTGTTGCCTAACAGGCGACCTGTAATTCAGTCCCTACATCTGGAGTATATTCTTCTAAATGTAATTGTAGGGGGTTAACAAAATCTTTAAAAGTAACAAATATTTTACATAAACTGCCTCTATTAAACATATACTCGACAGAGTAACGCTCTAAGGAATTGAAGTTTTTGTAAGTTAGATGTTCCAAGCAATGGATACACCTAACAAAGTATTTTTGGTAAATTTCCAACTGGACTTGACAAATTTTGTTATAATAATAATAAAATATGTTGTTATATTATAATAGTTGTTTAACTGCTGCAGTGCACAAAGTAACCAGGACTTCTATGTATTTCATATAGCACAAGCCCTTCCTACCTATCCAACATTTTGTAAGAAATTAACATTTTTCTGATAACTGTTCCAAGATCTTTCTTAGTATTAACCCACCTGTATTTGTAGTGTTTAAAGTACTAACAAATGATTTGTTGAGGCTGATCTTAAGCATATTGATTTTAAACAAATTAAGATTATGATGTTCAATTTGCAGCATTCGGAAACCCTTACATTTCAGTTATAGCATCAAGTCTGCACAAAGGGCCTAAAACAGAGCCCTATGATTCTCATCCAGCTACTGGTTTTCAAATGGAAGAAAAGCTTTAGACAGAAACCCTGTGTTATACAATTTAAGGTCAGTGAACCAAGATGATAACAAGCATATTTATTTGAAGAGTTGTAACTGTGTTAATAAGTTTATAACATTTCATTGTACTCAATATCTTTGTTAAGTCTACATTACTGGCCTGCCTGACACAGTCATTGAAATTAATAAAGCAAGATCCTAATATGAAGTTATCCACATGCAGAACAAAGCTGCTGATAAAATCTGAAATTGGTCTCTGAAAACATTTGCCCGCACTACAAACTAATGGGGTTATATTCATAAGTATTCTTAGGTCACTGACTCTTGTATCCATTTATGTCTCGTCAGTATCCTTCCTCAGACTGCATCTCCTTTCTCCATTAGGGCCATACCAGTCAATCCTGGAGAAAATTTGTGAATCCAGTCATCTAGGTTATGTTTAAAGGAAGATAGTGAGTTACACTGTTTAATAAACTGGGGAAGTTTATTATTTAGGAGGTGCTGGGTTATAAACCTGTCCCTCTACCACATTTTATGCATCTGTTAGTAAATATGTACATCCCTGGTCCTACTATTGATGGAGATATTGTCCTTGTGGAGATACAGAAGTTCTAGAAAAATTATGTTTCTAATAGAATGGTACGAGACAGAGATCTCCCTTCAAATGTCTATAAGACAATGAATAAATGGATAGTACTTCCAGACTCTCTTGGTTGCTAAGGGACAATAGGTCTGTTATCTTTTTGGTTATGAACCTTTGATGCCTTTCTACTTGTTCAATATGTTTAGTGAGATATAGCTCAAAAGGGTGTGTTTTATTTGATAAATGGCCTAATCAATACTAAGCATAAGGGAGTGGTTACCTCTTTAGACCCTGATTACATTTCTTTGATGATTAGTGATCTAAATTAAACAATTTTATTACAATCATTGTTGTATGATGATTAAAAGAGAGGGAGATATCAACCCAGCAACCTAGGTCCTAGACTGCATTTTCATTTTAGTGGTTTGTTGTCTGTAAAGTGTGATGGGGGGGGGGAGAGAATTGTCTACAAAAGTGATGATACTGCACTTAGCATTCAGTTTAAGCCCATTCTTAGTACACCAAGTGTTTACTAGGCAGAATTCATTCAGGAAATCTGGGTGTCATTGAGTGACTTAACAACAACACCCAGTTTGCAGTTGTCTACAAACATTGTTAGCTAGAGGTCTTGACTGTCTGCTTGGAGATCTTAGAAATAAATACAAAAAGGAGAGGTCCCAGCACTGAGCCCTGAGGGATACTGCTGGTTAATTTCATAATTTCTAATGAGACGTCTTCAACTCACACTATCTTTGTATCAGTTTGCTCTCCATTTTACCACATATGGGTTGATTTTTAAAGCATTAGCTTTTGAAGGATACCAGTATGGGGAATGGGGGTTGAAGGCTTTTGCCATGTGTACTGCGGTTTACCAAATTAAACAGACAGGCTGTACCCTTCACAAAGCCATCCTTTTGGGATCAAAGTCTACAAAAATTGTTGATACTGCAGTTTATGAGATTAGTTCTGATACATTCCATAGTTTTACAGATAACAGTAGTAAAGGCTGCTAGGTCTGTAATGTCCCAGGTCAGTTATAAGACCACCCTTATTGAGGGGCATCATCACTGCTGTGCACCACTCAAGGACAAAACTAGTAGCTAAACTTAGATTAAACAGTTTAAGGTGTGGGCATGCAAGTTCATGTTTAGCACTATTAAATTAAACAACCAGGTATATTGATAGCACCATGGAGGAAGTATTTTTAATCTTGGTAAACATTTTTAGTAAATGATCTTTAGATTTAATTGGGGGGAGTAAGGAATTCATATAATATGAAGTTTTCTAAATAGATATATCTGGGTGAAGCTGGCACTGAATTTATTTGCAGAGGTATTAGCAATGTCTAGTGGGTCAGAATAGGAGATGTTCAGGGCAATGTAGGGTACTGTTTTTTTATTTTTTTAACATAGCAAAATGGCAAAAGGAGGATTTGCACTTACCTTTGGATTCAGAGGCCATTGTAAGTTCATGAAGTTCTTTAGTGGACCTGATGGTTCTTCTTGTTTTTTGTAACATTTTAATATTATCCTTGAGAAGAAGGTTTTGGATCCACTAATTTAAGGTGTGTTTTTCTTTCTTTCCTTTGTTGTATACTTTATTTATGGTAGTAGACCACCATAGTGGTTTGTTTTTGAATTTCCTGTGATACTTGGCTTGGGTAGGGATTGCTAGCACTATGCATTGTACTAACCGGGTGTATAATTTCTTAGTGAAGTTTACTTCTGCATTAAAATTTAACCTTAGAACCCAAAACAACTCAGGTCCCCACCACTAGGGTACATTGCACAGACCATAATTTCTCAATTCTTGGTCCCAGACTATGAGACCTTTCCACCTCCATCTTAAAGAATAAACTTCCTTCTCAGTATTCTGTCCTTAACTTAAAACTCACGTTAAGCTATTAGACAAATGTCAGTGGCACCCTTCCAACAACATTACTTGAGTACTTCTACATCTGCTGCCTGTTACTTGTTAACTCCCTGCACTGCTCTTACCTTCCTTAACACACAGCCATGTGTAACCTTTGACACCTGAGTATATTTGTAAATGGCTGTATATATCTGCTGTTCTACTTGTATCTCTCTCTCTCTCTCTGTATATATATATATATATATATATATATATATATATATCTACATATGGAGATATAATAGCTATATATGCTTATGCTTTCTTTTCCTGTTATTTCTCTGTGTGTATAATTGTACATTTCTTCTACTGCATTTTGTTACTTTGCCTGGCCTGAGACTGAAATTGGTAATTTCTGATCAGTGTTCTACCCTGGTTACCAAATTCAATTAAATAAGGAAATAAAAGAAATAAATTAACTCAACGGACATGCGATGATGAGTGAGTTTTGATATGTATGTTGAATATTGGCATGTTTGTATTCTTTAAATTCAGTGCTTAGATTCCTTCAGTTCATATTGCTTAGGATCTGCTTTCTTGCCTCCTCTTACACTCTGTATGACAGACCCTTTCAATAAGGAAACAGAGTGGAACATGGAGTTTTGAAAAAAATCTGAAAAGTAGTAAGCTAAGTGGACCCCCACAACTGTGGGTATCGCAGGTACCTAATCCTGACTATGTTCTGAAGGCCCTTTTCAGCCATGACTCAGGCTGTAAAGTGCAAGTTGTACAATAACAATAAATGACGTATGACTGAAAACATTTCCAGTAGAATTTATATTCAGGAAGAGTGAAAGGAATACAAACCAGTAACCAGCATGCCAGCTTTGAAAATATAGCCACGTCCTGTAATATATATGCAACTCCAATTTTGTAAGAAGTAAAAACCTATCAGCAGTATTAATACTGGATTATACCCCTGGAAGGTAGTTAGCAGAGGATCTCTCTTACTGCAGGAACTTGACTGAGGTTGTTACATTGTTGCATTTACAGGGAAAATGAATGAATGTTGGCCAGTCTGTACTTGCTTAGTGATTGAAATAAGATGTAGATATGAACCCATCCCCTGTACTCGGAAATAGTTTCATAGTTGTTGACTGCACAGTAAAAAAAGAGATGCACCCCAAAAGAAGAGTAGAGAGGTTATTTAATAGCAAGCCAGGCTTGTGTCACTGTGCACGATATTTTATTTTTCATCTGACAGTGCGGAGCATTTTAGATTTGCATGTCTGATTTTCATAAATATCATTCCACATAACAAACCAGATATAAAAGTACTATTGTACATTAAGCCTGGTCAGAAGGAGAAGCGTAACAAACGTGCAGGCATTTGTATGATTCTTTTAAGGTGAAACACATCATTTTCATGCCTCTACAAATTACTGACAATATTCCCAGGCTTTCACTGCAGATATCATCCTAGCTGCCACCTTCCGCACTCTTCTCACAAAACTAATCTTGTCCATGAAGGGGCTCCAGAACTGCACGCACAACACAGCATGTTATGGTACCAGTGCTCTGTAAAGAAGTACTAAATCTTTTTTGACTTGTTAGAGTCCATACCTCTCACTATGAATCCAAACATTCTCAATGCCTTAGTCTTGGCCCTGTCAATCTGCTGATGGTGATTCAACTTTGTTTCAATAACTATTGAAAAATGCACTCTTTCCCTGTTGTATGCTATAGTCGCATGAGGTTATTTATTTATTTGACATTTGTTTACCGGAGGGGGGGGAGGGTTCCTGCCTGGGCTTGTAGCCCATTTTCAGTGGAGGCCGAGGAGAAAAGCTCCACATGTAAGAATACAGTTTGCATTGATCATTTACAAGTAGATTTTTTAGAAAGAGTTCAAAGTAATCCATAGGTAGAACAATTACAGTTTTTCATCTACTATACATTGATCAGTCACTGGAAAAACAGAAAAAATATCACAGTAGATATTGGGTCTTTTTATAAAATCTACATTCAGCAAGCTGATTGATTTCCTTTTGCTAGGAAAGATAATAACACAGCCATCCTACACTGATTTTATAATCAATATGAAAAAGAGAAGTATCCCATTCATGCTAGGTCTTATTTAACATTTACATACATTTGCTAGAGATTGTCTGGGAAGATTTGAAAAGACACTGCTGCAGTTAATCATTTAGTAGATGTGTATAAGTACAACAGAGGGAGGGGTAGTATCAGAGAAAATTATGATACTTATATAACAGTTCTGTTCCACCACAGGTATCTGAGATGTCTGACAGTGACATCAGCAAGAAAATAAAGGCAAACTCTGCAAATGAGTAAACACAGATTCTCACTTTACCTTGTTCATTGATGCTCCGTACCCAAGAGATATGATGGCAATAGACAGAAGAAAAAGAAATGTGGGAAGAGGGCTTTACAGATGCTAACACCATGATAGGACATGCACAGCTACATTAGAGTGTCCAAATTAATATGTCAATGACAAACCTCTAGGTTGATCAATTTGATAAGCTTAATGGAGGATTACTGTGTCTGTCCTCCATAGCAACTACCAGATGTGTGTTTGCTGGGAATGTTATCAACAGGATGTGATGTGTGCATGTGTTAGACTCCACAAGTGGGTGAATAGGTGACACACAAATAGCATGGCTGAAGTATTTATTATCAAAGACACACAGGTTTTTCTATATGTGTATCTTCCTTTCTCACCAGAGTAGATATGCCATACAACAGCCATAGTCATGCATCCCATCCTGGGAACATTAAAAAATGAAACAATGTAAAGCAAATTCCCTTTTACATTGGGTACTTACATCCCCTAGGTCTGCACTCCAGCACCCCTTGGATATCTAAATATACTAGCTTTGAGATCTGGCAGCCTTTTTTTTTTGCGGGGGGGGGGGGGGTCCTTTACTCCTGAAATTCAGAAAGTGCAACATTAGTATTGTTGCAAGCTTTTCTGCTATTTCACATCCGACTTCTTGCCATGATGTTAAGACACAAGATAAACATGCCTTCAATGAACTACATTTGACCCATTTGTAGTAGCTACCAAACTGGATACTAACTATACTATTTCTTGTGATATATACCAAATCCTGGACCTGCTGCCCTCCCCATGGTCTCTTCTTACTCATTTCGCCACAGTAATTGAATTCTAGTCTTTCTTTCTCTTCTACCTCTGTGTCACTCAGACTGCATAAAATGTCAGAGATTATCACCTTAGTAATGGCAGTCTGCCCAATAAGTCTGACCTTCCTGAACTTTATTACAAAAACGCAATATTGACATAATCTTTGCATCAAAAACTAGGCTTAAGGATAACTTCTCTGCTATGCTTTGGATTAACTAATTCTTACATTTTTAGAAGTAATGTTTTTGATAATAGTAGTTAAAGTTGTGTCCTTGTTAAGAACTCCTCTGAGAATATCCTCATTGACTCTGATCAGCCCCTCATTGTCTATAGCCAATAATGAGTCTTCTGAAATACAGCCTGAGTAATGTGTCTAAGATATGTTCCCTGATTTCTTTGTATATTACTCTACCATCCTCTCTATCCCCTCTACAATAAGTATTTGGAAAATATATGTTCTGACACACACATCAACACGTTATCTGGCTTGGTAACTTTAATGCTAGTTGGTTTCATGATCAACACACTCGGGCTGGGTTTCAGAAAGGATTAATGCAAGTAGGAAGCATTAGCACAAGTGGTTTCCCTCTTGTAGAATCCTTTCTGATTCATAGACTCACCCTACCAATATGGTTTCCTCCTAGTGGGATCTTCAGCATGGAGGACAGTCCTGCTGGCTGCGCAGCATTGTAACGAAACAATCTGAGTCAGCAACTAATGCTAATTAGCCATGTGCTATCTCCCAGAAGTGCTGGCAGCTCCTGATTGATACTGCAGAGTGATTTAAGGAATCACTCAGCTGATTACATTTCCACAGTTGGAGGAAAAAGTTAATATTATCAAAAGATGAAGGTCATTTACTCAGTCCACTGGAAACAGTCATGGTGTACATAAGTTCAGTGAAGACATGGGGTGTGGGGGTGATAATGTGTTTTTACATGTCTGTAGGGGCATGAATAAAGCCAGATAAATGTGTATGTGTGTGTGAGGTTATACAAGGAGGAGTAGATAGTGAATCAAGAGTGTGTGTGTGTGTGAGCATGCATGTGGGTAAAGAGTGAGTGCGTCAGTAAGAATTATGAACTGTGTTGGTGGTTTGTTTTATGTTGAATAGAACATGTATGTACATGGGAATGTCTGAGAGTGTGTCAATGTCTTCATGGGTGTCTGAGTGTGTGTTTGAGTATATGGGTGTGTGTGTGTTTGCTAGTGTAATGCTAAGGTAAACACTACAACTC
Source organism: Protopterus annectens (assembly GCF_019279795.1). Taxonomy (NCBI): domain Eukaryota; kingdom Metazoa; phylum Chordata; order Ceratodontiformes; family Protopteridae; genus Protopterus; species Protopterus annectens. The sequence goes on along the minus strand of NC_056748.1, from coordinate 584,594,747 downwards.
TCAGAGGTCTGACAGTTCTAGTGTGAAACATGGGTGATTCAGAAATATGTTATTGAGCTGATGATAACATCTTTGTCATCAAGTCATAGCTGTCTCTGAGTTGCATTTCTCACTGTTGTGGTAGGCATTTTACATGAGTGGTGAAAATTTTTATGAATTCTAGGATAAATTATCAACATTGCAGAACTGTGGTGTCTTTCAGTTAGTCAGGGCATCTGCTAGATGAAATTCTGTCTCTGGTAAATGTGCATTTCTATATTAGGTAGTAAATTATTCCTTGATTAATTCTGTAGCATTAAAAGTTTTCTTAACATCTTATCTGATTATTTCTTAATCATCATTTTAGACCTATTGCAAATCTAACCCTCATTTATGCTACTAATAGTGGTAGACCCTTTCCAAACAAAGGGACATCTAATTATCTTAAAATCCTCTCGCCTATTGAATTGACTGGTACCCAGACTTGACCCAGATGTAGGATAGATGACCCTTATAAGATCATATGGAAGGCACTGTTTACTAGTGCTCGCCAATCACAATAAGACTTATCTGAAAAATGGAAATTGATCATACTTCTCATTTTAGTTTCTCCAAGTCTTTTGGGTTTGTAATACCATACAGGAATGGACCCCATTCCTAAGTAAAAGTATTGCTAAAGTTCATGAAATTAGTATTGTTTTAATCTTTGATGTTAGCCTGAAGTGCTCTTCTCAACACACACATTGTGCCCAGTATTGACTCCTCCTGCGATTCACATGGAGTTACATGTACAGGTAACATATCTAAGTATGATTGTAAATTCTTTTTATAAGACCCATGTCTCCTGCTGCTATTGGAACTGTCTGGGTATCCTTCTTCAATATTGCCCTCAGTTCTGCCTGCAAATCCTGGTATTTTATGATTTTGTGTCTACCTGTACACTGTAGTTGCTGGGTGTAGCAATTTAAGTGATTAATGCCACTTTTGTCTTCTTTTCATGGAATACTATATGTGGTTTTCTCACATCTATTTTTTGAACTGTTGGTAATGGGTGATCCCATGTGATATAAACTTCATCATTTTTATAATGGTTTGTGGCTCACATTTACAGTATTTTTCAGCTACTTCAGTATTATAATGTTTGTACAATTTCCAGTGCAACAGTCTTGCCACATTACTATGTCTTTCAGTATACAGTCCTTCTGCTATTAGTATGTCACAAATAGCAACAAGATGATATGCAACTGTTTCCAATTCTGTTTTACAAAACCTACATTGTGATGTTGTCAGTCTTCATTTATCCTTGATGTATGAGATTCGGTTCAGACCTTTGGAACCAACTTAGCTGCTATAACAGCTCACGAAAAACAAAAACTGTCGAGCTAAGTCACTACCCAGAATACTTCTCTCCGGATTACCTCAGATTTCATTTGCCACTCTTCTACAAAGACATGTCAGCCAGATTGTCTTCTCAGCTAAGTGTATTTTTCATTGTTTTTCTCTCGAGCATTTTAAATTTCTGCATAACTCTCTATAAATTATATATATATATATATATATATATATATATATATATATATATATATATATATATATATATACACACACACACACATATTTCTACCCAGGTATTCCCTGTCAATTGGTCCTTTCATGGTTTCATGGGACAACTTCCAAGCCCCTTTCTAGATAGACCAGAATCTCCCTCAGACATTTCTGTCCGTTCCTCCAGGAGTCTGACAGAAATTGGCGTTGTGAAGTGGGTGGATTAGCTCTTCATGGCCGGGGTGTTACACTTTCTTCCCAGGCCCCACTTCCTTCAGGAGATAGGGCTTTCTGTCTTAGGACTCTACTGACTTTTCCTCCTCTAACCTCATCTGAGGGTTTAGAGATTATGACTCCGATTCCTCTGGTTCCAGCTGCTCCAGTGCTGACAGTCTCTTCAATTTTGGTTCCAGACTCTTGCTTTGAGTTCTCAACTTCTTCAGAGCCAAATAACTCCAGGGTCATAGCTCCACTGCCGGATCTGACGAGCCTGGATCAGCTCCAGTTTTTTATTCAGAGCCACCCTTGACTCTTGGAGACTGAGTTCTTACCCAGTTCTGACTTTGGGGGCATTTTTGTTGGAGCAGGGCGGGACCACAGTTATGAGGTTGTCCTTCTCAGTTCTGGGCTCTCATCCCTCTTGGGGGGGACCTGCCTTCCAGATGATGGAGAGGGCATTGGCCTCTGCAGGTTCACAGCTGGCCCCTTCTCTATCAGAGTTTTATCCCGGGACCTCTTCCCGTCCAGAGCATCCACCAATCTCCATGCCTGGACTGCGAGCACCAAAGCTGCAGGATACCCCTGCACAGGATCCTTCTTCTTCTTCTTCTAAGTCCTCCACAGAGCTTCCCACTGAGGAGGTGCTCTGGAAGAAAACTTGCAAGAGGAAACATCTAGATTCCCCAGAGGAAGCTGTCACAGAGGATACAGACTTTGATGATGGGGAGGGTTCCCCACATTCACCCCAAAAGACATCTCCTTTGGAGACATTCTGGAAATATTGAAATAGAGGGGTGACTGGAAGCCCAAAGACCCTACCTCAGAGGAGTATTGTATCTGCAAACCTTTGGTGCTCACTCATCTACCTCTTGGGTGACCCCACCTGCTGACAATCTCATTAAATTGATCATGCAGAGGGCTTGGAAGGCCCCTGACTCCACAGAGCCAATCCCCAGGAGATTGGACAAAATACTCACAGCACCAGAGGACTATCAGTTTTGGGCTAAGGGATTAGTAGTAGATACCATAGTGGTTGTGGTAGCCACCAAGAAGGAACTTGCAGAAGAGAGTTCTACTGTTCATCCCCCTAACTGGGAGTCCAGGGTGATGGACAGGTTTGGAAAGCGGATGTATGGATCATCGACCTTTGCCTTAAGGTCCTTGAATTTTATGGCACATTTTGCTAGACTCCAAAGGGATCTGATAAAGGAGCTATCAGACACCCTTGCAGGAGTTGTGTCTGAGTAAGTTCAAGATAAAGTGACCTCCCAACTACCTATCCTGGATTCTATTTCCAACTCATCCATGAGATGCATTGTGCATGCAGCCGAAAGGACAACTAGGGCAGTGGGTTCCGGTGTTGCCGTAAGGAGGCATGCCTGGATGCCTTGTGTGAGTTTGCAGAGCCATTTAAGTCTTTGTTCATCAATGGTCCTTTTGACAGGTCATCATTGTTTGTCCCCAAAGTGAGAGAAACTCTAGCCAGGTGTTAAAAAGATGGAAAGACCCTATCTGTGTGGGCATACATTATTTGGCTCCCCAACAATTCTATTCCAGGAACCAGAGGAGCAGGAAGATGTGGTTAAAAAAATCCCAAGGGCCTTTTTAGGATACATGTGGCAGTGGCTCCCCTTGGGACAGAAGGGGAGCTCCAGTGGAAGATGCTGACCCCACAGCAGAGGTAGCCCACAAAATCAGGGTTTCAGAGATTCTTTCTCAGGGAAGCCCTACCAGTGCTCCTGAAAGGGGGACCCAATTGCTTGCCTTTGGATGCAGTCAGGGGAAGGTTGTCTTTACAGTCAAGAGCCTGGCAACAAATAACCACAGATACGTGGTTGCAAAAGATCATTGCCAGAGGTTACTACATCCCTTTCATGCTCATGCCAAGATTAGGCAGAAAAATCTCTGATGTTTCGCCCAATCAGAGGGATCAAGCAGTTCTAGAAATTCAAAATCTGCTAAAAAAAAAAAAAAAGTCATCTAAAAAGTCCCATCATACCAGATAGGATCCAGATTTTATTCAAGGTTCTTTTTAGTGACAAAAAAAGACAGGAAACTTGAGATCAATTTTAGATCTAAGCCTTCTGAACAAGATTGTTCAGCAAAGAAAATTCTGGATGGTCATGGTTCAGTCCATCCTGCCCTTCTTACAGGAAGACAATTGGATATTTTCCATAGACCTTCACGATATGTATTACCACATAAAAATGGACAAGCGCTCCATAAGGTTCCACCGCATTTAGCTAGGAGTCAGCCACTTTCAATTCAGTGCTGCCCTTTCTTCTCACCATAGCCCTCAGGGTGTTCTCCAGCTCACTTGAGACTACACAGATGCCGAGTGTTTCCATATTTAGATGACTGGCTTATCACCATTCCAACCAGGCATCTACTACATCAAGCAACAGACTTTAGTCTACATTTTTTTTCTTGTCTAGGCATTACAGTGAATAAAACAAAATCACAACTAAGTCCGACTCAATATTTGAAGTTTATAGGAGCCTACCTGAATACAACCACTTGTACAGCTTCACTTCCTCTACATGGGCTGCAGAAGATAAGGTCCCAAGTGCAAGCTATTCTTTCTAATGACAGGGTACCTGCACTATTAGTTCTTCAAGCTCTAGGGTCCATGGCAGCAGCCATCACCCTAGTCCCACTGGCAAGACTTCACATGAGGCTTCTGCAGTGACTTTTGACATCCCAGTGGTCCTTACTGAATCATCCCTTGATGCACCCCATTTTCATCACCAGTCATTGCAAGAAGGACTTATCCTGGTGGAGGGAATCAGAGAAAATTTTCTTAGGCCTACCCTTTGCTTCACCTCAACCCAAGGCCATAGTGACCATGGATGCCTCCCAGATGGGGTGTGGGGGCATTATCTGGGCAGAAGAGTCCAAGGCACTTGGTCCCTGATACAGACCAATTTGCATATCAGTCTTCTGGTAATGAGGGCAGTGCTTTTACCCTTGCAGGCTTTTCAAGATGCCCTCCCTCTAGGAACAATTGCGATTGAATCAGACAATATGTCAGCAGTCTGGTATAGCAACAAACAGGGCAAAACCAGGTCTTATTCCCAGTGTTGAGAAACTCTCAGAGTATGGAAGTGGGTGATTTCTTCCAACCATTTTCTAATAGCAATGTACATCCTGGGGAGTTCGAATGTGACAGTGGACAAGTTGAGCATATGCATCCTCCTGCCTTATGAGTGGTCTCTCAATCTCAGAGTGGCAGAGGAGATTTGCCATTGATGGGGCTAGCCTTGCTGCAGTCTGTTTGTGTCTCCCCTGAACAACAAGTGCAGCAGCTACTTCACCCTAATTCCCCCTCAGGGGGAATCCCCAAGAGATGATCTCCTTCACGATTGACCCTCGGGACTACTTCATGCTTTCCTCCCTTTCCATTGATTCATCTCTTCCTAAAGAAAGTCATCAGATTGAAGAGTAAGATGATCCTCTTTGCCCTCTTTTGGCCTCAACAAGTCTGATTCCCTTTTCTGTGGCCTCACCTAATTCACCGTCCATGGACTCTGGACCCAGATCTGGATTCTCCAGTCCACCCACAGGGTCTGCTGCACCCCAGTCTACAGAACCTCAAGCTTAAAGCTTGGTTCCTCCATTTCCACTAATTGCCAGGCAAAATAACTCATCATCTACAGCCCAAAAATTTTGTTGGCTTCCCATACACCTTGCACCAGGAAACTATACCACAGCAAGTGGAAAAGATTTTCTCTCTGGGCACACAGTAACAGTCTTAATCCCTTCTCTGCTCTAGTTGAAAATGTATTAGAAATTTTAGGTACTGTTTTTGAACAAGGAGTTTATGCTTCTACTGTTAAAGTCCAGCTAGTTGCCATTCCTAATTTCCATAATGGCTTCGAAGACCACCCTTTAATTTTGCTTCAGCTGTGTAAAGTATTTATGAAAGGAACCCTGCAGTTAATACCACCTTATAAAGGTCCTGTGGCTCCTTGGAATGTTACTATGGTTCTGCAGTCTTTGGTCCTTTCCCCCCATTGAACAAGTGGCTACTTGTGACCTGAGGTTTCTTTCATGGAAGACCATTTTTCTGATAGCCATTACCTCCACCAGAAAAATTACAGAGATTCAAGCATTATCTTCAAAACCTCCATATTTCATTTTTCATAAGGATAGGGTTTCATTAAGAACCAACCCACTTTTTCTTTCTAAGATAGTCTCAGAAACTAACATTAATCAATCCTTTGATTTTCCTGTCTTCTTCCCAATTTTTTCTAACAAGAGTTAATATTGCTTACATTTGTTAGATGATCATAGACAATTGCATTTCTATCTCAATAGAAATAAGGATTTTAGAAAATTGGATGAGTTATTAATTTCTTTTTTCTCTGGATAAACCTGTTTAAAAAGACACTTTATTAAGGTGGTTAAAAGAATGTATTGCCTTCATTTACAATAAGAAGAATATCTAGTTACCAGCACTGGTGAGGGCAAATTCTACTAGAAGAATGGCCATGTCTGCTGTTTTCCATTCAAAGGCTTCCATGGATGAAATATGCACAGCAGCAACTTGGGATTCTCATTATAAATTGGATCTGGTCTCCAGGGTAAGAGCATCCTTTGGCTCTATGGTGCTCAGGAATAACCTTCCATAAGGCCTCCCAAGATCTAAGGTAGCTGGGGACTCTGTCCCATACATCAAGGATAAATGAAGATCGACAACATCAGATAAGAAGTTATGTTCTTACCATAACATTTCATCTGTGTTGTCGATCTTCATTTATCCTTGGCTCCTCACCCTCCTTCCTCCTCCTTCAGATTCCTTGGAGGATCTGACTCTTGTCCTGGGTATCTATTATCTCATATATGACTTTGGACATAGTCTCATCAGTTTCTATAGAGCTGTTTTCTGTCTTCTTTATATAGCTGCAGACTTGATGTGGGGTAATCTGCAGAGAGGTATTCAGGGTAGAGACTTAGCTCGAGAGCTGTTATAGCAGCCGCGCCAGTTCCAAGGGCCAGAAGTGAGTCCCATACATCAAGGATAAATGAATATCAACAACACAGATGGAACGTTATGTTAAGAACATAACTTCTTTTTTCTCTGTTTCTCTCACATATTCAGTAGACATTTGTCCCTTCACAAGACCTTTGGTCTTTTGGTTTAAATTTACCTCTCCTTAACTATTCCTGCATTTGATCCTGATCAACATGAGGTTGTTCAAGAGCTGTCTATACTTGCAACTATATTTATGCATTTTCCACATTTCTTGCCCTCTCATCTGATCCTTCAACTAATATTTTTTCTTTTGTTTTTGGCACATTCAGTTGCTGCCTGATTTTTATCTACTTCTGGTTTGATTTCCATTCCCACTTGACACTAATATGGTATTTTGAGGGATTGACAAAGGTTAAAGTATTGTAGAATAGGGGGAATCTCACAGAATAAGAAGAGGCACAATTTGTAGAATGCTGAACAGAAAATAAGGGATTACTTCGATAATATGCATGAGTTTAGAAATACTGCTGTTAAACAACTGTTTTTTTTTTGTTTTTTTTTTATGATAACTCCAGAGCACAAAAACTTTTAGCACAATGACGCAGGCAATAGAAAGTAGAAAGGGCTGTCTCCAAGCTTAGCTAGCCTATGACAAGGAAGATAACCAGAGATCCTGTAGAGGTACTAGAAATGATTTGGAAATTGTATGAAAATGGGTATAAAGCAGAGAAATGTGGAAATCAAGAAAAGGTACAAAATGTAATGTTTATGGAAAAATTAAACATGCCAAGGTTTGAAGAAGATGAGGCTCAGTTACTAACAACAAGGATAGGACGAGGTGAAATAACAATTATAACCAATCTACAGAATAGTCCCTGAGAATAGATAGATGCTATTCCTGTGGAAGTTTGAAAGTTAGGTGGGAAAAAAACTGATAAAGATCTGGACGGTTTTGTTTAAAAGTATTTTAAAAGGAGGAGTAGCACCTGAAGAATGCAGAAAGTTGTGGTGGTTGTAATGCCTAAAGATGGTAAAGACCCATGAGATCCAGCTTCATATAGGCCCATCTCAGTTCTAAGCCATGATTATAAAGTGTTTATTGTTTATAATGGCTAAAAGAATGGCAAAGGTGATACCAAAGTTGATAGAGATGGATCAGTGTGGTTTTGTGGAGGGGAGACAAACATTTGATTACATTAACAGAACAATGATGATCCAGAGGGAAGCAGAATGTAAGAAAATACCACTGTTTGTAGTGGGTCTTGACACAGAGAAAACATTCGACAGAGTAAGTTGGGATTTTATGAGCAGGGCAATGGAAGCATTTGCATTCCCTGATAAAATTATGAGTTTGATTAGGAGGATATATAAGGGATTAGAAGCAAAAATTAAAGTGGGTGGGCTCATCTCTGATACGTTCTGTTTGAGCTGAGGAACTAGGCAGGGGTGTCTTCTTTCCCCTTTATTGTTTGCTTTATATTTAGAACCACTGGCAAAAAAAAAATAAAGGACTCAGAAATTCCAGAATATAATTGGTATGGTAGTCAATAAAAGCTGGCTTTATTTTGAGATAGTATTATTTTATACCTGATAAAACCAGAAATGGACATTTCACTGTTGTGGAATGTGTTGAGACTGCTTCAAGTCTTCTGGGATACAAAATCAATGAATATAAAACAAAGGCAATAGTTGTACACTATATACCCACACACAAATTGGTTCAGCAATACCCATATTTATGGGGCACATGATAAAATTAAGTACTTAGGACTATAGATTAAAAATGATTCTGTTGTGGCAGCTAAGGGTATGTGGAAATAGACAATACAAAGATAATACAAAAATTGAAAATTTGGAAGCTCTGATTTATGGATACCGATAGCAAGATACAAGCAGTCAAAATGTTTTAGTCCCTTTAGTTTTATACACAGCTCAGGCATATTTTTATCAACCAGAGAAGATGTAGATAAAATCTTTCAGCTCTTTATTAATTGCTGTCTGGGAGGGGATGGCAAGAGTCAAAAGAGTCAAATGGGATAAGCTGATTCTTCCAGTAGGACAAGGTGATTTGGGGTTACATGATTTGAAGAGGTATTTCAGAGCTACACAGTTAAGGCTCCTATACATAGCACAAGCAGAAAACTATAATTCAAAGTGGAAAGGGATGATGATGAAAAAGGGAGAACTCAAGAAACAAGGAGAGACTCTGATTCTAGATGCAGATCCTTAAGGAGAATAACAATAACCATGTAGAATATTATATTCATAAAGTAGCATAAATTATTCTAAACAATAAGTCAACACAGGAATGGAGAAAGGAGATTCTGCAGACAGGGATGACTGCAATTAGGGATACAGACAATAGGCAAGAAGGGTCTGGAATCTAATGGAGAAAACTGGCAATGGAACCAAGGTATTCAAAGCAAATAATTAGAGAGGGAAAGTTAATAGAATGGAAAGAGGTCAAGAATTTATTTGAACTGCAGGATAGAGATTGCCTTCCCTATCAAAGCTTGATATCAGAGTATAGGCAAAGAGAAAGAAATAGGAGAATCCTAAGTGAAAGACCAGCACTGACAGAGTTTTTAGTAGCATTTAGAACAGAAGCCGCTGTTAAAATGGGATAATTAGTACAGCATATAAAATATTGCATATTAACTATAAGAAGCAATCAGATGAGGCCAGAAAGGATGGGGAAGAGACATTTCATAAGCAATTCACAAGGAAACAATGGGTGGATATATGTTGCTGTTGTTGTGTCTTTTGGCTTTTCCCGGTAAGGGGTCACCACAGTGGAACTCTGGTCCGCTAATGATTGGCAGTAGATTTTTACATGCCGAGTTGCCAGCCCTGACGCACAACCTTCAACGAAGGTAAGCCCATTCACGCACGTCTCCACACAGAAGATGCTTTAGCTGAGAATCGAACAGGACAACGTCTTCCTGTGAGGCAACAATGCTACCGCAGCACCACCACTGCAGTAATGGGTGGATATATGTATGTCTCCCAAATGTGCAACAACATCTGGAAGATGTTTACATAGGTATTTTTATACCTGAAGTAGACTCCAAAGAATTTTTCCTCAGGTAGACAGCAAATATTAGAGGTGTGATGGGGAAGAAAAAGTTAATTGGGAACATATTTTTTTGGGAGTGTAATGAGTTGGCATACTTTAAAATTCCCTGGAGGCTACTCCATCAGAAATACTGGGTGAGCAAACTGGTATAACTAAGGAAATTATTTTAGCTATGATACAGAATGGGAATTGCCTACACATTATAAGGCCTTGCTCAGTCTAATTGTGGTAGTTGACAAAAAAGCAATTACTAGAAAATGGAAGTCAAAGTCTAAACCAACTGTAGTAGATATAGTGAATATAGTAACAAGAGATAAAGCAACTGGAAATGGGATCTTTAGAAAAGGGTAGGAGCATATTACATAGAAAATGGAAATTGTGGGAATAATACATGCAAAATAATGTTTTGGAGGAGAAGTAAGGTTTAAAAGAAGGTAGAATTTGAATGAGCTATGTAATGTTTGACAATGACTGGATAGATTATAAATTATGTATAATGTTTGCAACTAAAAATATATGTCAGTATGGTCATTTTCATGTATATAAATGTATGATTGCCTGTGTTATAAGTGATAATTTAATAAAGATGTTTTCTTGTTTAAAAAAAATACTGTTACAAGATCTTTCTTAGTATATAACCCAGCCACTGGGGATGCACAAGCCAGTGCATTTCTTTGTGCCGGTCCCAAGCCCGGATAAATGGGGAGGGTTGCGTCAGGAAGGGCATCCAGTGTAAAACCTCTGCCAAATTACTTATGCGAAGAACATTTCATATTTCCATACCGGATCGGTCGAGGCCCGGGTTAACAACGACCACCACCAGTACTGTTAGCCAACAGGGTGCTGGTGGAAATTGGGCTACTGTTGGCCAAAGGAGAAGAGGCAGGGGAAGGCATGCCTGGAGGCAGAAAGAGAGGAGGAAGGTTAGGAGTGTAGTAGTGAGGGTAGAAACTTTGAATGTTGGCAGTATGACTGGTATAGGGAGAGAGCTAGCTGATATGATGGAGAGAAGGCAGACTGATATGTTGTGCGTGCAAGAGACCAGATGGAAGGGAATTAAGGCCAGGTGTATAGGAGGCAGGTCCAAATTGTTCTATCATGGTGTGGATAGCAGGAGAAATTGGGTAGGGGTTAGCCTAAAGAAACAGTATGCCAAGAGTGTTTTAGAGGTGAAGAGAGTGTCTGATAGAATGATGTTTATGAAGCTTGAAATTGATGGTGTAATGATGAATGTTGTTAGTGCATATGCTCCACAGGTTGGGTGTGCGATGGATGAGAAAGAAAAGATTTTGAGTGATTTGGATGAAGTGGTGGTGAGTGTACCCAAGGGTGAGAGACTAGTGATTGGAGCGGACCTCAGTGGGCATGTTGGTGAAGTGAACAGAGGGGATGAGGAAGTGGTAGGTAGGTATGGTGTTAATTAAAGGAATGCAGAAGGTCAGATGATTGTGGATTTTGCGAAAAGGATGGACATGGCTGTGGTGAATACGTATTTTAAGAAGAGGGAGAAGCATAGCGTGACATACAAGAGTGGAGGAAGATGCACACAGGTGGATTATATCCTATGTAGTAGGGCCAGTCTGAAGGAGATTGGAGACTGTAAAGTGGTGACAGGGAAAAGTGTAGTTAAGCAGCATAGAATGGTGGCCTGTAGGATGACATTGGTGATCAAGAAGAGGAGGAGGAGTGTGAAAGCAGTGCCAAGGATTAAATGGTGGAAGTTAAAAAAGGGTGATTGTGAGGTGGAGTTGAGGGAAGAGTTAAGACAGGCACTGGGAGGCAGTGAAGAGTTACCGAATAGCTGGGTAACTACAGCAGAGCTAGTAAGGGAGACTGCTAGAAAGGTGCTTGGTGTTACATCTGGACAGAGGAAGGAGGACAAGGAGACCTGGTGGTGGAATGAGGAAGTACAGGAGAGTATACAGAGGAAGAGGCTGCCAAAGAAGAAGTGGGATTGTCAAAGAGATGAAGAAAGTAGACATGAGTATAAGGAGATGAGATGCATGGCAAAGAGAGAGGTGGTGAAGGCTAAGGATAAGGCATATGGAGAGTTGTATGAGAGATTGGACACTAAAGAGGGAGAAAAGAACCTGTATCAATTAGCTAGACAGATGGACAGAGCTTGGAAAGATGTGCAGCAGGTAAGGGTGATAAAGGATATTGAGGGAAACGTACTCACAAGTGAGGAGAGTATGTTGAGTAGATGGAAACAGTACTTAGAAGGGCTGATGAATTAAGAGAATGAGAGAAAGAGAAGGTTGGATGATGTGGGGATAGTGAATCAGGAAGTGAAACAGATTAGCAAGGAGGAAGTAAGGGCAGCTATGAAGAGGATGAAGAATGGAAAGGCTGTTGGCCCAGATGACATACCAGTGGAAGTATGGAGGTGCTTAGGTGAAATGGCAGTGGAATTTTTAACCAGATTGTTTAACGAAATTTTGGAAAGTCAGAGGATGCCTGAGGAGTGGAGAAAAGGTGTTTTGGTACCTATCTTTAAGAATAAGGGTGATGTGCAGAGCTGCAGTAACTACAGAGGGATAAAATTGATCAGTCACAGCTTGAAGTTATGGGAAAGTGTAATGAAAGCTAGGTTAAGAAGGGAAGTGATGATTAGTGATCAGCAGTATGGTTTCATGCCAGGAAAGAGCACTACAGATGCAATATTTGCTCTGAGAGTGTTGTTGGAGAAATACAGAGAAGGTCAGAAGGAGTTGCATTGTGTCTTTGTGGACTTAGAGAAAGCATATGACAGGGTGCCTAGAGAGGAGTTGTGGTATTGTATGAAGAAGTCGGGAGTGGCAGAGAAGTATGTAAGAGTGGTACAAGATATATACGAGGGTAGTGTGACATTGTTGAGGACTGTGGTGGGAGTGACAGATACATTTAAGGTGGAGGTGGGATTACATCAAGGATCAGCTCTGAGCCCTTTCTTATTTGCAGTGGTGATGGACAGGTTGACAGATGAGATCAGACAGGAGGCCCCGTGGACTATGATGTTTACAGATGACATTGTGATATGTAGTGAGAGTAGGGACCAGGTTGAGGAGACACGGGAGAGGTGGAGATAAGCTTTAGAGAGGAGAGAAATGAAGGTCAGCAGGGCTAAAACAGAATATATGTGTGTAAATGTGAGGGAGGGTAGAGGAATGGTGAGGATGCAGGGAGTAGAGTTGGTAAAGGTGGATGAGTTTAAGTACTTGGGATCAACAGTTCAGAGTAATGGTGAGTGTGGAAGAGAGGTGAAGAAGAGAGTACAGGCAGGTTGGAATGGGTGGAGAAGAGTGTCAGGAGTGATTTGTGACAGACGGGTACCAGTAAGAGTGAAAAGGAAGGTCTACAAAAGGGTAGTGAGACCACCTATGTTATATGGGTTGGAGACGGTGGCATTGACGAAAAGGCAGGAGTCAGAGCTGGATGTGACAGAGTTAAAGATGTTAAGATTTGCACTGGGTGTGACTAGGATGCACAGGATTAGGAATCAGTATATTAGAGGGTCAGCTCAGGTTGGACAGTTTGGAGACAAAGCAAGAGAGGCGAGATTGCATTGGTTTGGGCATGTGCTGAGGAGGGATACTGGGTATATTGGGAAAAGGATGCTAAGGATGGAGCTGCCAGGTAAGAGGAAAAGAGGATGCAAAGGACAGGAAGAAATGGAAACAGATGATCCACTGTGGCGACCCCTAACAGGAACAGCCGAAAGAAGATGATGATGATATTTGTGTGTATATATCAGGCTGACCATTAACATAGTGGAATTAGACTATGAGGTGTCAACCAGTTCTGTAGACAAGGGTTTGAATCCCTTAATCTGCATTTACCTACTATGTGAGTTTGAGCAAGTCAGTTAACCAGACTGTACTCCAGTATTCCAGTCTGTGTGTGAAAAATGTTCCATTGGGATTAATGCTCTACTCTAGTTAACAAATGTAAATAAAATATTTTTTAGTAAGAATATCTGGATAATACTAAGTGCTTTATATCCATTCATTATGATAATCCCCCCTCTAAATGTTTTGTCAGACTGAGATGTGTGATTTATGCCAGTTATGTATAAAGTACTCAACAATGTCTAAAGATGGCCTTAGGGCTGTCACTGGTATAACTTATCTAACTGTAAAACTATTTTATGAAATAATGCTAGGTCTGGTGTAGGAAAACATCATCAGCTGATACATAAATGGTTCATGGTTAGAGTGCATTCCTTTTAGATTTAGAGAATTACGAAGGTCAAATCTGAATAACAGCATATGTGGGTGGTATAGTGGTCTGTGTTGTTGTTGTGTCTTTCGGCTTTTCCCAGTTAGGGGTTACCACAGCGGAACTCCGGTCCGCTAATGATTGGCAGTAGATTTTTACATACCAAGTTGCCAGCTCTGACGCACAACCTTCAACGAAGGTACGCCCATTCACGCATGTCTCCACACAGAAGACACTCTAGCTGAGAATCGAACAGGACAGGGTCGTACTGTGAGGCGACAATGCTACCGCAGCACCACCACCACAGTTATAGTGGTATGTGTATAAAATATATATATATATATATATATATATATATATATATATATATATATATATATATAAAAAATATGTTTGTGTGTGTGTGTGTATATATATATATATATATATATATATATATATATAAATATGTATATATATATATGCTTGCGTGTGTGTGTATGCATATATGTAACCAGAACGTCCAGATCCAGAAGGATTTGTTTTATCCATGGTTAAAGCAAACAGAATATTCTAACAATAACACTAAATTAAGATGGACTACATACAACATACAATAGTGCAGGAATGACATAACAAGGTAAATGTTAATATAGATCAAGGAAGGCATACAGAGATTTATAACAGTTCTGGTATTATAGTCAGACCTTATATTGTTGCACCCCCAGCCACCTAATGTTTAAAACTGCATATGTCTCTTCTTGTGCTACCTTTATACATTTAAAAAATGCACAACTCATTTTCAGTTGTTATCTTCTATTATCATAAAATAAAAGGTTTTGGAAAGTTCATTTTTCTAAACATATTGTATATAGATTTGTTTTGCATGCATTAGGCAATTCCAGATGTTCTGGCCTCTGTGACCCTTAATGTTTCTGAGAAATGTTTAAAAATGTTCTGATATGGTTAACCAAAGTGTAATTAGTTACACCCATAGCTGTCAAGTGTCACACATTATGAGGTTTGTTATTCACTTTGGCCAACCCTGAGAGATCCTCTTTACTCAAGGGACATAATTTTCCACACTTCTCTGTGAATTTTATAAGCACAGATTCATAATTTATAATATCTCATGTCATACAAATATTAAAACCATTTTGATCTTGATTTCATGATGTTTTACAAGACACGTGTCAAGTTTGATATAATGTCCCACATTCTGCTTTTCATACACTGTATTACAAATTTTGTTGAAGTAAATTTGGGAGGAATGGCTACACCTTTGGTCATAGGCCTTTGCCTAAGTCTTTAAACCATACACCTGTTACCATTTCCTTGTTATTTCTAAGAAATATATCTAAGGTGTGGTATCCTTTGCTAAACATATGCTGTTTTTTGGAAAGCAGGGCAAATTTGGTCCAGATAGTCTGAGGCTTAATAACAGATACCATTTTGAAGGAGTGTGTTGTGGGCATTAGTAATAGAAAATGCATCTAAAGTCTCCTACAGAGGGGGAATTGTTTTGCATTAGTACTGAGACTATATACATTGCTCTCAACTGTCCAGATTTTCACAGAATGTCCATATTTTTGCCTTATATTTTTAGTCTATTCCTCATAACATTTGTAGTATTCTGGCAAATTATTGAGGATTAAAGTCACTAAATAATGGCAGACATTTGAGTTTCAGACTTCATATCCTTTAGATAAACAGAGTAATGCAATACCTGTTATTCTAGCAACTTTCTAAGTTTATAAGAACAATATTAAAAATCTTGCCCCCCCCCCCCATTATTTTTGGCTTTGTCTAGATTTCTTGTGCTAAGAGGTTGAGAGGTATGACTGTATATACTTCTTTCCAAACTATGGGAATAGTATGACATAGGGAATTATTAAAGGTGCGTTTGTTTACATTAGTGCGCACCGATGTAAGGTTTTCACAGAGGCTTTTAACATGCTGCAGGTCAGACTACACAAACTTCAGTAGGAAGTGTTAAGAACTTGCAGTTGAAGTTTGTCCTTTTCTATTTTCTGTCACCCAACACACAGGCTATTAGATTGGTTGAATGACTGGTTTTCACTCGGCCAGAGATGCTATGTAGTCGCATTTGGACCTGCAATCTCTGCTGTTGTAAAATGATATCTGCCTTACAATGTACTTGTTTTTGTAGAACTGTGTCTAATAATTATTCAAGCCTAGGGAATAGTGCTTTTTCTTTCACTGGTAATTATTCGTATGGTCTGCATTAGTATTGCTCATTAGTGTGTGTACTCATGTAGGTGCACGTTTATCTTCATACAGATTTTCCCCTCATTTCACATGACAGCTGCTTTGGCCAGTTTCATCTTGCAAAGAAAAATGTTGAGTAGCAAATATCCTAATATTCTAGCTGAATAAAATATATTGCATCTTTTCTCTAAAAATGTCAGGCAACTTTGAAACTGAATCTGGTAACTGTACAAGAAGTATTTTCCTATTAGCCTGCATGATCAAACTATACCAACTGTGGGTAAATCCTGATATATCCATGCACAGTTGTGAATTATTGCTTCAGTTTGTGCATGTATATACATGTACATATGTATGTATCCGACATATCATTTATGTTTATATTCATATGTTTTGAAAACCACAACCTTAGTATGTCTTACTGACAGACTTGCTACTCAGTGCATTCTTGAATGCCTATCAAATCTGTATGCACTGAATATCTGATAATGCACTGTGTGCACAATACACACTGGATGGCTGTTGTGAGCTGCACAGATTTTGATGAACCAAGGGTTGAAGCCATCTGCAGCTGGGTTTCATATTTCAGGGACTTCGTCTTATTACTTGCAGATATGAAAGGAAATATTTTTAAAAGCGAGGGGTGTCTTTTTGAGAACTAGAGGTCAGTACAACTGTAATAGTAAGGGTGTAGTATATCTGGTTACATGCGAGCCATGTCCCAGTTTTTATATAGGAAAGACTGAGAAAATGGGTTTATGAACATTTATATGATATAACTCACCAGAAGGAAACCAACGCTTTATATAGACATCACAAAGTTTGTAGTAATAGTAAATATGCATTTAGTGTTTTAGAACAAGTAGTACATGAACCACCACTCAGCATTCATTCCTCTACCTTCACAGCACTGTGCTTACCCTTTGTTCTAATCATCACTGCTCCCTTGCCACTTCAAGTGTGGGGAGGGGGCTGTCCTTCCATATATATGATGTCACAATTTATTCTCTCAGTTATACAGAGCAACAATCAGTCTTCACCCTTCTAAGGAATGGCTTCACTTAGATGAATAACGCTTAGGTGTTGCCTAACAGGGGACTTGTAATATTTTACATAAACTGCCTCTATTAAACATATACTCGACAGAGTAAAGCTCTAAGGAATTGAAGTTTTTCTAAGTTAGATGTTCCAAGCAATGGATACACCTAACAAAGTATTTCTGGTAAATTTCCAACTGGACTTGACAAATGTTGTTATAATAATAAAATATGTTGTTATATTATAATAACGGTTTAACTGCTGCAGTGCACAAAGGAACCAGGACTTCTATGTATTTCATATAGTACAAACCCTTCCTACCTACCCAACATTTTGTAAGAAATTAACATTTTTCTGATAACTGTTCCAAGATCTTTCTTAGTATTAACCCACCTGTATTTGTAGTGTTTAAAGTACTAACAAATGATTTGTTGAGGCTGATCTTAAGCATATTGTTTTTAAACAAATTAAGATTATGATGTTCAATTTGCAGCATTCTGAAACCCTTACATTTCAGTTATAGCATCAAGTCTGCACAAAGGGCCTAAAACAGAGCCTTATGATTCTCATCCAGCTACTGGTTTTCAAATGGAAGAAAAGCTTTAGACAGAAAGGTCAGTGAACCAAGATGATAACAAGCATATTTGTTTGAAAAGTTCTAACTGCGTTAATAAGTTTATAACGTTTCATTGTACTCAATATCTTTGTTAAGTCTACATTACTGGCCTGCCTGACACAGTCATTGAAACTATTAAGGTAAGATCCTAATATGAAGTTATCCACATGCAGAACAAAGCTGCTGATAAAATCTGAAACTGGTCTCTGAAAACATTTGCCCGCACTACTTGTGAAACTAATGAGGTCATATTCATAGGTATTCTTAGGTCACTGAGGCTTGTGTCCATTTATGTCTCGTCGGTACCCTTTCCTCAGACTGCATCTCCTTTCTCCAGGAGGGCCATACCAGTCACTCCTGGAGAAAATTTGTGATAGTGAGTTATACTACTTAACAAGCTGGGCAAGTTTATTATTTAGGAGGTGCTGGGTTATAAACCTGTCCCTCTACCATGTTTTATGTATCTGTTAGCGAAGATTTAAATCCCTGGTCCTACTACTGGTGGAGATATTGGACTTGTGGAGAAAATCATGTCTCTAACAGAATGGTAAATGAGACAGAGATCTCATTTCAAATGTCTATAAGACAATGAAGAAATGGATAGTACTTCCAGACTCTCTTGGTTGCTAAGGGACATTAGGCCTGTTATCTTTCTGGTTATGAAGCTTTGATGCTTTTCTGCTTGTTCAGTATGTTTAGTGAGATACATCTCAAAAGGATGTGTTGTATTTCATAAATGGCCTAGTCAATACTAAGTATAAGGGAGTGATTACTTCTTTAGACCTTGATGACATTTCTTTTGATGATTAACTAATCTAAATAAGAGAAATTTATTACAATCATTGTCACATGATGGTTAAGAGAGAGGTAGATATCAACTCAAGTATCTAAATCTCAGACTGCATTTTCATTTTTTAGTGGAGCCTGCATGTCCTCCACACGGTCAAGTGACGTTTAAAGACATGCAGGTAGGTGGGTGCATGAATGGGTGTGCCTTCTTTGAAGATTGGGCATTGGGCTGGCACCTCGGCACAGTAAAAATCTACTGCCAATTATTAGTGGACCAGAGTTTCGCTGTGGTGACCCCTAACTGGGAAAAGCCGAAAGACATTACTAGTAGTGTGTTGCCTGTAAAGTGTGATGAGGGGAGGGGATTGTTTACCAAATGTGATGATACTACACTTCTTAGTATTTAGTTTAAGCCCATTTTTATTACACCAAGAGTTTACTAGGGATAGTTCATTCCAGAGATTTGGGTGCCATAGTGTGACTTAATAACAACACCCAGTTTGCAGTTGTCTGCAATACTTGTTAGCAAGAGGTCTTGACTCTCTGCTTGGAGATGTTAGAAATAAGTAATCTCCGTGGTATCCCCGTAGTCTCAAACAATCCACTAAACCAGTATAGTGGGTCCAAAAGCAAAACAGTGTAAGAAACTTCTCTGTGTTAAATCATTTTTAGTTGGTGTATATTTTGTTTCTATCATCATACTTTTTTTTCTTATTCTTTTTTCCACTTTATTCGAAATGATGAGTAATAACAATACTAGCTAATTATACCATAATATTTTTGTAGATAGTTTTTAGGGTTCTTGTACACAGACCTGAAGAAGTCTAAAGGATGAAAGTGATCTGTGTTAACAATAGGTTATGGAAATAGCATATGATCTGCACAGTGGATTTTTTGCATGCAAAATGTATATGTATATATTTTTATATATTTTTAGATTGTCAAATGGTCTAAGGTTTATATATTTCTAGCCATGTAGTATACTGCCTTGGATAAAATCAGATTTAAAATTCTGGTTAAATAAGAGGTACCACATCATTATTAATTTTAAAGTACATAAGGGTTATATTACTATGACAGCTACTAAGTAGGGCAGGACCAGCTTGAATGTCACACTGATAAGGGAAGGGATGTGAATTTAACATTTATACCAATACACTGTGTTTTACAGCACAATAAACCACTCCCTTGCCTGATAAAAAGTATATATATATATATATATATATATATATATATATATATATATATATATATATATATATATATATGTGTATAGAGTTAGAAAGCTTGTGAGGAAACTATTTTTCTGTTATTTTGTTTTACTTGGATCACTTGTCTGTGTACTTAATAAAGGATTTTCCGCTGGAAACAGACTGTCTACCCTGCTTGTATTACTTTTGAATACTTAGTAATTCTGTATAATATTTCAAATTATACATTTTTTATTTTTATTTATTTGACTTAGGACGAGTTTAGGTTTGCTATTTCTGCTATCATTGTCTGATCTGATTAATATACAGTGATTAGCTAGATATATATGGATTGAAAATCTTCCACACAGGGAAGTTTCTTACACTGTTTTGGGATCTTTGAAATAAATACAAAAAGGAGAGGTCCCAGCACTGAGTCCTGAGGGACACTGCTGGTTAATTTCATAACTTCTAATGAAATATCTTCAACTCATGCTGTCTTTCCATCAGTTTGCTCTCCATTTTATGACATACGGGTTAATGTTTAAAGCATTTAGCTTTTGTAAGATACCAGTCTGGGGAATGGGGATAGAAGGCCCTTGCCTTATCAAGATATGCCATGTGCAATGCATGGCCATCATCTACAGCCTCCATAGCCCTCTTGAAGAAGTTTACCAGATTAAACTGACAGGCTGAACCCTTCAGAAAGCCAATTTAATTGGGGGAGGAAGTAATTCAGATAATTTGATGATCTGAATAGATATCTCTAGGTGAAGTTGGCACTGAATTTATTTGCAGGAATATTGACAGTATCTGTTGGGTTTGAATAAGAGATGCCATTGCGAATAAGCTCAGAGCAATGTAGGGTATTGTTTTTTTTTAGTTTTCTGATATAGCAAAAGGTGTTACATTTGGATTGAGACGCCGTTCTAAGTTCATGGGCTCCTTTAGTGGACCTGATAATGTTCTTCATCTTTTCTTAAGACAGAAGTGGCAAACTTCACGACACCCATACAGACGGACAATAGAGGTACGACTGCTGAATCCTACACAAATGCACTTTATAAGCATTTACACAAGTGCATGGACCATGCTATCCCTATCAGAACCAAGATGCTATCCTCCAAAAAAAGGAAGCCAATCTGGTGGTCACATGCCATAAACAAACTCTACAACAGAAGAAAGAAACTTTTGCAAAAAAGAGTAAGAACTTCCTGGTCAGCCTCAGTAAGAGATCCCTCATAAAATGCTCCAAAGCTAGTTACGAAAACAAAATCGTCACTGATTCTAAAGACAACCACAAAGCATTCTATAGCTATGTCAAGAATCTCAATGGCAACACTCAGATCTTCCCTGAGTTACAGCACAATGGCACTAAATATACAGAACCAACTGATATTGCTAACATCCTGGCAGATAGGTTCAGTGCTAACTTTACCCCCCCTCTCACCCCCTAAAGGGCCCATCACTATACCGGAAGAATGCAAAGTTCCTGTAATCATGGCTGCACAGGTAAAAACCACAATCTCCAAAGCCAAGAACACAGCATCCATGGGACCTGACAACATCCCAGGCTGCGTTCTACACAAATTGCAGAATGAACTGGCATACCACCTAAGCACCATGTTCAATCATAGCCTCACCTCAGGCTTTGTGCCCACTGAATGGTGCAGAGCAATGGTTAGCCCACTCCACAAAGGGGAAGCCACCACGGACCCCGGGAACTACCACCCCATTAGCCTAACGAGCCTGGTCTGCAAGGCCATGGAACGTATCATTATGGATCTTATACACAAACACATTGGTAATCTCCAAACTCTGGATGCCACCCAGTTCAGGTTTGTAAAGGCAGATCATGTCTCCTAAACCTGATAGACTTCTTTGAAGCAGTCACCAAAGCCATAGACAAGGGTAAGGTGGTTCACACAAGCCTATCTAGATCTCACCAAGGCTTTTGACACCATCCCCCACTCTGAAATTATAGATAAACTCATTAAACTAGGTATAAATCCCTATGTCACAAGATGGGTTGCCAACTGGCTCACTGACAGAACCCACACTGTGAAAGTAGCAGACTCCAAATCCGACTTTCCACCAGTGACAAGTGGAGCCAAAAAGTGCATTGTCATCCCCTTTGGTGAAAACTCTGTACCCATGAGCTTCCACATAGTAGTAGTCTACTTAACACTGAAAGTGTGATAAGAGACTTTGGGACACAGGTGGACAGTAGTCTCTCCTTTGATAATCACATTGCCACAGTAGTCAGGAAATCCTTCTATGTGGCACAACTCATCACAAAAGGTTTCTCATCCAGGAAAAATGAGGTCATTGTTCCTCTCTACTAGTCACTCATTAGACCCATTATAATGCGGTGGTGCAGTGGTAACGTTGTTGCCTCACAGCAAGAGGTTTTCCCGTTCGATTCTCAGCTGGAGTGCGGGGAGTGCCTTCTGTGTGGAGTCTGCATGTCCTCCCCGCGGTTGGGTGGGCGTTCGAAAGACATACATAAATCTACTGCCAATCATTAGTGGACCGGTGTTCCGCTGTGGCGACCCCTAACTGGGAAAAGCCAAAAGATAACAAGAACAACATAGAGTACATTGCTCCTTTTGGTATGTACCTCAAAGACATCTACAACAACTGGAAAAGCCACAGAAATACCTCACAAAGAGGATCACCGGCCTCAAACAGATGGCCTATGCAGACCATCTAAAAAAACTCCAGCTTTACTCTGTTGCATATCATCTTCTCAAAGGCATTCTCTGCCTAACATACAAAGCTGTGTCAAACCCAGAGCTTTTGGACATGCTCCACTTAAAGAAATCATAATCCCTCTGAGCTACACACTCTAGGGACCTAATCCTTGTCACTACAATAAACAGAACATACTGGAGGGATAGATTCCTGTCCCAGAGACTTCCCATACTCTGGAACAAATTACCTATCTATATCAAACAAAGCTCATTAGCACTTTTCAAGAAAAATCTTGATGATTGGATGGGAAATAGGAAATTCACCCCGGGGATCAGCTCTCTGGCTCTGCTCGACAGGAGCACAGGAAAATAATGTTCTTGGGTGGCGAAAGCCAGGGTACCTTTTTGGCTAGGCTTATATAGGCCCTAGGGCCAATAGTCTATAACCTACCTATGAACCTATGTAACATTTTAATATTATCCTTCAAAAGAGGGGGGTTGACTCTACTAATTTAAGTAGTTTTTTCTTTCTTTCCTTTGTTGTATAGTTTATTTATGGTATTAGTGGTTTGTTTTTGAATTTCCTGTGATACTTGGTTCAACTAAGGATTGCTATCACTATGCATTGTTCTAACTGGGCATAGAATTTCTTAGTGAAGTTTGCTACTGTATTAAAATTTAACCTCAGAGCCCACAACAACTTAGGTCCCTACCTACAATTCCTCACCACCAGGCTACATTGCACAGGCCACAATTTCCCAATTCATGGTCCCAGACTATGGGACCCTCCCCCCTCTATCTTAAAGAATAAAGTTTTTACTCAGTATTCTGTCCTTAACTTAAAACTCACGTTAAACTATTAGACAAATGTCAGTGGCACCCTTCCAACAACATTACTTGACTACTACTACATCTGTCTGCCTGTTACTTGTTAACTCCCTGCACTGCTCTTACCCTAACACACAGCCATGTGTAACCTTTGACACCTGAGTATATTTGTAAATGGCTGTATATATCTGATATTGTACTTGTATCTATCTATATAGATATAATAACCTATGATTATGCTTTCCTTTCCTGTCACTGTATTTTGCCTCTGTGTTCTTTCTCTGCATTTATAATTGCACAGTTCTTCTACTGCATTTGTTACTTTGCCTGGGCTGAGACCAAAATCGTTCCTTTCAGATCAGTGCTCTACCCTGGTTACCAAACTGAAATATATAAAGAAACAAAAAAATAAACAAAAGAAGTAAACTCAACGGACATGCAGTGATGAGTGAGTTTTGATATTTTGTCACAGTGTATGTTGAATATTGGCATGTTTGTATTCTTTAAATTCAGTGCTTAGATTCCTTCAGTTCATATTGCTTAGGGTCTGCTTTCTTGCCTCCTCTTACACTCTGTATGACAGACCCTTTCAATAAGGGAACAGAGTGGAACATGGAGTTTTGAAAAAAATCTGAAAAGTAGTAAGCTAAGTGGACCCCCACAACTGTGGGTATCGCAGGTACCTAATCCTGACTATGTTCTGAAGGCCCTTTTCAGCCATGACTCAGGCTGTAAAGTGCAAGTTGTACAATAACAATAAATGACGTATGACTGAAAACATTTCCAGTAGAATTTATATTCAGGAAGAGTGAAAGGAATACAAACCAGTAACCAGCATGCCAGCTTTGAAAATATAGCCACGTCCTGTAATATATATGCAACTCCAATTTTGTAAGAAGTAAAAACCTATCAGCAGTATTAATACTGGATTATACCCCTGGAAGGTAGTTAGCGGAGGATCTCTCTTACCGCAGGAACTTGACTGAGGTTGTTACATTGTTGCATTTACAGGGAAAATGAATGAATGTTGGCCAGTCTGTACTTGCTTAGTGATTGAAATAAGATATAGATATGAACCCATCCCCTGTACTCGGAAATAGTTTCATAGTTCTTGACTGCACAGTAAAAAAAGATGTACCTCAGATGAAGAGTAGAGAGGTTATTTTATAGCAAGCCAGGCTTGTGTAACTGTGCACTATATTTTATTTTCATAATTTCATCTAACAGTGCAGAGCATTATAAATTTGCATGTCTGATTTTCATAAATATCATTCCACATAACAAACCAGATATGAAAGTATTGTTGTACAGAAAACCTGGTCAGAAGCAGACGTATAACAAGCATGCAGAAATCTGTAGGATTTTTTTTAAGGTGAAACACATCATTTTAATGCCTCTACAAATTTGTGACACTTTAGAAAGTACTGAATAAACTGGTACATTTGAAGAACAATGCAAAAAAAATAAATAAAGATCCAAGGTAAGCACTGAGATTGGCTAGTGTAGTCTGCCTATCTCTAGTGCTTACCTTATGTTTATTTGTAGATTACTGGCTTTATCATAATCAAGGTTTTAGTACAACCCTGTTTAAGATAAACCAGTGATTTGTAAATGAACAATCTTTCCTATGTTTTTCTTTCTTTTTTTTCCATCCTGTTCTGGCAAGTAGTTGCAGACCCCTCCACAGTCATGGATAATAAAAAGCTTAGCCTCTCATGCAGCTGCAGGTACACTGCAAGCCTCAATCAGCTATGCCAGTAAGAACATAATGACCTGCAGAAGGACTACTCTACTTTGTGTAAAGAAATAGGTTCATAGGAGGTTTACAAAATCTCATTGCTATCTGCATGAGCATACTCACCTGAAAAGCTGAGTAGCTGTCTAACCTGTATATGATATGCTCACCTGAAAAGGCATTTCCTTGTACTCCTGTAATGAGCATGCTCACCAGAATTTCTAAATGATTCTTTTTTCCAAAGTGTTTCAGACACATATTTAAAATCAAGGCATATGTGTGTGTGCCTTATTATGTGGTATGTAAATATACAACATTAAAACATAATGTGTACATAAGAATATTTTAAGAAACAATTATTTTTCAGCTGCCATTTGTGCCATTAATTCTATGTGCTTTTAATTACTCAAATGCTCTTAGAGTCCTTTATTAAGATTGAAATGTAGTAACAGGACACTGATTGCAGAATCCACACATATAAAAATAATTGCTTGTAGTAATAATGGTAAAAATATAGTTGTATTTAGTAGTTCATAGTCATGTTGCCAATAGATGTTCATATCTGGAGATGTTCCCTGTGACTCTCCCATACCACATGACCTTTAGTGTCCAGTTAAACCTATGAACTCTTATTTATATGTAAACACAGCTGATTGAGAGATGCAGATGTGTGAAAATACACTTTCTGTATCAGTTCCACTCTTTTCCAGTAAAATAAAACTCTCTGGTGTCTTATTTCTTATTCTTTACAATATACAGAATAAAAACAAGCAACAAGGCACTATTGAAAACTGTTATACTGTAATCAGATCTGGGGGTTGATAAGAAAAATATGGCATTCCAAACTTCTGACAACACTGAAGACAAGTTAGTGTAGAGATCAGCACTTCAAAATACTTTGATGCAGTCAGTACTGGGAGCCTATCATTGTACTAAGTAAATATAAGATCCCTATGTACGGGAACTGCATATGTGTTTGTCAGTATGTGTCTAAGTCTGTGTGAAATGGAAACTGCATCTGTGCTTGTCAATGCTAAGTGCAGTAGCGTGTGTGTGTGTGTGTGTGTGAGAGTGTGTGAGTGTGTGTGTGTCTGTGTTCAATATTGTTATCCTTCCTTAAGTTTCTTTTAAATGAAACAGCTTTTTACATTCTCAGTCCACCCAGTTGTCCTTACATGTGCATGCTATGGTTGAAGGATTGCATGCGAACTCATAGGCTACGGCATCTTGCAATGAACAAGCACCTGCTTGATATGTTTCTGGGTCTTGCCTGGCACCACAGGTTTTGCTGCTGCTGGACAGTATACCACTGTTTAACCTGATTTATATAAGAACTTGAAATATTTGCACATCTCACAGCGCTCCCTGTACCAGTGCTTCAATCTGCTTCAGCTACTTGTGTGTTTATGTCAGTTTGTCTTATTTTGTTGTTTATGTGACTCAGACAATAAAAACAACCAACCACACAAAAATAGAAAAGCATGTAGGAACTCAGTAAATACTGTTTACCAAGCTTATCTGCAGTTAGAGACTTTTTTTTAGCATAGTGTTTGTTCCTTTCCCGATGTGCCAAAGACATACTGTCAGCCAATGCAAAGTGTGGAAAGGTATTGAATAGAAGACGCTGTGTGGAATTCACAGGCATTTGTAGTGGCATCCTCAATGGATACTTAGTTATTTACACCAAGAATCACACAGTACAATAGGGGAGTGAAGCTTGGGTTAGCAGTAGCTGTTTTGCATCAACATATTTTAACATCCGCCATCAGAGCCATTGACCATAGTGTTACAAATTGCACTCATTTGTGCCAACATAAGAGGTAGAGATGGTGCCTGACATACCAGCAGTTCATTGATCAGTATATTATGAACCATTACCATTAGGACAGGGAGACTGTAAGGGAACTTGCCAGACTGTGTCACCCATAAGTGGAATCAAGGTAGGGGTGAATGCCATGCCCATTCCTGTGGTTACAGAGGTATGTGCAACTTTAGTCATCACAGCTGCAGGGACCTTTCACGTTAGGGATATTGCAGGTGTCAGACACGTGAATCTTGAACCAGTTCCTCAATATTACATTGCAGCATATGGACAAGTGTATTTGGTTCCTCAGGACTGCAGAAGATACAACCAACATCTTGTAGGCATTTTATGACCTTAGCCTTTTTTCCTTGAAATCCAGGGATCCACAGATTGCATAGATATTACCATAAGGGAATCTAAGCACACCAACAAAAATGGCTTTCAAACTCACATTGCCATAGCCACCTCCCTACTCCTTGAATGTGTGAGCTGGCAAAAGTCGCTCACTTCCATCTCTTATCCTGCCAGCTCTTACAAGTGCTTGAAACTGTGTTGCCTGCAGCATAGTCAAAGCTATATCCCTCTAGGCCATGGAGCTGGCTTTTTCTTACATGCACTTTGATGACTCCATTTCAGTAACCTTTGACTGTTATTACCAGTGATCTTAATTTTTTAGAAAGTTTGTAGATTCTTGACTATTTGTATTCTTCTCATTTGACAAATGGACTGGTCTAAGAATGTTGGGCAGAGGTCAGAACACATTCATGCTAGATAAAGTATGGCCAGTAGTGAATGCAGGGACACCCAGATGTTGTGGAAATACATCTTGTTTTCAGAAGACAAAGTTTTTTGTGAAAACTAGCAAAGTTATTTAAACAGTAAAAATGCAATATTGCAGAGTAGAAAAATGTTATTTCAGTTAGAATTGCTATAAACTTAGCTGTCAAGGAATTTGTAATGTCTTTGATACTTTTTTATGGTCACTACACTACAATGCAAGATGTTTTCTCTAGTTCTGATTTGTTTTACTATTCTGTTTTCCTTTACACAGCTAAATATATCATACCTGCTCACAATGACTACATGAAAGAAGATGAACAGAGACTGTCTAGGTAAGTACTCGAGCATAACAGATGAAACAGCACGCAGAAGGGTTGTTGTGGTCAACATGGGTGCTAGAGAGAAATGAAATGTTGTATTTGCTAGCATTACTGAGAATCATGGTGTGGTGTGCTGACAGGCTACCCCCACACAAATATGTTGAAGTGTGAGTCATGAAATGTACCATTATGACTTTATCTTTGCAGTAGTCTGGTACTGGATAGCTGTAACAGCACATCTACAAGTTTTCCTGCCCATTTTTATCTCATCCTACAAGGTCTGTGGTCATTGCTGTTGCCTCTGACAAGGGGCAGACCTGTTATACTTGGAGGAGTGGCTGATGATGACATAATTTAGACGCGAGCTGCCAGTCACTTTAAGTGAGGGTAGGAATGACACTGGCAGGTACAGCATGGTCACTACTGGGATGGACATCTGCAGGAATCATAATTCCAACAACAGAGCGGAGACAAAGACAGGTACTCGCAGACTAGGTGTAGTTTTGCAGCAAAGGGCTGCACATATAATGCCTTATACGTTATTGGGAAGCTGAAATAAGATTTATTTATTTGAATGTGTTAATTGAACGTGTACCTCAGATATAAAATATGTAAACAACTGGGACAGAAAGATATTCTAGAGCAAGGGGGTCTCTGGACAGCAAGCTGTGATGTGAGAAGCAGATACTGACAATGAGGGACATGCTCACTGATTTGTCTATCAGCTTTTACGTCTTTCATTATTTTACCTTCTAGGTACGGTATATGTCTATATTTTAAGCACCTTCATAATTTCTTTTCTAATATGTGTAACAATTCCTGGTAAGGATTTTAACAGAATATTTTATTAATGAGAAGGCAAATCATCTATTTTAAAACTTGCTGCTTGAAGTATTCTTTCCAGTCTGTATTCTTTTTACTAAGTAATACAACACCAGTTACTGGTGTACCGGACTATGCCATTCTACCGATGGGCAATGGCAAAGCACATTGCAATGCCATAGCCCTGCTCATAGTTCTGACTGTTCTTCATTGTTTACTTTTGGTGCAACACTATGCTACTTTTGTCTACTTTTGCAGGCAGGTGGAAGGCTCTCCACTTTATCTAACTGTAGACACGCACTTGCCATGTTAGCTTAACATCACAATAAACTAGATGACATTGAATAAGACTTACTGTTAAACATTCCACTCTCCCAGTAGAACAGATCAGAGACTTAATACACATTCAGTGAGCAAAACCACCTATTTGTTTGACAGATGAAATGCAATACAAATTAAGAAGAGCCAGTTAGTCCCAACATAAAGGAAGGACTGAAGCAAAGCAATGGAGTTTCAGGAAAATGTTGCTTATATCTGGAAACTGAAAATGATTTGTACAGTGAAGATAGACGCTGCAGTTTAACCGTCTAAGCATGCATTTCAAATTATCTGCTTATCTGACAAGTGCCTTGTTAAGAACTCAAAAAAGTGAAGTTCAGAATTTTAACCTTGGGCCAGTTCCTGAAAAAAAAAGGCTTACTTGCAGTTATAAATGAAATTCATAAGCTTTGACAGTGAGCAGGTTTCTAATGTTGCAGACCTCAGTCGATAATCCTGTCTGTTCAGGAGTCCATTTGAATAATTTAAAGCACATTGTGGCTATGGAACCCATTTTATCTATAAAGCCTTACAGACACAGACATACACCTTCATTCTGCATGTGCCTTCCCCATTCTTTATTTGTGATAATACATTCAGTGGCAGGACAACAAATATTACTTGTATATTATGTTAGTGGTTCTCTTCATGCCATATAATAAAACAAACAGCAATGTGAATGATATAATAATCTAAGTGACACTGTACCAAGAAAAAATAAATGTAACTTATTCCTCATTATTATTAAACTTTGCTGATTCTGCAGCTTATAAGACAGCTTCATATGAATTATTCATTTACAGATTGAAATATAACCATCTAGCTAGTGGCAAACAAAACTCACAGACATCTAGATATGGAAATAAGGCGCATAAGGAAAGCTGGTGGTGGAATGCAGAAGACCAGGAAGTCATCAGAAGAAAGAAGGCGTGCAGGAAGAAGTGGGAGATAGAAAAGACTGACCAGGCTAGAAGGACTATTGTTTGGGTAACAAAGAAGTTGCAGTAGCAAAGAATAGGGCATCAGAGACACTCTACCAACCTCTGGAAAGTGACTCAGTAAGTAGCACAAAGAAACTATATCAGGTTGTAAGGCAAAGACAGAAAGATAAAGAAGATAGTCACCCTTCATAAGGGATGGCAGCAACAATCTCTTCACCAGTCCACAGGACATCAAAGGCAGATGGAAGGAGTATGTCCGGCATCTTCTGAATGACGAAAACCCCACAGAAGCTGTACTGCCCCAGATACAGCCTACAATGAGAGAAGAAGAGGAGCTCACCATAGAAGAAGTAAGAACAGCACTAAGGAAAATGAAGTCAAGGAAAGCAACAGGCTCAGATGAGGTCACAGCAGATATGATAAAGATGCTGGGTGAGGTAGGGGAGAAATGGCTCCTGAGGGTACTAATAGCAGTGTGGAGAGAAAGGTGTATCCCAGATGACTGGAGAACAAGCATACTCATTCCAGTGTACAAGAGCAAAGGGACATCCACAACTGTGGGCAGTACGGAGGCATCAAACTCCTATCACATTGCATGAAAGTTCTGGAGAGGGTGATTGATAAACGGATACGCAGAGTAGTAGAATGTAAGATGGGAGATGAGGAGTTCGGATTCAAATCAGGATGCAGCACAATTGACCCAATGTTTGCAGTGAGACAGATACTTGAGAAGAAGATAGAGATGAGGAGAGAGTCCAACTGGGCATTCCTAGACTTGGGGAAAGCATATGACAAGGTCCCAAGAAAGCTAACCTGGGCAGTACTGCAGTGGTTTGAAGTCCCAGAAACACTGGTAGAATTAGTGCAGGCTATGTACAAGGACCCAATGACTCAAGTACAAAGAGTGTTCGACTTAACAGAGGGGTTCCCAGTGGGAGAGGGTGCACACCAGAGTTCAGCTCTGCGCCCACTGCTGTTTGTACTGGTGATGGACTACATTAGTAAACAGGTCGGAGGGGACGGATCAACAAAGCTGCTGTATGCAGGCAATTTGGCATTACAGGCAGACTCTGAGCTAGAACTTCAGCAAAGGATAGGGGAATGGAATGCAAAACTGAAGGTACATGGGATGAAACTTAGCACAGATAAGACGGTGGTAATGGCAGCAAACAAAACTAACAAAAGCAACAAAATTAACAAAAACAAAAAACTCTCTAGGGATAGACAAGCTTACACTAACTGCCTTGCCTACCCCAACCTCCACAAGAATACTA
Organism: Protopterus annectens; assembly: GCF_019279795.1. Lineage (NCBI taxonomy): Eukaryota > Metazoa > Chordata > Ceratodontiformes > Protopteridae > Protopterus > Protopterus annectens. The sequence goes on along the minus strand of NC_056748.1, from coordinate 584,563,400 downwards.
ATAGGAATAACAATTTGTCTGAAGCACATAATAAAGGTGCTAATGATAGAGGGGATACCCTCCCTGATGCTACTCTGGATGAAGGTGACCATGAAATCGACGATGGGGACGAAGGCCCTTCGTTTCAGGGACCAAGGAGGAGTAGCAGAATTAAGGCTAATTACAACAACCATGGTAACCGCCCTAATTACAGAGGCCAACAGACGCCTTTTTTAGGGCGCAAGAACTATCAGCGACAGAACAACAAGAACAAATTCAAATAGAGCCCATTACTGGGCCCTCAGGGTTTACAACTTCTAAACCAACCATCTTGACTAACATCAAGGGAGATTTCATAGTTTACAACTTCTCCCACATCAACATTGAACAGGACTTGATTGAACTGCTGGCATTTGGCCTTTCTTTTGTTCCTGACCAGAAATCTCATTTGTCTAAGCTTTTAATAGACTTTAAATGTTTTGTACGTAGTTTAAACCTCAAGGTGTTGTTTAATGGGGACCTAGCAAGGGATAGACCACTATTCAAGTTGCTGAGTGTTTTTAATCCTCCTCTACACCCCATCCTGCACACCTTTGAGAATGTTTGTGAATTAGATTTAAGACAGTTTTTTGAAAATGTTAAGTGGTTTGATAACCAAAGTAACATTTCACGTGACCAAAGAACAGCCTTGAAAAACATACGCAATCTTCCTATTAGGGTCATTAAACCAGACAAGGGTGGGGGTCTTGTCATCTTTGATAAGGATGACTACACCGAAAGAATGTTAACTGTATTGAACTCTCCCGCTTATGAAACCTCATCTTTAAATGAGATGACTGGCCAGTATAACAGGATTAAAGGGTATCCTAGGGACTTGTTTATTGAAGGTAGGATCGACATCGACACCTTTAATTTTATAAACATTTCTTTCCCTAGAGTTCCAGTTATGTTTGGGATCCCTAAGATACATAAAAACCTGGCTGATCCACCAATGCGTGCTTTGGTCGACGGGAGATGTTCAATTACCCACCCTTGTGCAAGAGTAGTTGACCATATCATTTCTGAATACCTAAGGTTATTACCTCAAATTTGTAAAGACTCTTGGTCTTTTTTGAAGTCTATAAACGACATTCCCTTTGATCCGTCCTTTAATTTTCTAACCATCGATGTGGTGGATTTGTATACTTCCATACCACATCAGGAGGCGGTGGAATGGGTTGAGCTAATGCTGGTATTTTTAAAGGCCCCGAAAGATGAGATTGCTGTTGTCACACTCCTTTTGGACATCATTCTGTCTTCAAACTTTTTCATTTTTAATAACTGTTACTACCTGCAGAAAAGAGGGATTGCCATGGGCTCTCCTTGTGGAGGCAGCGTGGCAAATTTAGTTGTTGCATATTGGGAGAAAACTTTTCTCCTTAATAACCCTCAGTTTAAAAATGCTATTAAGTTTTATACACGTTTCTTAGACGATGTGTTTGTACTTATTCAGGGAGATGAAGATGTTGTTGTAAACTTGATTAACTACATGAATGAATCATCTACATTTTTAAAATTCACCTACAATTTTTCGGTTAGTGAAATTAACTACCTCGATGTTAAACTAGTTAAAGACCTTTATAACAATCGACTCCTGTCTAGTATTTTTAGAAAGCCTACTTATTGTAACGCCTTCTTACATTTTTCCAGTAACCATCCTTGGAAACAGAGGAGGTCGATTGTTAAAGGTCAGCTAGTTAGGGCAACTCGCATGTGTAACACCTCAATGGCTTTTGAACATGAGTGTACCACCCTGAAAAACATGTTCCTCAATAGGGGATACCCAATTGAGTTAATAGATAACCTAATCAAGGAGGTCTCCTTAAAAAGAGATATAGGATTCTACCAACCTCTTCTTCAGGGTAGTATACAGAGCACTACTGGCACTGTAGAACTTTCGGTTGGTTCCCCTCCCTCCTTGGAACCTGAACTCACTCAATACGAATTTAGGGGCCCTGCACCAGTCCAACTTTTGCCATGTCATGACCTTAAGACTAGCTTGATTATTACACATAATAGACATGTCAATGGCATCTGTTCTATTGTTAAGAAGAATTGGCATTTTATTTTAAATAATGCTTCCCTATCTGACATTTTGGGTTCTCACCCCTCCTTTGTGTTTAAGAGGGGTAGTAATTTAAAAGAGCTTTTGCAAACAGGGGATTCTCCATACCCCCCATCTAGACAAATTGGGTCATTCACTTGTGGGGCTTGTAACTGGTGTAGGCTTTTGAGGACAGGGAGTTCATTCACCATTAAAGGTGAAAAATTCATCATAAAACACAAGATTAGTTGTGATACTAAGTCTGTGGTTTATATTGCGCTTTGCAACTGTTGCCCGGCTTTTTATGTTGGTAAAACGGACCGTAGATTACGGGACCGTGTTTACCAACATAATTATGCTATAAAAAACAAAAAACTTGACAATGCCCTTTCGAAGCATATTGTAGATCATGCCGGGCACAGCTTTTGCTTCATGGGCATTGACCTTGTTAGGGTTGGCATTAGAGGTGGTCCTCAATCCCTTCTACTTGAAATAAGGGAATTGGAATGACAACTTTTATTAGATGCCTTCTCTGCCCCTGGGTTGAATGAAGCCTGCAACATTTCTGTTGTTTTAAAATATAAAAGCTACCTTAGGTAACAAATGTGTACTTTATTTGTCAAGAATTGATTTTATATGAAATCCATATATTTTTATTTAATTTGTTAAAGTTTTTATTCAGGCACACCCTTTATACAAAATAGTATATTTTTCTTTTTTAGGAATGTGCTCAATATCGTTAGATGTGCTTTTATTACATATCTTGCTTAATATAATACATTTAGCAGGGATGTTTCATAATACTTATATTTTTTGAATGACTATATATGTTTTTAAATTGAAATTGAAGCTTAAGTAAACTATTAACAGCTTGCCTTGTTGCTAAGGAAATGACATCATGGCACCAATATTGGAGGTTTTAAATTGTGGTTATTTGGCGCTTCTATTTTGTCTGAAGAAGCTTCTGTTTTACAGAGGCGAAAACGCTTCTAATAAAGTACGTTAACCTAAATTTTCTGGTTCCTGAGGTTTTCTGGACTCGCTCCGCTTATTTTTGTTCCCTTGTTAAGAACTCAAAAAAGTGAAGTTCAGAATTTTAACCTTGGGCCAGTTCCTGAAAAAAAAAGGCTTACTTGCAGTTATAAATGAAATTCATAAGCTTTGACAGTGAGCAGGTTTCTAATGTTGCAGACCTCAGTCGATAACCCTGTCTGTTCAGGAGTCCATTTGAATAATTTAAAGCACATTGTGGCTATGGAACCCATTTTATCTATAAAGCCTTACAGACACAGACATACACCTTCATTCTGCATGTGCCTTCCCCATTCTTTATTTGTGATAATACATTCAGTGGCAGGACAACAAATATTACTTGTATATTATGTTAGTGGTTCTCTTCATGCCATATAATAAAACAAACAGCAATGTGAATGATATAATAATCTAAGTGACACTGTACCAAGAAAAAATAAATGTAACTTATTCCTCATTATTATTAAACTTTGCTGATTCTGCAGCTTATAAGACAGCTTCATATGAATTATTCATTTACAGATTGAAATATAACCATCTAGCTAGTGGCTAACAAAACTCACAGACATCTAGATATGGAAATAAGGCGCATAAGGAAAGCTGGTGGTGGAATGCAGAAGACCAGGAAGTCATCAGAAGAAAGAAGGCGTGCAGGAAGAAGTGGGAGATAGAAAAGACTGACCAGGCTAGAAGGACTATTGTTTGGGTAACAAAGAAGTTGCAGTAGCAAAGAATAGGGCATCAGAGACACTCTACCAACCTCTGGAAAGTGACTCAGTAAGTAGCACAAAGAAACTATATCAGGTTGTAAGGCAAAGACAGAAAGATAAAGAAGATAGTCACCCTTCATAAGGGATGGCAGCAACAATCTCTTCACCAGTCCACAGGACATCAAAGGCAGATGGAAGGAGTATGTCCGGCATCTTCTGAATGACGAAAACCCCACAGAAGCTGTACTGCCCCAGATACAGCCTACAATGAGAGAAGAAGAGGAGCTCACCATAGAAGAAGTAAGAACAGCACTAAGGAAAATGAAGTCAAGGAAAGCAACAGGCTCAGATGAGGTCACAGCAGATATGATAAAGATGCTGGGTGAGGTAGGGGAGAAATGGCTCCTGAGGGTACCAACAGCAGTGTGGAGAGAAAGGTGTATCCCAGATGACTGGAGAACAAGCATACTCATTCCAGTGTACAAGGGCAAAGGGACATCCACAACTGTGGGCAGTACAGAGGCATCAAACTCCTATCACATTGCATGAAAGTTCTGGAGAGGGTGATTGATAAACGGATACGCAGAGTAGTAGAATGTAAGATGGGAGATGAGGAGTTCGGATTCAAATCAGGATGCAGCACAATTGACCCGATGTTTGCAGTGAGACAGATACTTGAGAAGAAGATAGAGATGAGGAGAGAGTCCAACTGGGCATTCCTAGACTTGGGGAAAGCATATGACAAGGTCCCAAGAAAGCTAACCAGGGCAGTACTGCAGTGGTTTGAAGTCCCAGAAACACTGGTAGAATTAGTGCAGGCTATGTACAAGGACCCAATGACTCAAGTACAAACAGTGTTCGACTTAACAGAGGGGTTCCCAGTGGGAGAGGGTGCACACCAGAGTTCAGCTCTGCACCCACTGCTGTTTGTACTGGTGATGGACTACATTAGTAAACAGGTCGGAGGGGACGGATCAACAAAGCTGCTGTATGCAGGCAATTTGGCATTACAGGCAGACTCTGAGCTAGAACTTCAGCAAAGGATAGGGGAATGGAATGCAAAACTGAAGGTACATGGGATGAAACTTAGCACAGATAAGACGGTGGTAATGGCAGCAAACTGGGGAAATCAGAAGAAGCTGATGCTAGAGATAGAAGGGAAGATAGTGGAACAGGTAAACAGCTTCAAGTATCTGGGAGGGATGGTTGAGGAGAAGGGAAGTCTGAATGAAGAGGTCAAAGCTAGAATCAGAGGGGCTGCAGCCAACTGACAGACTGTCAGGTGTAGTCTATGACAGAAGAACGCCAAAGAAGCTGAAATGTAAGGTGTACAAGAAGTGGTACGACCAGCACTACTGTATAGTACAGAAACCTGGGAAGTAAAGGCAGAACAGTTGAAGAAGCTAGAGGTGATGGAAGTAAAGTGCCTGAGAAGAGTGGAAAGATGCACACTGTGGGCAGGTGAAGAAATGAGGACATAAGAGCAGAAGCTAAAGTGGCTCCAATTGCAGAAAAGATCAATGAGAACAGATTACAGTGGTTTGGACCCAAGTGCAGAAAAGCAGAAGACAATCTGGTGAGGAAGATTTGGGACAGATAGGAAGAAAGTAAGAGGAAGAGAGGATGTCCAGCAAAGAGGTGGATGGACTGTGTGAAAGAAGATCTGCAACAGTCAGGCATGGTGTTAAAGAAGGCAGGAGTGTGGCACTGAATCGAGAGACTTGGCAACAGTTAACACAATACCCCAACCCCCATGTAGAAAAAATGGGAAAAGGGGGTTGATGATGATGATGCTCTAGATCTTGTCATTGGGCTATGTTGCTGTTTTGTAATTTGGTGTTTCCTGCATCCTTTCCATTGTTGTACTTGATCTTTGACTTCATGAGAAGTAACATATAATGTTTCCCTGCAATTCTGACACCATGTGGAATAGGTACATTTTGGTCTTGCAGTACATTATGCATTATACTGATAATTATTGCATTTATTTTATCATTTCAGTTCCCTTACCTCCCAAGTGTCACAATGGCAAAACATGGGTTTCTGGCATACACTATTGTATTGTCTCCTGAAAAGTTAAATGAATAAACAAACTTCAGAAATCAGATTTTTTTTCATTCTAATCAAGTGGTGGCAACTCTGCAAAGCAGGGAAACTAAATTGTTAAATCAAAGAAAGGGGTGGTGATTACTTACAGCCAAAGACAATGCAGACATCCTTGTATAGTGGTTACATGTTGAGTTCTGTCAAGGGTGAATGACATATGACAGAGAATGGAACATTACATGAATGCCTTTACAGAAGAAATAATACAGAATAAACTCACTGGTTAAGGCAATTCATTAAGCCACAAATAATTCTATCCTGTTTTGAAAACAAATGTAATTAAAACACCAACATTAACATAGTAAACAACAAGGAGTATATAAATGCTCTCCAGCTTAAACACACAAATTATTTTTCTTTGCGAAGTAGCAATATCTCAGTCAAAGGAACAACTTAAAGTTTCTGGTGGAACTTAAATATTTTGTTTTCTCTGAAATGTAGCAGATTTAGGGTTCCTATCATGAAATCAAACATTAAGACTGCAGAATACCAGAAGGCCGAACTTGGTAGTTCGAAAGTTGAGAATGTCAAAGCCGCGGAAACCCAAATTCTTTCCCAGGGAAAGAATTCGGTTGGCCGTTTCTGTGGCTTCGGCATTTTCGGACCGGGTCAAGGTAAGTGTATGAACGGGTAGTGACGGACTTTAGGGTTAGGGTGTGGGTCAGGTAAGTGTGCAATAGTGACGGACTTTAGGGTTAGGGTGCGGGTCAGGTAAGTCTGTGATAGTGACGGACTTTAGGGTTAGGGCGTGGGTCAGGTAAGTGTGCGGTAGTGACGGACTTTAGGGTTAGGGCTGGGTTAAGGATAGTGCATACATAGTGGTGTATGTTAGGTTTAGTGTAGGTTTTGAAGGTGTTTGGTGTGATTGTGCTATGTGTGTGTTTTTCAGAACAGCAAATTTTTTCGCTGGGAAAAAATTAGTTGTTTTGAAGTTTCGATGTTATCCGAATTCGATCTTCCAAGTTTGAACTTATGGTGTTCGACATTTTGGAAGTTCGATTTCGTGATATAGACCCACAGATTTACACTTGTTTAACTGTCTGGAGCACACCTCTTCAGTAATTTACTTTTTAGAACTGATGCTGTTTAAAATGTGACTATGTAATGAGGCCACATACAGTACTCTAAGGTCTGTTTTGTAAATTAATTGGGGCTGTGTAACAGAGGGTTTCTGCTAAAAGGGATTGCTACCCAAAAGTATTTCATCTCCTCAGTCATACTACTGCAATTGGAAAGGGAAAGAGGAGGGGCATTACAACATATTGCAGAAGTATGACTCCACAATAAATCCTCCAAACAGTTCATCACCACTAATGAGAAATAATGTAATTCATTGACATATCATGCATGTGACCAACAGAATCTGAAGGGACATGAAGAAATTCTTAATTCATGTACAATTCTTAAATCATATAACTGCACTAAAGGGAAGGCCATAAGCACAGTATGTGTCACCTTATTTCAAGGGTTGGAACTCCTGTGTTCCCTACTCTTCTAAATATACGTGAAGTGCGAGCACCTGTGACACCAGAGGGTTTTTGGGTGAGAGAAGCATGCTAGCTCATGCTTAGTTTGTAACTTCTGTGAACAGAAAGTTATCCATTAACAATTTCAACAGACAACCATATCTAAATAATATATATGTAGCTCCTGCAGTTCAGGTGGGTCTCCAGTGAAGACACCAGCTCCCAAGGCACTGTGGGAGAACATGTTATTTACAGAGAGCTGGAGACAGCAGGCAACCATTCCATGAAAAGATGTGATATACTAGATGTTGAGATTACTATCATGGTGTAAACAGAAGTATATATGGGTGTTAGTGAAAAATATGGAGTGTAGGTAATGTCAACAGTTGACTACTTGACTGCAGGTGGTCAACTAGGCAGCTGATTTACAGGTTTACTTTGTTCTTTTTAACTTTGAAATTGCACGCATCAAGGCTGTTTTATGTGCCAAGAAACAGCCTTGGTTCATGCAAGGCTGATTTATGTGCCAAGAAACAGCCTTGCATGCACCAAGGCTGTTTATTGGCACATGCATAGTGCAGTGTCAACTTCTGTATTTTCGACCATATGCATTTGATGTTTTTGCAGTTGACTACAGGTGTTTTTGTTAAAAAAAAATATATATATATATATATATATATATATATATATATATATATATATATATATATATATATATATATATATATATATATATAAATATATAAATATATATATATATATATATATATATATATATAAACCAGATCAAAAAAATAAAAAGCCACCAGAGAGTAAACAGAAGACACAACTTTTAATACGCCACAGGAAACAAAGTAATCAAACGACTAAGCACTTTCACCAGGCTCTAACCACTGGCTTCTTAGTTATATATAGTGATATATATATCTATATATATATATATATATATATATATATATATATATATATATATATATATATATATATATATATATATATATATATAGGGTCTACTTCATTTCGTTGAAAACTCATTTCACTGAAAGTCAGTTTCCTGCGACCAATTCACTGAAAGTTCATTTCACTGAAATCTTATTTCACTGAAACTCATTTCATTGAAAGTTATATATGGCCTTTTCCCCACTGTAGTGTGATCCTGGAGTTAGCATATAAAGTAAGGGGGGTGTGACCCCCACATATTGTAAATGCTTTAAAGCATAAAGATGGATAGATACAAGTGCAATGAATAACTCTTTCCAGAAGACATCATATAACCAAACTATATGGGGGGCTTCACCCCCCACACCCCCCTTACAACATATACTAACTCCAGGATTGCACTACAGTGGGGAAAAGGCCATATATAACTTTCAGTGAAATGAGGTTCAGTGCAATGAGTTTTCAGTGAAGTGAGCTTTCAGTGAATTGGTCCCAATCATTTGAGTTTCAATGAAATGAATTTTCAACTAAATGAAGTAGACCCGTATATTTATTTTATTTTATTTTACATTTGTTGACCAGGATAGTCCGACTGGATGCATGTCCATTTTCAGCGGAGGCCCAGGGAGAAAAGCTCCAAGGGTAAGCAGATACAGCATTACATAATACCAGCATTACATATTACAAACAGACTATTTACAGAGATTACATAAGTAAGCAAGTTTAACAAGTTACACAGGTTCGAGTTAATCCTGAACGCAAGTCAGGATTAAATTAAATTACACAGTAAACTGGTTAACAGATTTTTTACACATTCTAGAGAGAGTTAGCCAGGCTTGATACATTGACATAGCCAGTTAAGTGACAAATGCTGTTTGAGTCTAGTTTTAAATTGACCTAAGGTGGAAAGTAAGGTAATATCAGCTGGAAGAGAGTTCCAGGATCTACTTACAGAGTTTGCAAAGAGAGAGTCACCGGCTGTGTTATTAATTTTGCTAGTCTGAATTAGTAGTTTGTTAGAGGATCGAAGCAGTCTAGGATTGTTATAGGGGGTGATAATATTTTTAAGTGCAGGAGTTTGTTTGTATCTTTTGGCTTTTCCCAGTTAGGGGTCGCCACAGCGGAACTCTGGTCCGCTAATGATTGGTAGTGGATTTTTATGTACCGGGTTACCAGCCCTGATGCATAACCTTCAACGAAGGCACACCCCATTCACGTATGCCTCCACACAGAAGACGCTCTAGCTGAGAATCGAATGGGACAATGTCTTGCTATGAGGCGACAATGCTACTGCAGCACCACCACTGTGTATTGTCCGGATTATAGAGGATTTTATAGGCCATAATCAGTTGGTTATACTGGATTAGGCTGGGTAGTTCAAGCCACCCAAGCTGATTTAGATTGATGCAATGATGTGTCCTAAAAGGCAGCCCAGTGGCAAACCTGGCAATGTGGTTGCAGCAAATTGAGAGTTTGTTAAAGACAGTCTTGTTTAAATTCAAGCGTAGAGGGGATGCATACAGAAGGGTTGAAAGAAGGTGAGAGCGAGCTATGGCAATTTTAGCTGGAGGGGTTAGGAAGGCTTTTATTCTGTAAAGTGACCCTAGATCTATGATGACACCTAATAGCTTTTCCCAGTTAGGGGTCTCCACAGTGGAACTCCGGTCCGCTAATGATTGGCAGTAGATTTTTACCTACCAAGCTGCCAGCTCTGATGCACAACCTTCAACGAAGGTACGCCCATTCACGCATGTCTCCACACAGAAGATGCTCTAGCTGAGAAATAAACAGGACAACGTCTTACTGTGAGGCGACAACGCTACCGCAGCACCACCACCGCAGTATTTTATATATATATATATATATATATATATATATATATATATATATATATATATATATGTGTGTGTGTGTGTGTGTGTGTCTGTATGTGTGTGTGTATTTATTACTTGCCATTCGTCAACATGAACATTGGGTCATTGTCACTGTTGAAGTGTCACCCCAACCCTTTGCAAAACTAAGAACAAGGGGTTCTGGATGGATGGACTGATTTATTATTGAACACCTGGAGTAGAAACTGTTTGTCACCACTCAGGTTTAACTTGCTATCCACAGCATGCAGTTTTACCTTACCACACATTCTGGCTTATTTTCAAATTAGGTTTGTCAGGGCTATGATTTCACTAACATTTGTCTCATACTTAATATAGGGGATGAATACAGCTGTGTAAGTTTAGTAGAGTAGTTGATCAGCATCCCATCTTTTCATGACATGCTTTTCCAACTTATGCTTGACCTGTAGAGTGACACAGTGAATTAAACTTGCAGAAGATGGAATATATGCTCTAAAAATAGTGATATACAGCAAATTGCATAAAAAGTGAGAAATACAATTAAAATCCAGTGTGATAATGCTTCTGACTGATGCTCTTCTTCGGGAATTGCAATCAGAATACTATAATCTCTTTATATAGTAAGTTTTAAGTTTCCTGTGAAATGTTATAGTATATATTACACTAACAAGTATACAGAGAGTATGTATACATATATTAAACTAATAAGAGTAAAACTAAAGAATAACAAAGCACTGCATGAGTAACATTTTAAATAAAGAGACCAGAAGAAGAATAAAGGTTTTGTGAGGAGTAAATATTAAGAGAGACTAACCTGCAGTGTTATGCCTTTCATAAGTGCAACAGTCTAGTAAATAAAGAAAATATATAAATGTTAAGCAAAATAACTGCAACTCTTTATATAAAACTATAAAGATGATACAAGTGTCAGTGGAATAAAGTAAACTTTATCTGAGTGCTATGCATATGTTCATGTTATGTAATATTTGCATGCACAGTACAAGCATCTCTGCTGAGCATCTCAGTACAGAGACACACAGCTATTCCTTACATGCAAATACTGTCTGACATTTACTTGACCTCAATTCACAGTCACAGCTGATTAAATGATTACTGATGCTGCTCGCAGGGACCAATTAGCACCTCAATTACAGTGCCAACTATACCCTCTAACAGCTTAAACTTGGAGTAGCTGCCCAAGTCAACCTGCCCTTGCTACAGCTTTGTACAGTATTTTCCAATACATACAGTAGGACCAAGAGCCATCCAGCTACAGGGGTGATGGAAGGTTAACTTGTACTTATTTTAGACATCAGATGGTATGGTAAGCACTCACATATTTATTATTCCATACTTTAAAGAGCCCTATGCAATGGCGTACAGCTAGGAACAGCCACAAGCATTTAATAAATGCATCTCAAAGAGCTAGAGGGTCCACAAAAGCGAAGTGCAAAATACTAAATTATCAGTTCCCCAAGTGGAAAGCCAAACAAATCAGTGCGGTGATGCACAAATGACTAACTGTCTGGGGACGCCAGTGTCCCAGTTGACTTCTACAGATGTTCTTTGTAGTGTGATTATTATTAGCACCATCCAGTGTGTTGCTGACCATGCTGTCACACAGTGGTAAAACACATTGCAGTTATCAGGCCATTTGAATTATACTTCCTGGCAGCAGCCATGCCTTCCCCACCTGGGGCAAAAAAGATGAAAAACTAATCTGTCTTAATCAGCTCACTCATCCTCCATAAGCAACACCAGAGCTGAAACTGCACATTTAAATTAAACAGGACAATCACTTCTCTGTAGTCAGTACCACAGTATGATTGAAGCAAGGATAGACTGATTTGGGATCCACTTTGAAACCACTCTCAGTATGAAATTTGTCACTCCTAAGAAAAATCTATTTCTTGACAAAGACTAAGTAAGGTTCTCCAGAAGTAAAAACCTGAAATTCTCACATCAGCTTAGTGAAAGTTATAACTACCAAAAAAGTCTTCCATGAGATGAAATTTCAAGAATGCTGAACCAACAGGTTTTAATGGTGGATGGATAAGTCTAGGGATCATAAAGTTCAAGTCCCATAGTGGACAGAGGTTCTATAGTAACAGATGAGGAAACACCATCCCCTTTAGGAGCTGGTTGACTAGACTTGTTCACAACAGACAGATTCCAGAAGCAGCCACTGGATTCATTATTGCACTGAAAGAATGACCTTTGACTGACTACTCAGTGATGAAAGATGGTGCTTTAACAATACATTTGTATAATGTTTGGCCACTGTTAAGTCCTCTTTATCTGAGATAAAGGAGATGACCATTTTTTCAGCTTGTATGCTTTTCTCAAGTTAAACCTGAGCTGTCACGCCACACAAAGTATGGAGGATCCACCTGTCTTTGGCTTCCTTCTGCAGAAAAATAAATTGATTGATTTAGGGATGGAGAGCCCATTTTTGGTTGGAGACATGGATTAAAGCCAATGAAATCTAATCTTTGTAACTTTGCAAAAGTTGAGGAAAAGTTATCTACATATAAGAGCCAGAAACTCTTATGTCCACCTAGCAGAAATGATGGTCATCAAGAAAGGAGACTTCTAAGAGATGAACATCATGTCTGCAGCGCCATTTGGTCTGAAGGGAAGATAAGACTGTTAATCATAAAGTTTAAGTCACAAGTAGAAGTCTTTTTTCCTTTTACTGCTGGATAAAGATGCAATACTCCCTTAAGAATCTGAAGAGCTAATTTTCTTGCATCTCTATGGAATGTCCTCAGCTCAGACTGTGAATTTTTTTTATACCATCATGGACCTGAGTGCGTGACAGTGTATTCCTTTCAATGACCATTAAGAATGAGGCATGCAGGATCCTTTCCATCATGTCTTTGTAGAAGAATGTTCCTCTTTAAAATCTACTGCTGTAATCGGTAGAACTTAGGGAGCATTGGGTTCTGTCTTTTGGCAAAATGATCGATCTCTGAGTTATCCTGCACTTGGAATACCTTCTGAATGGAAATCTCCCTGTCCTATGTAGGACTGTGACTCAGAGACTCCATCATGTCATTCATTTCTCCAGACATCTGAGCAGCTATTATGGGAATGCCATGACCGATGGTCCCGATACAGAGATACATTACCTCCCTGCATTAATGTACATGTGCATCCCTCTATTTGTTTAGTTACCACACCTTGGCCTTGTTGTTTTCTCTTACCAGAACAGAACGGAGTTTTATCTCCTAATCCAGTGATTAGACAACAAGAAGAAAAGCCTTTAGCCCATGCAGGTTTACAGGTATTCCCTGCTCCCTGGGGCTCTGCTTGATCTACAAATGTAACATTTGTAGGGTGAGACCATCCATCTTAAGAACATGTGATGGGCTTATCACAAGGAAGCAAATCCGAAACGAGATTGTTCAGAACTCTTGACCACTCCAGACCATGCTGCTAAGAGGTTTAACACCAAGATGAGGTCTTTAAGTGTGTGATAAATGTAGTCACTTTACAGATAACTGGAATATCCTTGCCCAGTGTAAAACCAGTAGAGCTGTGAAGGTGGCAGCAACCATCAGGCCAGTGAAATGTAGAGAAATGCAGGTTTCTGCCCATCTCAGCTCTCTCACTCAGTATACCAAGTTCACTGCCTGTTGGGCCTTCTCCTTGGGAAGAAAGCATAGCACTGCTGATTGTCCAGCTCTCCCTCTGTGAAGGCATTTTGTTGCACTAAACACAAGGTAGGCCTCTCCCAGTTTACAGTGACTCCCATAGACTGCAGCCATCTAGGTCCTTAGTCAGAGTACAAACCTTCAACTTTTCCAAATGAACAACCAGGATGCACTCACTGAAGCATAGTGTTGCCAGAAGGCTTTTCTCTTATAAAGCCTCTACCACCACAGAGAAAGCATTGGCCTGTTATTTGCATACAGTGATTTCACTAAAGGGCAGCAAGTTATATTAGTGACCTAGGGAGAAATTGAGAATCCTATGTGTCTCTCAGACTCTCAAATGAGTGCCAGTAAGCATCCATCATGCCTAGTGACAGTCTAGACACTAAGTCAGCAAAGGCAAGACGACTTGGAGACCTGCCATCTTATGAGTAAATGTTTCAAGTGTATCTGTTAAAATCACAGAGATCCAAGAACCGATGAATCTCTATTCTTTGGATCAAGGAAGAGTTAGAAAAAGTGACCCTTCTTTTAGTCAATGGAGTGACACAGCATATGCCCTTTTTGTGTAGGACAATCCGGGAAAGTTTTACAAGTTCCACAGATCATGACAAACTTCAAGATGTGACCTTTGGAGGCCACATCCAAAAAGAAAATCATGACAAAATTATTAAGTGCAATACCCAGCAAGGTAAAAACTCCCTCATCGATCTAAATATCCAACTACTGGGGCTAATCAAATCTACTAAATCCAAATATGAGATAAAATTGCATCCCATGCCAAGAGCAATCAAAAGATTTCCTCAGCTACATCAGCAGTCTCAAAGTCAATAGACAACAATGTGCAGAACTAATTGTAAAGAGACACATCTATACTGAACCAGAAGGTACAGCAAATCTACTTACTGACAAACCTTTTTCCAATTCTACCCCATCTTCTCCCATATACACATCATGAGATAGCCATGACCATAATGTCCCCAACTATCAATAGGGAATAGGTCTTCATTGCACTTTTCAAGGCCAAGAGCACTGCATTGATGGACCCCGTTAATATCCCATGATGGATTCTTCCTTAATAATATGAAACATGACCTATCAGGACCACTAGTATCATTATTTAACGAAAGCCTTTAGACTGGCTTCATGCCTTGTGAATGGACAGCTGCAACTGTCATCTCCCTGCACAAGGTTGGGCCTTCTACGGACCCAGGTGACTATAGACCCATAAGTCAGACTAGTCTTTCATGCAAAGCCCTGGAAAAAAATATCATGGAGTGGATAAACAATGACATAGGAAACCTTCAGATACTAGATCCAACTCAGTTTGGTTTTGTCAAGGGTGGAAAATGCCTACTCGGCCTGGTGAGGTCATGAAGGCAATGGAAGAGGCAAAATGTTGCGTACTGCTTATGTTGACCTAGCCAAAGCATTTGACACAATAGCATACTCAGGAATTGTAGACAAAGTCACAAAATTATAAACTCTATATGTCAGCTGCTGAATAGCCAGCTGACTTATAGATGAGGTCCAAGAAAAGTTCCTCAAGGCTTGCTGTTGGGGGCAGTTCTTTTTGACATTTAATGCTCTGAACTGATGGCCAATGTCAAGGGCCTCTGGCTGACCAAGTTAGCAAATGATTGCAAACTAGGCAAAGTCATAGAATATCCCAATATCACAAATACCCTCCATGAAGGCCTGACACAGATTAATAACTGGTGCCAGTGCCATGGTCTAAATCTCAATGCCAAGAAATGTATGATAGTATATTTTGTTTTATTTAAGCTAAACCTAACAACTTCACCACCATATATGTTGTAGCAATTTATATCCTCCTTTAGACAATCTTAGCATACATGAGAGCATTCTATCCCACCTCTCCCAGACTATACACAATGAAACCATCATACTAGGGGATGTAAACCTAGATTGGCTCTCAATACAAACTCCCAGTACTACCTCTTGTATCAACTTACATGGGTTAGAGCAACTAATTACTACCTCTACCTATATTAATAAATCACACCTTCCACAGTCTCTTCTGGACTAGATTTTGGTGTCTCACCCCCAAAACTACCATAACACTCACACTCTACCAAATGCCCTTAGTGATCACTGCCCTGCCACAGTTGCCAGATATACTCCCCATTTCACCAGACCTTTCAAGTTCATCACATCCCGTAATACCTCATCTTTCAGTTCTGACTCTTTCATTGACCAACTCTCTAGAATAAACTGGTCCCATCTCACCACTCTTCCCTTAGATGAGGCTGACCACTCCTTCAACTCCACATTTCTTAACATCCTTAATTCCCTTGCTCCTCTCCGCACAGTAAGAATCAAAACTAACTTTGCTCCTTGGATGACCAAATCTACTTGTACCCTGATGGAAAACTGTGATAGGATATGGAAACAATGGACTAAAACTAAAACCCCTTCTCTCCTACAGACCTATAAAGAACTTAGGAATCAAATAAAGAAAATTATCAACAACTTCTATGTTAACCCTCCCACTACCCTACAATCAGCCCCCAAAAAATCCTGGAATTCAGTCAACCGTATACTACATCCAGGAAACCCCCTCCAAATCCATGCCCAAATAAAACAGCAGAAGAAACTGCCACTACATTTAACAATCATTTTATTGACTCAATAACTGCCATAATAAACGCTCTTCCCATTACAAAAATGCTAATAACTCCAAAACCTCTACCTTTCCTCCCCATCCCTCTAACTCCTTTTCCCTTAAGTCTGTTTCAACTAACTGTATTAAATCCTCACTCTCTAAACTCAAACTTTTCTCCCCCTCAGCAGATAATCTTCCTTACTATTTTCTACAGATTGCTGCTGAACGTCTAGCCTATCCTGTTTCCATCCTGATTAACCGATCCATCTCTGAATCATATGTCCCAGCATTATGGAAAACATTCTTCACATTACCTATACACAAAGGTGGTAATTCTTCTGATATATCAAACTTCAGACCAATTGCTATACTGTGTCCCCTCTCTAGAATACTAGAGAAATGCATTCATGAGCAGATAATGCAGTACATTCTTCAAGAGAGCCCTTCTTACACACACACAACATGGATTCTGTCCCAAACACAGTACCACAACTGCATTAATTTCCTTCATCAGTACTGTATCTCTGGCGCGTGACAACAATAAACTAGTTTCATGTCTATTCCTTGACCTCTACAAAGCCTTTGACACTGTCTCCCATCCCCTCCTCTTGGACAAACTATCCCATTTAAAATTCTCTCCTCCCACCATATCCTGGTTTTCTAGCTCTCTCTCTAACTGCCAGCAAGCTGTTAAATGGCACTCTGCACTATCCCCCCCTTAACGTCTCAATGGGAGTCCCCCAAGGATCCATACTTGGGCCACTGCTCTTTAATATTTTCACTAACCTAAAAACAGTAAATACTTGTAAACAATTGTAGATAATTGTAGGTACTCAATAAACACCAACAAACAGAGGTCCGCTCTCACAATGGTACCAACACTTTAATAATGAACTTTGGATAAGCGCTTTCGTCTTGTGTACAAGACTTCATCAGAATCAGTAATATTTATTTTCACACACCTGTATACTTTAATGAAAGTAATGTTTGAGAGGTTTTTATTAATTTTGTTTCAATACACAAATATACAAATGGCCATTTAAATATAGCTCAATTCATTCACACAAACAGCAAGATGCTCACATAAATGCATGTTATGAATTTGAGTTGAGTTAATAAAGCTATGATATTTAATTTTTAGATAGAATATACTAGTAGAGCTCTTAATAATGTTTGATGTAGGTATTCCATTTGTCTGTTTACTATATAGTTGAGCTGATTTTGCATTATTTAGTTCATTTATTTATATATTTACATCTTTTCTATATATTTTAACATAAATTATGTATTATATATATATTTTACTAATTTAAAATATGTATATATTTATTTAAATGATGAATTTTTAGCATATGGTATGAACTTTAAAGCTTTTTAATGGTTCCAAATGAGTGTACTCATCTATTGTATACTAGCTGGAAAAGCATGCTCTGCTATAGGAACTAAGCATTGCACGTTACTCTTGCAAATGGCCAATTGATTGATTGCTTAATTATTTAATTACTTAATTGCAGCAATGAAGTGGGTATTTGACTATATTTAAGCACACAGTTTCAGTTTGATGTTATGGTCTGAAGAAGCTTATTTTTAAATACGCGAAAGCGCTTACCGTTTGTTTATTAAAGTCTACTATTTTAATTAACTATCGTGGTGAGTCCGAAGTTTTGTTCTATTATTTATTTCATCTTTTACTGAGGACTCTTCAGCTGGAGTTGGTCTTTTTTCGTTTTTGATATACAATGAGAGTAATGTGGAAGAAAGATACCCAGACGGTTCCAATAGTAGTAGGAACAACAGGTCTTATAAAAAAGAATCTACAATCATACTTAGATATGCTACCAATTCATGTAACCCCATACGAATTGCAGAAAGAGTCATTACTGGGCACATTGCGGGTGCTGCGAAGACCAGTTTTGGCTGATATCAAAGCTTGAAACAATACTGATTTCATGAACTTTAATTGTACTTTGAGTTAGGAATGGGGTCCATTCTCATCATGGTATTAGAAACCCAAAAGACTTGGAGAAATTAAAAAAAAAAATCAGACAGATGTATGTCTCCTCCTACATAGTACCTCCCCAATACTCAGACAGGTGTCACTCTCCTACATAGCACATCCCCAGTACTCAGACAGGTGTAGATCTCCTCCTACATAGCATCTCCCCAATACTCAGACAGGTATAGGTCTCCTCATACATAGCACCTCCCCACGCATACACACCTCTTTCCATTTCTCCACTAATTGTCCTGTCTCTGCTCAAGCCACTTAACCCAGAAGATGACAGAAAGATGCAGAATCAGGAAGTTTCATACACTGATAATGTCTCATGAAGCTAATTTTTTCCTACTTCACCTTTAAACCACCCTCACCAGAATCCATTCCTGTCCCTGACTGCCTTAAGTGCTTTTACACCTAAGTCCATCACATTCGTACTGTGTGCTACTATCATAATATACCACCCTGTTTTTTCTGTTCTCCAGTAGAGTGAGGAGAAACAGTATTTCTAGTCTATATCCAGGCAAATGCCTGCAGACTCTGAAACATTGTGGTTGCTGTCTATTGGACTCCCAGCTACTAAAAAAATAATTTTCTGCTTAAAATAAAAATATCATATAGTATGCAACACTGTCTGTTAGTATTTTTTATTATAATCTATTCCTGCATTCTGTTTTTCAGGAAATGGTTATCCTAGTATGGATATCCTAAAAGAGTGTTTTGGACAATTGTGTGGGATTTTCTCTATATATTTGTTGTCTTGTTCTAGGGAAGAGGCTTTTGTTTTCTTTTACTTCCTCAGCCTTCAGTTTACCCACACATCATAATTTCCTGTACAACTGCCACTAGAACATTTGTTTTGTTTTGATCATTCTTTAACATAATGTAAATATCATCTGAAAAACTGATGGGTCATAATTATGCCTGTGTACTTTTCCCTTGTCTTAGTGATTCACCTTTGGTTATTGGTTAGTAGATTGCACTGTCTCCCCTCAGTCAGAGGTAGATACCTTCTTACTCCCTTTTCCAGTTCATTGTAGTTGTTTTGTTTATTTTCCCATTTACATCAGTCATTCTGTTACCTGGGATATGAATCCATGTCCATTTTATTACCTTTATTTACAGATCAAGGCTATAGCTCTGCTTCTTTGTGGCTTTTGGTTTAACTCTGTGGATTATCACAGTTTGTACATGTACAACTGTGCATGTGGAAAGGTACTTGCTAATTTCTGTATTTTTAACATTTATTATCATTATTATTGTTGTTATTTTTGTAACCACACTTGTATTGACCATAATCATGTAAATAAACAAAACAAACAAATATGTTTACAAAGTAGTTTGTTTATAGAAATGTATTAATTGCAGTAATCCTTCCCAAGTGACTCTACAATGATACAGTAATTTTAATTTAATGTATTCATTTGTTGACAGAGTAAGACCACTGGACACAAATGTCTATTTATAGGGTAACCCAAGTATACTGTCTGGTTAAATGAGTTGCTCAGAGTCGCACAGTAGACCAGTGAAGCTGGATGGAATCAAACTTTGTACCTGGGCACGAATGTCTTGACATCTCTTCTTTGCACACTTGATCCTACTCAGTAATCTGGTGAAAATTTTTCTTAGTTTATCTTAGAATTTATTAATCCATCTTAGTATAACCAATTTCTAAATAATCTCAGCATTTATCCAATCAGTCTGCCTCTGTCCACTAGTAACTCTTGTTTATTTACATTTAAAAAAAATCTAAAAACCAGCAGAAAAGTGAGAAAAAAATGATGCACTGATATTCACCACCCATTGCTCCATTCTTCTACACATTCTTCCTGACCTCTGGTAGTTTAAAAGCCTAATTCCTTCTCAACATTCCTTATTCTTTATGGGTCACAACATCAACAGTTCATATATTGCCATAAACAAATAAAGTCACCATTAATAGTATGTCTCTGGGCTTAACAGTCAAGTCCACTTATACAAAAGAATGTCACACCAGCACACTTCATTTTTATGTCTCACTTCTTCTGTCATCATAACCCACTGAAGATCAATGCAATATTTGCACTGTAGTGGATGTAAAGCATGAATGTAGTACACCACCCTTTCAACTGATGCTTCACCAAACCTTACTTACAAAATATCAGTAAAGGAAAAATAAAGCAAACCGAATAGTTAGAAAATTATTCTCCATTTTATTGAGATATAAAAAATAAATATCCTCCATCAAATCACAACCAATCTAATGCCCAAAAAGTTAATCAATGACAACTTTAAAAGTGGAAAAGGAACAAAAAGATAACACTTACCTTCAAAGCATATACCAGATGATGATCCTTTACTGATAACATACTCCATTTGATGTAATTTTACTCACCACAGAACACTGTAGATAATTAACTCACAACTTTAATCACAAGATGACACTTCATTCCAAACCAATACTAAGAAATTGGACAGTAAACAATCACTATGATTTTAATTTAACAATTTTTACAACATACTAACACGGGTTACTCAAGGAGGAATCTTAAAACTGGGCCCATATGAATTTTATTCAGCTTTATAATTTTTGTAAATGTTGTTTTTTATTCTGTACTTTTAATGTTATGCATTTCTATCAGTTAATAGGACAGTACAAAGAGTATTTGTTTCAAGACTTCATGAGAACTAATCCAGTATTACTATTCATATTACATGTTTGGATAGCTACATATTCTTTTAGGAGGTAAGGACATCACTGAATGTATTTGATTCTACTCATATTTATTATTTTCTCATGCACATCTTGCCTGGATATGAAGGAGACACATGGTTCAAATCTGGGAGGTGAGATCACTGAATGCATGTGAATTATGCTCTTATTTATTGTTTTCTCATCCACCTCCTCCTGGGGCATGAGAGAGATATATGGTTTAAACCTATGATACACAATCAAATTGGTCCTTTCTTTCATAGTTCTCCATGGCTACCATGGAAAAATTGAGAATATACCTATTGCATCTTCAAAGCAAAACTGGATTTTTTCCCTACAAAACAGGAAGATCTTATTGGTTAAGTTTGATACATCTGAGAATGATTCCATGTCCTGAGGTTCTGAAAAACTGTATTTTTATCCACTTGGTTTCAGGTTTCTGTCATTCACTAGGTGCTTCATGCAGTCATGTGGTGACTCACTGGTGGTATTCTATATGGAGAGACCCCATCCCAGGGGAAGCCTGTAGGTTTAACACAGCTGTTAGTCCTCACTGGACTGGAATGGAAGCAGAAGATCCTAGTAGCCATCATGCTGCTGGCTTAGCTGAGATTTTTATTAACATAGTCATTCTCCCATGCACAGTCAAAATGTGTACATCAGAGGGAGGGGATACTTAGGTGTGTGAGGGGCTGTATCTGTCTACATGCTGATGTCACCCTCTAGTTCTACTCTCCCTCCTGAGTGAGGATAGCAGACAGCTCTCATTTGATACCAAGATCTCCAAACTACCCATACCCCCAGCAAACAACTGTTCACTCTACCCAGAAAATGTTGAGCAGGCAGAGCCTCTTCATTCTTTCCCTACCCAGTCACTTGCTTCACCACCAAGGTTGCTAGTTAGACAGAATAATTTGGGTCATAATCAGGGCTTTCATTCCTCTCTGCTGTGGAGCTGACCCCCAAAAGACTAAATTTCATGTGGGAATTTGAGTGAGAACTTTAAGGAAGTGAAGAAGCTTACAAATGGATAGACAAAATTGCAGTACTGAAGTTTTCACTCTTCTTCAAATCCTTTGGCTTTAGGGATATTTTTGCAGCTGGATTTCTAATTCCTGTTTTGTCCAACGTCTAATATGATTATTCATAGATATTTTTAGCTTCTAAGTGGTCCATAAAAATGATAGCATTTTATTTATCTACTTTTTATGCTTTTTAGATGGTGGTAAAGAGATTGTTGGTGTATTATATATTAGTTTATGTCATAAATCATATAAAGAAAATTTTAACCTGAAAAGAAAAAAGT
Organism: Protopterus annectens; assembly: GCF_019279795.1. Taxonomy (NCBI): domain Eukaryota; kingdom Metazoa; phylum Chordata; order Ceratodontiformes; family Protopteridae; genus Protopterus; species Protopterus annectens. The sequence continues at coordinate 584,540,956 of NC_056748.1, read as the reverse complement.
AAATGCTTTTATAATTTGATTAAATTTAATCATGATATTGTGACTAGGGAATGGCATGACTGCCACCAATATGACACACAGATGGCAGAATGTTGCCAAATGTGGTAGCAAGATATCTGGCACTGATGGGGTTTGAATCCCACAACTGCTAACCAAGAGTGAAGTAGTAGTAAGAAAATGTAAATGTTGTCATATTTTTACATTTGAGTACGGGGGAAGAACACTGGTCTAAAAACCTTTTTCAGGCACAGCATAGGTCAGAAGTTATAAAGCAGTACTTTGCTCTTGCATGAGGACTTCAGTCAGTGTTACAGTATCACGAATATGTACAGCGGCATATAGTAAGAAATGTTATGGCACAATAAAGGTATTACTACAACACAATAAAGAAATAATGATTGTGCATTAGTATCTAGACAAAAGTTAATTATTATTACTTAGTCTTAATTTGAATATTAGGTAAATGTGACCAGATACTAAACATGAACTAACTTTAAATGATTCTAATCTGGAGCTTAAGTTAAATGAAATATAAACTGTGTCTATACTTAACATAATAAAATACAAACTAGAATAGTCTGTATAAAATAAAGAGTTGTTATTCTTGGGTAATTTCAGTGTTTTTAAATTTGAATTATATGTTGATTTTTTTCAAAACATTTGCAAAAGTTGAAACTCTAGGCTGTTTTAAAGGAGTAGAATCTCCCCCCACCCCAAAAGAAAAAATACAATTTAAAACTCAAACTAATATCAACTGACTCTTATTATTATAAACAGACATATTCAATATTTTAATAAAACAATCAAAGAAACACTCGAAGAATAAAAACTTATGAAAACAAAAACCTTCAAAGGCTAAGTAGAAAACTCAGAGGCTAAACTGGTGTATTAGTGCTTTTGTTCTTCAATGGTAATAGAACTTCATCAGAAATGTAAGAAAATACAACCAGAGCACAATTTATTGCATTAACAAAGTCATAAAAAAATCTACCCATCACCTGTAGTAATTCAAAAAGCAAGAAGACAGTAGCCTATAAGAAACTAACAAAAGGGACTAGGAGGAGTGGTGTCACTTGTACCATCGTAAGGCACACTTGATGTTGTAATTTTCATTGATACCCAGAGAAACTTCAGCATTTAAGAGAAGCTGTCACTTAAGCTCTCTGACTTCTAGCTAGGGAGTCACTGAACCCATAAAACAAATCTAATTGTTCCAGTACAATAAATTCAAAACAAGTAAAAGCAGTACATAAAGAGCTATGTTTCCCCAGGGCATTGCTGTAATCCTTATGTCAGAGAGCTGCAATGTGTTCTTTGATATGGTCTGACAATTGCCTGCAGATTTTACTAATATAAAACAACTATAGTTATCACAGATGCCTGCATAAACTATGTTGACACTATAGCAATCATATCTGTTAAAGTCAACTGTGTAACTGTAGTGTTTGAATACCTAACTGCTTCCTGTGTGAATAAACTTACAAACAACACACCCTCCACACGGAAACATCCCTGAAGGTTTATCTGCTCTGTTAAAGTTATGAATCAACAGCAGTGGGTCATTTTTCTTAAAAAAGCTCTGTAAAGAAGTCTTAGTTATTTTATAAGCAAAACATGGACTTTCTCCAAGGGCGGTACCAACTTCTCGATGGCTAGTAATAATGTCCCAGTTTTTATTAATAATAGACCTAATGGCATGCATATCCCTGCTTATTGGTAAAGGAAAGCTCAAGGAATGGCCAATTTGTGAAGAAATCTTTAACTTGGGTTGATACCCAAACCTCAGAATAGGTTTGAATTTAGTGTAGTGGGCAGCAGTCACTTCAAATATTTTCTTGCCATCTCAAAGTAAAAAACAATGACTGAGATGAAATAGTCACAAACGAGGAGTGTAATTTTTAAGCTTTCTTCCACCTTTATTATCTGTGGACTTCTTCAGAAAACCAGGACGCCTCCCCACGTCCTGGTTTTATAACTACAAACAGGAAGTGATGTAAAATCCTTGATGTACATTTTCATTCTTATATTTATATATAAAAAACACATAGTTTAAACTTTACTCTTATACCACAAAACATGTAAAATTGTCAAATCCGACACAATTGTGTTAAAACCAATATTGAAAATAGTGCCTTAAAAAAGGCTTTTTTAAAAAATCATGATCTCAATGCCAACAATAAGATGTTATATAAAAATTATTATATATAAAACTAAATGGCTAAAAATTCTTTGCCAATAACAGTTCTGAATGAAGAATATCAAATGATTAAATATAATCCTCGTGACTTCAAAAGGCCATATGAATATTATGGTGCTGGTGAAAATGACTGACTCGCTCTAACTGACCATGGAGCCCTAAAAACTGATCACTATATTAGCTCTATCTGTCTGCTAAAATAAGTGTGTGATCATCTAGTGTGATATACTAAAAATGAACGGACTCAACATGGGCCGCTGGCGATGGACATGTCACCTTACCAGGATGTGTGTGTATGAATCCTACCTAGAATGATGCCCTACTGCTGGGTGTAGTGGACATACCTTGCCATGTTTCACTCCAAGCAAGCAATCCAGTCTACATTAGCTAATGTGTTGATTCTGTTCCATTTTGATATTCTAACATTGCAAACATCAAATTGTCTTTGCATAATGATAATGCTCTAGGCAACAAATAATTATTTTCAAAATACAGCTATTCTTTCCTTTTTTAAGTGAAGATGAACATTTTATTTTATTATCCTCATGAATTTAATGTATCATTTTCTTCATTTTGCAAAAAAAACTCCACAAGGTTTATTGGGCTGGGATTCATGAATACTTGCTTGAAATGCTAAGCTTATGGAGTTCGAGCTTGGCATAATGGTAAAGGTGTTTACCTAACAGATACAAGGTACAGGGTTTAATTCTCACCTTTGAGGGAAATTGGCTAAGCTTAAAATGGCCCACAAGAGCAGCTAGCCTAGTACTTACCTATGAACCTATGAAGCTTGTTTGCTTGATGAGCAATGAAAAACCACAATGAGTGTGATTCATGAAACAATAGTACAATTCATGGCCAGCTGGAAAACAAGGGGTAGCAGAACTAAATGCTAATGACCACATAATAAGCTATGCTATATGCTAATGAAGTAAAAAAAAAACATGTTGGTGCAATTCATAAATATCTAAAAATCTGTGCAAATATGAAGCACCCAACTTAGCAGTGAATTCGGCTATATACTTAGATTCAGCCACAGAAAAACTTTAAAATATGTTAAGGGTTGCCACAGCCATTGTATACCTATATCTGCAAGAGGTTCTGATAGAAGGTGATACTGCTGATGTTACCAGACATTGCCCTGGAAGGGTAGAGTGTTCAAACTATGTTTAACCTACCATGGGCTCCATAAAATAGAAATAATAGACTACTACAGGGTTGGACAATGACAGCAGCAAATAATGAACATGTGTCACCCCGTCTTCAGACCCAAGGAAATCATGGAAGACCCAACCCAGTGGCTACTAACTATATGTATCTTTATATATTTTAGGTACAGGGACCTTTCATTTACCTGCGGGGGACGCAGTGGGGATTTCACAGGATTCTGCCTCATAAATACTCCATAAGTTCCTCTCTAAATGCTGTAGCAAGTGGGAGAGTATATGTGGTTTCCACATACCCAAGATAAGTGAGCACTATGGGAAATGTCTTTGCCATAATCCATTTCCCTGAGGTACTGGGAGACATAGACTGTACTCACATTTATATAAAGGCCTTACCTGGTGAACTGGGAAGGTGGTACATCAATTACAAAGATTATCACTCCATCAACTGCTGGGTGGTCTGTAATGCACAAGTTATCATCTACCATGTGTATTCTAGCCACTCAGTCAGTTTTCATGACTCCAGTATTTGGCTTACCTGTGCCTTCTACCAAAGGATTGTGAGGGATGACTTCCCACAGGGACATCTGCTTGGCAGTGCTGGATGGTTCTAGGAGACCTGATCAACTACCATGTGTCTGAATCACAAAACATCGAACACACATACACAAAAGTGCTTAGCATCGAAAAGTGCTTTCGTGTATGTGTAGTTCAAAAAAAAAAATCTACGTTTCTGCAGGGGGGCTTAGCCCCCTTGCACCCCCCCACACCCCCTTACTTTAATATTCTCATTCTGAGATTGCACTACAGTGGGGAAAAGCGAATTGTCCCTTACCCGCACTGTAGTCCGACAGGCACACATACACAGAAGCGTTTGTTGATGTTAAGCACTTTCATGTATGTGTGTTTGGTGTTTTGTGATTCGGACATATGCTAGTTGAGCATGTGTCCAGATCCCTGATGGATATACCCTAAAACCCTGGCTCATGACTCCAACAAGAAATTCACATAACCCAGTGTGCAAGGTTACAACCAAGCCTCAGGACAAACTAGGGACATCTTGGAGCATATCTCTGGGTTACTCAAGTCAGGTTTCTGTTTTCTGGACACATCTGGTGGTGCCCCATTTAATGACCCTGACACCTGTGCCAGTATGCTGTCTGTGTTTTCCATCTTACAAAATATTATACTTAGAAAACAATTCCAGCAGGATGCCCCATTGCAGGGACCACAGTTCCCAGCACTACAGGCATCTTCAGCTGATAGAGATGAGGAATCAGAGGAGGAGCCAACAGCAGGAGATGACCATGCCAGATGGTGGTGAGGGGGGGGGGTCACAATATCCTCTATTACTGGCTAACACACAGAGAATTGCACATACACTCATCACATAACTGACATAAGAGCTATGCCGATACAGGCAGTAACACTGATCATACAAAGAAACCAGGCTGTGCTTACCCATGCATTTTCTGACTACTGTAAGCATCAAATATGAAAACATAAACTGGCACTGCTGTCACATCTCTCTTCATGCACTTTAAAAAAAAGTAAAACATCAATAAAATAATAAAACAATATAAAAGATTAATGCTTTTACATTAAAATAATGCTTCCTGAGATCTTACAACATCAAATCACAATAAGAACTTATATACAGACTATTTAATCAAAATATCCTCATACAGAAACTGAACCAATTAAATCAACATTTCATACTACACCCACTAAGGGCTGGTTTTAAGGTTACACACCTATTTAAGTCTGGATATTTGTCCGCTTGTAATCTCAGTATCCAATCCAACTCTAATCTTTCAGTTCGAGTAATTATATTTCCAGCTCTGCTGTCATCATAAACATACTGCAATACCCTAAAAGAAAGAGAGTGTCCATTGTGGTCTACAATATGTTTCACCAGTGCATTTTTACTATATAGTGTCCTAATGTTATACAGATGTATAGTAATTCTATCTTTAAGCATCTTGTTGTTTTTTCCAACATAAAAACATTGGCAAACATCACATGTTGCCAAATACACCACATGCTTCATTCTACAATCAGCATATAGTTTGGGTCTAAAGGTGAAACTGTATTTGGGATGATAGAATTCCTGTTTTTTTCGTGATAGTTGAACATATTTGACATGAGCAACAAGCATAAGTTCCACTTCTAAGAAATAACAATCCTGCTGCAGTAAAACGATGTGGAGACTTGCAGGGACTGGTAGAAACAGTTAAATGCTTTTATCTTATTTTTTACAATGACTTTATCAGAACTGACTATAACACAGACAAAAAATTCTTTAAATGCCAAAAATGAAACAGTCATATGCTGGAAAAGCACTAGTGAATGGCACCAAACTAAATGGGATCAATTAGCCACTTAAAAACTTTGGCTTGAGGAATTGAACTAATCGAAAGTCTCATTAAGCCCAGGAAATGCTGTTGCATCTAATTTAAGTTGTCATTTTAACTCTTTTTTTAAAACAAATGTGTATCAGTAAAAAAAAAAAAAACTCTTGTCATATTTTAAAACCTGATCAACAACTAAAAATTTAAAACAATGATCTGGACTTGTATTAATGTGCCTATATAAGGCATTTGAAGTTTTTTTGTTCCTTAAATCAAGCACATGCTCATGATTTTAAGCTTTAAACTCTCTTCCTGTCACCCCCACATAGAAAGCAGGACAGAAATCACACAGTGCTAAATATATGACTCTCCTGCTTACACAATTTTAAAAGCCATTAATAAATACGGTATGATTTTTAACTTGAACTTGATTTACTTTTTTTAAAGGAGAACCACACCCACAGACTCAAAAACATGTTTATTTCATCTTGGTTTGGTATTTACTACATTTTAACACCACTCTAGGACTATTTACAGGTTTTTAAATATTTTTATACATAATTTCTGAGTCTGACCACATGGGGTCTGGCATGTTGAACTAATCCTGATTGTTTAGTCTGCCTCTAGGTATACCACAATGCAATGCTTGTCTGTAAAAAAATTACATCACACAAACCTCTTTCTTTCTAAAGCTTTTGTCACTGCATTGATTTTACATGCATACACTGCTGTCATTCATTCAGTTAGTTTTAAGTAACATTTCATGCCATTCCTTGACTATTTAAAACACAAACAGTGCAAATGCCACATAACAAACTTTCAAAGTGCTTATTACTGCTGCTTCTTTTTATAATGGCTAAACTGCATTCTTTTGTGAAGCCTGAATTGTACTACTTTGATTCATCTCCCATCCCCCTTCCCACCTAAATTCCCTAGCTGTCAAACTGCTAAGGGTAATTTGAGATGTTACCTGTGATTCACAGCTCACAGCAGGAGACTTGACTCATGTACTGTTTCCTTGTTCTAGCCTTTAATTGTTTTATTTCTCCAAATCTTTTGGGTTTCTAATACTATGATGGAAATGGACCGCATTTCTAAGTTAAAGTATGATTAAAGTTCATGAAATTAGTATTGTTTCAATCTTTTTTTCCAAATGTTTTTATTCATTTTATAACACAATAACTTAATAGTATAGTAACAAGAAAAAAAACAAATAAACTATATACAATGTCCATAACAACTAAAAAAGCAATATACTTAGGAGAACACTTAATATTTCTTTAACAGATTAAACAAGTTTGTCCAAGCAATTAAATGATGAGTTGTGTTGTTAGTCCTTGCTCTTATAGCAGCAATCTCATTCTTACAAATGTATTTTACAAGATGAATAAACTCAACTTTAAAGACAGGAGTAGATTGGGATTTCCAATTTTAGTAACAATTTTCCTTGCTATACAGAGGATATACCATAGTAAAAATGTTTGTTTTTTAGGAATGCCTTCAGGAATAGGAACATGGAAAAGGATATGGGAGTCAGAAATTATACAGTTGTCATTCCATAGGGTTTTACAAAGATATTTAAAGTCTAAACAAAATGGGGAAATTATTTTGTAATTAACAACCATATGTATCCAGTCATCAGGGTGTCCACATCTCCAGCATTTCAGTTGATCTTTCTTGTACATTACTGCTAGTCTATGTGAGATGAACAAACATTTAAGTAAAAATTTCCATGTGGATACACACCAGAACAGGGAAGACATGGATTCCTTTATTGACTGTAAACAAAGTTTTTTTATCTTTCTCTGAGAATACTTGTCTATTAACTTCTTGAATAATTCCAAAAGGAAACATCTGTTTTGCTAAAATCATTTGTGAGAATTTTATAAGTAACAGATATGTATAAAGTATTCTTGTGTGAGCTATTAATAATTGTTGAGATAAAATCCAACATTTTTAAGTTACTATTATTGTATGCCTCTAATGAGGGTACGAGCTTAGTATGTATAAAATCCTTACAAGTTTGAATATCCAGCCAATTGCAATTTTGCAAACTATATCTGCTGATCAAATAGTCTGCAGAACTAATTTTATTAGCTGAAAAAAATTGATTCCAATATAGTAGGTCACCCTTCTTAAATTCTAACATTTTCTGAGGATCAAAAGATATCAAACATTCACTTGTGTAGGCAATAGGAAGCATAACTATTAATAAATTCTCAATTGTTTAGAAAACATAAGCTTTCTAAACAACTGCAATGTTTGGTTTATTAGAGGTGTGAGAACAAGTTTTGACCTTTCACTTTGAATGTATATTTTTAAAATCCATATAAAGATGCTTGTATGTATTTGAGTATATGGTTCAAGCAATGTCCTATTACTATTAAGACGTAAGGTTTTATATATTGATTTCCAATATGATTTATAAGAAGTATTATTCCAAAGCAACACTGTGTTAATGAATGCGGAGTTTAAATAAAAATCAATATTTGGAAACCCAGTATCCCCTTCATTCCAGTTTGTGGTGTGCCAGAGAAGAGAAATTCTTGTTTTTTTTTTTTTGGGGGATACCAAAGGAAGTTGAATAATAAGTTATTCATTTTCTATTTAATTTTTGACAGGTGGGGGGATTATTAGAGCTTGGCTAATGAATAAGATTTTAGGTAACAGTATCATTTTGATTAAAGTTAGTCTGTCTTCAAATGTGAAGAAGAGTCTGTTTCAACTGTCAATTAGACTTGTAGTTGAATTTATAAGTTGTTGGTAATTAGATGTGAGTGATTTTTTTATAATTAGATTTAATAATAATACCTAGATATTTAATATGCGTTCCCTCCCAGTTTGTCTCTTATTGATCTAAGTTTCATAGTAACATTTTATTCACTAAAAGTGCCTGAGTTTTGTTGTGATTGAATTTTAGACCAGAGATGTTTTCAAAGAGGTCTGGGTTATGTAATAGGTGATCTGTTGAATTTTCAATATCATTAGAAGTTATTAGTAGGTCATCAGCAAACAGTTGTATCTTGGGGATAATTTGTCTGACACTTTATATCCTTTAATGCTTTCATTATTTCTAACACAATTTGCAAGAGGCTTAATAGCCAGAGGAGAGAGTAATGGGGAGAGGGGGCACCCCTATTTAGTAACTCTTAATATTTTGAATGGGTTAGATAGATAATATTGATCTTTACATAGACTATGGAGTTTTCATATCATTTTTAAATGAATCCTATAAAGTTTGGGGAGAATTTATATTTTTGCAGAGCTTTAAACAGATATGGCTAGCTTGGGAAGTCAGAAGCTTTATGTACATCAAGGCTTAAAATAGAAAGCTCATTCTTTTCTTGTTTGCTAAGTCTATTAGGGACAATAATCTAATTACATTATCTTGTAAATTTCTGTTTTTGATAAGCCCAGTTTAGTCTTCATGAATTAATATTGAAAGAATATTATTTATAATATTATTTAATCTGTCTGCTAAGATGGACATGAATATCTTGTAATTCATGTTAAGCAAAGAAATTAGCCTATATGATGTGCAAAGGTAGGGCTCTTATTTAGTTTTAAGATGGGAGAGATGATAGAATATTTCCATGAGGGAAATATGCTCACTGTAGTTTTAACTTCTTGGAATGCATCGAGTAAGATTTTCAAGATGTTATTGGATAAGAATTTGTAAAATTCTGGAATTTATGATGTCAGCCAAAAGTGCTCTTCACAGCACCTGCAATGTGCTCAGTAATGACTCCTTCTGCAATTTATATGGGGTTACATGGTTTGGTAACATATCTAAATACAATTGTAGATACCTTTCTATAAGACCTGTTGCTCCTGCTACTATTGGAACTGTCTGGGTATCTTTCTTCCACATTGCTCTTGTTTCTGCTTGCAGATCCTGATATTTTATGAATTTGTGTCTCTCTGTATGCAAAATACTGTAGTCAGTGGGTGTAGCAATTTCAAAGATCAATGCTACTTTTGTCTTCTTTTCTTGGACCACTACATCTGGTTTTCTAGCATCTATCTTTTGAACCGTTAGTAATAGGTGATCCCATGTGATATAAACTTCATCATTTTCTATGATGCTTTGTGGCTCATGTTTACAATGTTTTTCAGTCACTTCGATACCATAATGTTTGCACAATCCCCAGTGCAACAGTCTTGCCACATTATTATGCCTTTCAGTATACATTCCTTCTGCCATTAGTATGTCACAACCAGCAGCAAGGTGTGCGACTGTTTCCAATTCGGTTTTACAAAACCTACTTTTGTCTGTTTCTCCCACATGATCAATGCACTTTGTAAACCAGCGTGTACATAGCCCACTGTCTTGGGCTGTCAGTATTAACCTTTCATCTCTTGGTTTAAATTTGTCTCTCTTTAACTATTCCCACGTTTGTTCCTGATCAATATGAGGTTCTTCCAGAAGTTTTCTATACTTGCAACTATATTTATGTATTTCCACATTTCTTGCCTTCTCATCTGGTCCTTCACCTTACATTCTTTCTTTTGCTTTTTGGCACATACAGTTGCTGCTTGATTTTTATCTACTTCTGGATTGATTTTCATTCCTGCTTGACATCAATATGCTTCTGATAAATTAAGCAGAGAAGTCATCTTAGATTTATTCTCCTCATGTTTCACACTTTTCACTACATTTGGGTCTTGTGAGGTCAGCAGGTATGTGTGGAGTCTTACAATTGCAGATCTATACATGTAATCAAGTTCAAGGAGGCCCATCCCTCCTTCGGAACAGGGAATATATACTCTTGGTATACACTGATTTTTCTAAATCATTTGGTGAGCATGAAGCATCCTTTTTGTTTTCCTATCTGTTCTATCCAATAAGTTTTGAGGCCAGTCAGTCCCTCCAAAACTGTAAGTTAGGACAGGAAGAGCAAATTGGTTTATAGCTTGGATTTTGTTCCTAGAGGTCAACGCTGTTTTCAGAATTAATTTAAGTCTTCTAAAGTATTCCTTACTAAGTTTTATTCACATTTGTTCATGTTTTATTGTTGATCCTTCATCAATTCCCAAATATTTATACACTCCCTCTTGCTCAAGTTCTTTTACATCACATTCTTGTCCCAAACTGATGTTACTTTCTGTATGGGTAGGGAAAGGACAAGGGAGATGTGACATCACAGCATGGGTAGATTTTTAGGACAGTAGTGGTGATGTCAGTTTGGGGGAGGGAATTGCCCTGAAAACTATCTGTATTCATTTGCCTTGATAACATCAATGAGCTGGAGACTACAGCAAGCTTTTCCAGAGTGGGATAAAAGTTTTTTGAAAGTGAAACCACCACAGTACAGTAAGGTACTGTTCTAGTGGACAGATACAGTCAATTGAAAATATTTTAAATGCTGTATTGTTGTTTATTCATAGCAGGGACAGTAAATAGTGAGAAAAAGGACAGACAAGTTGAGCATTTAATAATAGAATCCCATTGTTGTCCTTTAATATGAGGGCATGAAGAACAAAAGCCAAAGTTATACATACCTGCAGTTTTTTCAGTGGAAAAAAATCCATTTACTAAAGTTAGGAGGCCTTTCAAGAAGCTGCTTAAAGGAGCTGTCCCTCCAGAAAACAAAGGCTTATAACTCACATGGACTAGGAGGGAAATGTCCATTCTGAAAACGCTCCAGTTTCTAACCATACATTTTTTATGGTCTTACTGTCAACTGTATAAGTAATGACACAAGTTCTACTGAATTTCCTCTTTACAATTTCAGTTATCACATCATCATTTTGTGTTAACGCTACAGAGATGGAATGAGATAAAATCAAGATATTATTAGGCAATAATCCTAGAAATCATGAGCATAAATCCAGAAAATGTAGAAAATTCAGTACGTTTGTGCCTCCATTGCCTCCCAATATAGGTGCTTTTGTTAAGATATGTGTGGAGGATATCTATAATGCTTTAAGTAAAGGACATCAGAAAACTTTCCATAATCTGATGTATCATAAGAAATTTGCACTAATGGCTCCTAAATAGAATGCTAATATGCCTTTTAGACCTGCTGATAAAGGTGGAGTTATTGTAGTCATGGATACACATGACTACTTACAGTGTATACATTCAATATTAATGGATGAATCTATTTATCTTAAAATGACTAGAGCACAGGTCCAATAAATTGTAAATTTAGTGCATGACAATCTTTATAATTTATTGATGTCAAGACAGATTTCGAAAGAGACTTATGATTTTTTTGTATATGGCACATCCGGTAATACCAGTTATAAAGGGATTATCAAAAATTCATAAAAATATATGGGACCCTCTGATGTGCCCCATTGTTGCAGGAGGGGGCTGGGTCACAGACCTCTCATCACTTTATGTGGAAATGCAACTGAAAACAGTTCTACTATCCCTACCCACTGTTTTAAGTGATATCTCTCATTTTCTCTGTGAGTTTTTTTTTATTTTGTGACCTCAGTGGGAGATTTACACAATTCCATACAGTAATGGTAACAGTAGATGTCAAAAATGTATTCACAGCTATTCCTAATGGCTATGATATAGAAGCAGTAAGAGACATCCTGAGTAATACAAGTGATTTCTCCAGTAATACTATTATGGTTATCTCTTCCTTATTAAAACTTATATTAGAAAATAACATCTTTATTTTTGAAAATGATATCTCTCTACAGAAATGGGGGTAGCCATGGGCACACCCTCTGGTAATTCTTATGCTAATTTAGTTATGAGTGACTGTGAAGAAAAGCACATCATGACTGCTAGTCCATACCGCAACTGTGTTAAATTCTATTGTCACTTCATGGATGATATTTTTTTGATATGGAAAGGTACTGAACAGGAATTTAACAATTTTGTTTAATATTTAGAAAGTACCACTACATTTTTGCATTTTACCATGTGTAAATTATTTTATAATATAGATTTCTTGGATGTTTGTCTCTGTATAGATGTGCCATTCATCCTGTCCAAGGAGTCACACACACTGTTCTTGCAGTCTCCTACATCAAAATATGCAACATGCATTGGTCTCACCACCTCTTCTGAGGCCCTGGTGGAACTCGCCTATACTTCCACAATGGTCCTGCATGTACGTTGGATGACAGCTACTGGCACACCAACCTCACAAGCAGGGCGATAAGCATACCTTCTCTGACCACCTCTACTGACATCCTGTGTGGTACTGTCCACTTATGATCAGTAGGGAGAGATTTTGCCATGTCTATTCATGGGGCTACCATATTGCCCTGATCAACCATGTCCCACTCAACATGTCTGCTCTCAAATGGTTCTATGTCATGGGGATCTGTAATCATTCTTGACTGTGTCCATACTGTGGGGAGGGGGTGTGGGGGGAGCACTACCTGTGTCTTACATACCCCCGTGCAGCCCCAGACTGCTCCTATTAGAGGACAAGTATCTCCAAACATCAGTTGCCAAAATACCACAACCACACATACAACTGCTATAATTTCAGTGACTACTAAACATAACTAATACATTTAAAAATGCTACAATGTGGATGTGGTTGTAGTACCTCAATGCCAGATGTAGCTACATGCAAAAGGTGAGTGAAGTAGTATATATGTGACTATCATTTGCAAAGGTGGATGTAAAAATATTTAAATGGTATACTTGGGACATCACTAGTGGAACTCCTCTGGCACCTATCCACCTCTGACTCAGTATCATGCACTGTACTACACTGAAACTCTGATGAGATGACTTCATGCCTGATTGATGACAAACTCATCCATCTTGGTGGTTGTGGATCTATAGATGATCCAGCCCCAGTAGCCTCCCATTTTTGTGTCACAGCCTGTGCTCTGAGCTTAGTCCTGTGAATAATATTACAGGATCTATATCAGACCAGTGCATATATAGCTCTGGCCACCAACAGCATTGACATCCTTAACTACTAGTCACCAAACATGGCCATGGAAGGGCTTGTCAGAGGTGTGTACATCAAAGATCCATCCATCATGGAGACAGACGAACTGTACTATGACTTCATTCTTAGCCTCTCAGAAAGGAGGCTCCCATGAGAATTTTCTGTTAGTGTATTTAGGAGCCATATTCCTGCTGTTATACAATAACATCACAATTCAACACACATGTAGTACACACAATTTAGAGTTATGAAACAAAATATATCATTATGTAGTTAGTGAGTAGCATACTGAAATGTAATGGAAATATACCAGCACCCTACAATATACAAAGAACTGTCTAAATAACAATGGACGTTCTCCCAACATAGCACTCAACATATCTTTAACCTATGAAAATACAACTAGCACTCCAGTTCCCTCAAACAACTATGGAATACAAAAAAGAATACCAGATGCAGGGATGTACACCTAAGAAGCAGACAACATCATAAGTATAGCAACAATATGGGGAAGGTAGCAAAAGCTTATTTAACTCACTCAGTGACATCAGTTTTCCATACGTGTTTACTTAGCTACCATTGCAGTGGCACATGTCAAGAGATGTACCTCTCTAGAAAATAAACGTCAAATCTTTTTCCTGTTACAGTAAAATGAAAGTCTGTAGATGTGAATGAGTATGTGTTGCCTGATTCAATCAATTACATTTCAGATGACAGATATGAGTCAATCACTGCAGGTAGGCAGCACAAAGCAAATAATTATTAGCACAGTAAAATGAGCAGATGTATGGAAGAAGGCATACCTTGCAGTATTTTCTGAGATTATCCTTCCTAGTTCTAGAGCAAAGATGATGCAACTAGTAGGTTTGGCAGCACTTAATCAGTCTTCCATTATGTCATGGAAGAGCCATATCCCATGTCATGCTTATAAAGTGTAGATAAACCCTTCTGAGGACATTTATTATGCTAATTAGGTCTCAACTCATTACACTTTCTGAATCACTTAATTTTAGTGAAAAAAGCAACTAAACCACAGAAATGCACTTCTTCAGGGACTAGAAATAACTGAATTCCCAGACCCAGAAATAGTCTCAAGCCACTTTATTCTCTGCTTTCATCCAGAAGGACTTCATCAGAATAATTAACAATTTGTAACATCACATTTTATAACATAGTCATCCAATTAAAATAATAAAATCTTATTAATTAAAGTGATCTATACCTTATAAAAAAAACGTTTTAATACAAAACATAAAAACTTTATTTAGAAACAAAAATTCTTCTATCTTTTAAAAAGACTTAATTTTAATCACTTCATTCAGACCAGGGGGCATATCTGGTTTAGTTGCTTTATTTAGTTTTTGATTTTACCACTGGCATTGGAACTTTTCTTATCAATTTTAGTGAAAAGCAATGGAAAAAATATTGTGTTGGTTTCTAAGCAATGACTTGCACATGCCAAGCAGCACAAGAAGTGGGATCAAGACTTTGGCATGCTAATGCCTTGCAAGTGTTCCTTAGCATTTGTACTGGTAAGTCAGTGATGTGTTAAGGATCCAACCTCATCAAAATCAGACTTTGGAAGGGTGTGTCAAACAGGTAACCCTTACAAATACATACATTTAAGTTATACTCACCTTGAAATATGACAGAACCTTGAACCACATATTGACCAGATCATCTCAAATTTATATCATGTGTACATCTCAGACATCGAGTGAAGATGCCTAACAATGTGAATAATATTCCCAAAAATGTGAATGTGGCTTAAACATAAAACGTTCACACCAATGGAGTATATATTTATACTAGGCTTTAACACATTCCATGAACAAAGGTAATACAATTAATAATTCACAACAATGGTCTATGTCTCCCCTGCAGAAAGTATGTATACATTCAATTTCATTATCATCCTCATGTATCTTATACTCCACAACTGTACTATGTAGCCAAAAATAACAAAACACTGAGCGTAAATATAGTGCTACCGAATTGCCCTTTGGAAAAGTTCAATGAGATGAACTTGTACTTGGCTTTCTGCTTTTTATTTAACTGTTCACATGATGCAACATGTTCACAATGGCAATGTTTCATTGCAATGCTATAGGTATAGTATTCACATCTTGTGAAGGTGTGCTGTACCTCAAATTGCGATAATTTGTGTATACATTTTAATTGTTGAAACCCACAAACTTGACAAATCGCTAAACTTAATTTTATCCATTTTTTTCATCATCCTTTGTGCAGTGCTTGCCATTGTGCATTGGTGCCAGTCATCAATGTTCATTCAGGAAGGATAGTTTCCATCTTATAACAAAAACTGAAAAAATCATTATGTGTGCGCAAAGACTTAGCCATCATTCACAAACAAGACTGATATCAGTGCACCCCACTTAGCATAGTGGACATTAGTGAATTCAGAAAACTACGTTCTTAATGGCTCTTTGTGTTATTGATGTCTGTACTGAATCACAGTGCAATAGTTGCAGGGTTTGAATTGGCTCTTCGTGTTATTAATGTCCGTACTGAATCACAGTGCAATAGGTGCAGGGTGTTTATCCACACAGGAGACAGTATACCTGCATTCTGTTTTGTGGCATATTACACGTGATTATTTTATTTTTAAATCATAATGTACCCAGCTGCTAAGCAAATTATTTCCCCGAAAATATGGTGATTTTTTAATAACTATAAGTAACCTGGATGGCACATTATAAATATGTTAGGGGAGTGCCTCCAAAAATGGGGTCCATATGATAAATTCAAGGGGTCTGAAAGCTCACTTGCACCCACTTGGATTTCGGACATTATCCACAACCCGGTCCTGTAAATGGGGAAGGAAAAGTTGTGCCACTCATCCACAAGTTATTAAAAAAAAAGAAAGAAACTTCCCTGTCTGTGGATGAGCAGCTTAATTTCCACGTTCGCAGCTAAGCAGCTGCTTGCCCTTAGTTTTTAGAGGAGAAGAAGAAGGAACAACTTCTGTGTTTGCAGATGATGCCGAGCAGCTGTTCACTTGCCCTGTGTTTTCTGCCGGCAGTTAGAACTTGGAGGGAAATTTAAACAACTGTTCTTGTCCCTCCAAGTAAGACAGGTCCTGTATTTATGTTGGTCACTGTATGGGTATGGGTATGCTTTCTCTCCCTTTTGCCAGCAAATAGAAATTAATGCAAAGCTGGCGATCAGTCCAGATGATATTGTTGACAGAACTTGAAGGTATTTTTTTGTTGTTTTATCAAGGCTTGAATAAGAAGCAGTGCCTGAGTGTAGCTGTCAATTGTCCAGATTTTCACCTTACCTTGGTCTGTTTCTCATAAAATGTTATTTTTCTGGCACATCCCTGGCAAATCATTGAGGACTGAAGTTAGAAAATTATGGCAGACATTTGAGCTTTAGATTTCATTTGTTTCAGAAAATTCATACTAATGCAAACATTGTTGTTCTACCAACTTTTTAAGTTTATTAGAGCAATATTTAAAATATATCCTTAGTTTTGGCCCTTTGTTACCCCCCATTATAACAGGCTTTGTCTATATTTCTTGCACTGAAGAGGTAGAGAGGTATTTTGTGTGTGTGTGTGTGTGTGTGTGTGTGCACGTGTGCGTGTGTGTGTGTGTGCGTGTGCGTGTGTGTGTGTGCGTGTGTGTGTGCGTGTGTGTGTGCGTGTGTGTGTGTGTGTGTGTGTGTGTGTGTGTGTGTGTAAGTAAGAGGGAGGGAGGCAGGCATGTAGGTGTGTGTGAGAGGGAGGGAGGCAGGTAGATAGGGGTTTGTGTGTCTGTAAGAGGGAGGGAGACAGGTAGGTGTGTATGTGAACAGGGAGGGAGACAGGAAGGTGCGCGCATGTGAGTGTGTATGTATGTTTGTAAGAGGGAGGAGGCAGAAAGGTGTGTGTGTGTGTGTGTGTGTGTGTGTGTGTGTGTGTGTGTGTGTGTGTGTGTGTGTGTAAGAAATGTGTGTAAGAGGAAGGGAAGCAGGTAAGTGTGTGTATAAGAGGGATGGAGGCAGGTAAGTGTGTGTGTGTGTGTGTGTGTGTGTGTGTGTGTGTGTGTGTGTGTGTGTGTGAGTGTGTGTGTGTGTGTGTGTGTGTGTGCGTGTGGGTGGCAGGCCAGTAGGGGGGTGTGTGTAAGAGGGAGGCAGGCAAGTAGGGGTGTGTGTGTGTAAGAGGGAAAGAGGTGTGTGTAAGAGGTAGGCAGCATAACCTTCAGATGTTCAGGTTTTTGCTGAATGTCCAGATTTCTGCCTCATATTTTTAGTCTGTTTCTAATAAAATTGTGTTTTTCTGGAAAATCCCTGGCAAATCATTGAAAACTGAAGTCAGAAAATAATGGCAGACATTTGAGCTTTAGACTTCATAGCTTTTAGAAAATCTGTACTAATGCAAAATGTGCTATTCTATTAACTTTCTAAGTTTGTAAGAGCAATAATTAAAATGTGTCCTTAGGGTTGGCCCTCTATCCCGCCATCATGACATGTGCATTTTTCAAGTAATATAGTTTCAAGTGCATTTTCCAGGAACTGTGAGCTTCATGGGAAGAGAAGTTTACTGCTGCTCATGGAAAGTCTGTTTACAGGGTGCAATTGCTTTGTTTAGTTAGCTAGAAAATAGTATCACTATTGTTTTAAAGCAGCGTTAGTAGCACAGCAGGTAGCATACTTGCATTTTCATAGGATCATAGGAAGTTACTAGGCTATTGGCCCTGATGTCCTTACAAGCCTAGCCAAGAATTTAGCCCATGTTCCAACAAGTCACCGCCCTATGCCCCTGTCCAGCAGGGACATACTGTTGGTGGAATTCCAGGCTGTATTTTCTGTTCCTCATCCAGTTATCCAGGTTGCCCTTAAAAAGGTTTAATGAGGTACTCTGCTTTACATGGAGAGAGAGTCTATTCCACAAAAGGGGGAGTCTCTGGGACACAAATTGGTCTCGCCAACAAGTCCTATTGATGTCGCAGACCAGGTTGAGGTCCCATGTGCGGGTTACTTGAGTGGATCTTGACTTGCAGATATGCAGCAGTCCCATCAGGGCGAGGTCTGAGATTGCTTTATATGCCAGACAGAGGTCACCTCTGAGGAGTCTGTAGGAGACTGAGTAGAGGGACAGGGCTTTTAGCCTATCTGTGTAGGGTAGATGTTTGAGTCCCTGGATTCTCCAGGTGAGGAATCTCTGTGGTCTCTCCAGCTGCTGCATGTGCTTTGTGAGGTATATGCCGAAAGGGGAATTGTATTCAATAAAGAGTCTTATAAGGGAAGAATACAGGGATGTTGTGACCACCTTGTCCCTGGATGAGATACCCTTACTAATGTGGTGGGCCATGTACAAAGCTTTCCATACAACGGAGTCAATATGGTAGTCAAATGTCAGTTTGCTATCAAGCTGGGTTCCCAAGTCCCTCAAGACTGATTGTGTGCTTAGTGCCTTATTCTCAATGTGATAATTTGTGGGGACGTCATTCTCCCCAAAAGGGATGATGATCCATTTTTGGCATTCAGTTTGAGGCCATGTTTCAGGCAGCAGTCATTTGTTTGGGTAAGACCCTCTTGGAGGATGTCCACATCACTAGGGGAATTGATGACAGCACCCAGCTTGCAGTGATCTGCAAACTTGATCTGCCGTAGCCCACAAGATTTGGCCTGCACCTCAGAGAAGTATATCCCAAACAGCAGAAGCCCCGAGACTGATCCCTGGAGTACACCACTTTTTACGGGTCCACTACTTGAGGTGGCTTCCCCTATTTTGACTAGGTGAGTTCTCTCATTGAGCCAGATTGCTACCCATCTGATAACATATGGATTGATGCCTAGTTGAGAGAGTTTATCTATTATACCTGAGTGGGGAATAGTATCGAAGGCTTTGGCCAGGTCAAGGTAGGCGGTGTGCACTATCTTCCCATTGTCTATGGCCTTGGTGACTGTCTCAGAAAAGTCGACCAAATTTAACAGGCATGACATCCATTTGGCAAAACCAAACTGTGTGGGATCACGTGTCTGGAGGTTGCCAGTGATCTTGTTAATGAGGCACATGATAGTCTGCTTCATGGCCTTGCAGATCAGTCTAGTTAGGCTGATGGGTCTATAATTTCCTGGATCAGTGGATGTTCCACCTTTGTGTAAAGAGATGAGAGTAGCTGTCCTCCACTTGGCTGGGATGAAGCCAGTACTCAGACTTTGGTTGAATAGGGTGCCTAATGGTGCTGCAAGTTCCTGCCTGAGTTCATGTAGGATGCAGCCTGGGATGTTATCAGGTCCCATGGACACTGTTTTTTTTGCCTTTGAGAGGGCAGAGATGACTTTCTCCCCAGAGATAGGGGCAGGGGGCAGGTACTGGGGGATGTCCTGTTTTACTGATGGGAGGAAAGAGGAGTGAAATTTTCACTGAATCTGTCTGTCAGCAAGTTGGCTATATCTACAGGGTTTGTGTATGTGGTGTTCTTGATCACCAGTTCTGAGCAGATCTGGGTCCTTCCCTTGAGATTGCAGACATATGTGAAGAAAGCCTTATGATTGTCTTTAGTAGATGTGGCCAGTTTGGACTCGAAGTTTGGAGGATTTCACTAGTGCTCTTATTTGCTTGTTCAGGCTACAGAGAGGGTGCTTCCAATTAGACATATTCTCCTTCTTGATCATGGACAGCAATTTTTGCCTTTTATTATAGAGTTTATTTATTGTAGATGTTCACCGGACAGGTTTACTCTTCCTTGAGGAGGAGGATTTTGTCCTGTCTGGTATTCCTGATTCCGTACAGCTACAAATATATGATCAGGTGTAAGTTTTTACATATGCGCCAGTTTTTGTGGAGGGGGAGGGGGGCTGTGAAGCTGTTTATACCTTCCATCAGGAGGTTGTGATCAGCTTTGGAGAAGTTTTTGTTTGACCTTAGCTGGGGGGGGGGGGTCAGGGGAGATGGTGACTTTGAAAGTGACTGCTTTGTAGTTGGATCTTACCAGAGATGATGACAGTGTAGGGATGCTGCACTGGTTACTCATGTTGGTTAATACCAAGTCCAAGATATTTTCACCTCTTGAGGGGTTGTCAGCCAACTGGTCCAAGGCATTTGCATTGACGAAATCAAGGAATCTCTGGGCATTTGTGTTTTGACATGAGTATTTCTTCCAATCTATGATTGGATAGTTAAAGTCGCCTGGGATCAGAGTAAAGGGTTGAATCTTGATAGATTCGAAGAGGTCCAGATAGGTGGAGTGGGCATCTTGAGTCAGAGTTGGAGGCCTGTAGCTAGCTATGATTTGATTGGGGTCTTGTCAGTTGTTAACTGCACCTGGAGTATTTCCTGTGCTTCATACTGTCTGACCAGCCTAGAGGTGTGTATGTCTTTTATATACATTGCAACTCCACCTCCTTTTGTTTTGCTGCCCATGGCTTGGGGTCTGAATGAATGATAGGATGAATAACCTGGTATGGCTGGGGTGCTTCCCACAGCTTTGAGCCAGGTTTCTGTGACTGCACAAATGTCAGCTTCTTCCAGGGTTAAGAAAGCTTGCAGTGACTGCAGTTTCATGTTTAAATTCCTAGCGTTTAGCAGCATAACCTTTAATTTAAGTTTTGATGAAATTTTCATATTGATAGTTTTGACCTCATGCCATTGCCTAAAAAAGGCACTATGGGGGAGGCAATGGCCTTTGTCAGGAGCCTGAAGCCCAAGGGAGAGAGATGCAGTCCATTTCTGGAAAAGCATCATGGCTTGTCAGTCATGTCATCCCAACCTGTCAGGTACTGGATCCACTTTGAATGACACCAGAAACTAAGCCAGTGGTTAAAGTTAATCATTTTCTGTTTGTATTGAGGCATCATTCTGGGTGATGGTAGAATGCTGCTTAAGGCTAGGGACATACCTGCCTGGAACACATACTCAGTGAGCTCGATCATGTCTCTCTTCATATAGTCCAGGGAGGTACGTCTCAAGTCATTCACTCCAACATGGACTATGACGGTCATAACAGTACTTGAGAGACTTGAGTGCATTGGTGATATGGTGGATTCTGGCACCCGACAAACAACTAACCTTGACTTTCTGCTTATCCAGCCTGGTGAGGGATACATCTGTGTGTCTCACAATGGAGTCTCCTATGACTAATATGTTGGATTTATGTTTAGGTCCTAGTGGCTGTGAGTCACAGGTGTGTGGAATATGTGTGGTGTGGTGGTTAGTGGAGTTTGTATGTGTTTATGCCTTGGAGGTCTCTTTTGTTTGGGTATGCTTTTGTTTAGGGCCTCTGCATATATGGGAGTGTGTTGTGTAGGTGTGGGTGGTTTTTGAAGTGTGGTGTTTATGTTGCCAACCTTCTCATTACCAGATATACTGGTTTGTGGGGGAGAGAGGAATGACACTAGGTGCTTGATGAAATTGCATCTCGCACAAATTGTGTTCCTAGGTGGTGGTAGTCGAGGGTTGTCCATGTATATGAGGCAGTTGCTACACTGTCTCAGGAGGCCCATGGCCTAGGCCGGCAGGAGAAAATGTAGGAAATTGTCCATCCATATTCATCAGAAACTGAAAGAGCTAAGAGGGTAAAGGGAGGAAGGTTTACGAGTAGTACTACTAGATGATAAAACAAGTGTTACTATGGGAAAATTTGTATCTGGAATACCTTAAAAAGGGTTTAAAAATGTGCAGCTGAACCTCTGGATACCACAGACCTGTATCTAGACTATGCTACTCAATTTTAAGGTTAAGAACAAACTTACAATGAAGCACAGATTAATCACTTATGGTCAAAAGAATAGAATTTGCAGTATGAAAAATACAGTTTAACAGCAACAAAATGCAGTAAATTGCAGTTAAACAGTAATAAATTGCAGTAGATGGCAATAAAATATAGTTAATCAGTAGATTGCTTTGAAACAGTAGCTCACAAATTACAACAGTAACAGACAGCACAAATAAAGCAGCGATTCAGTAGAAAACTGTCATCAATTTAGTGAGGCTACCAACAAGCTTTAATAAATACGACAAACTAAAAGCAGTTGAACTCCTAAGCACAAGCAGCAAAATGAAGTAGAAAGAGGTACAGTATATATTTTGTTTTCTTTAGTAGAAGGTGAAGAGACAGAAGATAATGAGATAATTCAAGGTTCAGAAGCTAAAGGGGTGGGACTTTACTAAGTTCTCACTATAAACAGTAGAATGAGCTGATGTAATGTGACTGGGGGGGAATGTCCAGTATCAACTTTAAACTAGATGCGGGCAACTCAAAGCCACCAAGACTTAAGACCACCACAACAGCTGGGCAGGTGAGTTTAATGCAGAACATTGTGTGTTCTACTCCCACAGCATATTGATGGATTGCTGATACTGTGTTGCATTTTTAGGGGGTGAGGTGCTGAAGTCCTGAATATGTCCTCCTTTGGATGAGATGCCTAGTAACTATGAACTTGTTTTCAGTTTGAGATCCATGCAGTATTACCACCTTACCATTTTTTTTAATGTAGTATAAGTAGGCAATTTATTCTTCAAGGACAACAGGCACTGAATTTGTAGATGAAACATTGAAATAAAGTTGTTTGCTAGCAGCAACCTTTTCATTAGTTACAGATCTCTTTAAGGTGGAATTATTCAGATGACTTACTTCTGCAGAGATTGCGCATATTAACTGATATTGGTGGATTGTAATGATAGAAGTTTGAGTGGCCTTTTATGGTTGAAATGTTATTAATTGGGCAGTTTTGTCATTATTGGTTCATATGTTTTGTTTCATTGCTTACTGGATCAATGTGCAAAACATACATTTAAAACACATACTACCAAGTGGCTGTATTATACAAGGGATATCATTTAATTATCATGTATTAAAATTGAATTATACAACCAAGAAGGTGAATCAAAGAACTTTTGCATGGTCCTAAAAATGTTCGCAAGGGACCTATGCTTTGAAAGCAGCCTAAAGCTAAACTTATTCTGGCACTGGCCAGATGCATTTTCTTTGAATGTGGGTTTCAATGGTGTTTCAGTGAGTGTGAGTTTCAAAGGCAGAGAAGTTTTAATGCTAAGTCTGTTTTCTTTATGTGACTATATTGCTTTGTTTAACTTTAGCAAATATCTGTTTAGCTTTAACAAATGTCTATCAGTATGTGTGCTATAAAATTTGAAATACAATGTTTAAATTAAATCCAAATATCTGTAATCATTGTAGAAGTAAAGCAGAAAACAGTATGCACACTGAGAATTTTGAACAGTGTTTATGGCAGATGAGTAGAAAATAGCCAAGTAATGAAACACTAAAATGACTGCGGGGCAAAGAGGCTGATTGGGGGGGGGGGTTGATCCAAATGTAATTTATGTGTACCACCACCTATTGTGGTCCACTAAAATATTACCTTTACAAAAGGGGTCCTCCAGCTTGCAAAGTTTCAGAACCACTGCCCTAGGGGGTTTGTATCTCATTACTGCAGTATGATGTTCTATAGATGTGCAGTGCCAGTCTTAAATGCCTAGCCTGATATCAGTTAACATAACTGCTTACAAACAGCCATGATATAGGTGGCTTGCTGTTGTTGCAAGTACAAACACTGGTCAAAATATTTACAGTGGCTTTCAGGGGTTAGACTTTGACTTTCATTATTACATGCATTACTAATATACATTTTTTGTCTATAAACATTGATGACTGTGGAGCGCTTCATTATGTATAGTCTGGAATACAGTGACATGTAGTAACAAGAAAGCAAGTGTTGTGCTCAGATAAAATGCAAAGGGTGTGGATCAACATAGGGATTTCAGTTGACAATGTAGACATCTGGCTTCTAATTTTTGTATCTTCTACATACACATGTATTTCATTATGGTAATGTGTCAATAATAATTCATTGATATGGATAATACCGCTGATAATGTTACCAATGTGTCTCCCAGAGTGGTCACCTCACTAATAATGATAATAAACATCTGTGTGCATGCTATGGAATAAAAAGTAGTTTTGAAAAGAAATGAGAAAAAAATGACTGCAAGGTGCAAATGTAGCTGAATATGTACAGCACATAAAAACAGATTTGAAAACATTCTCACACTGCTTCAGTGGCATATCTGGATAATGTCATGTGTAAATCTGCCTGGAATATGTTGGGGTTCACATTCCTCAATGCAGTCTGTATGGCCTCATATTTGTCTTCCCCTAAAATACTAATAATATCAGTTAAAACATAAGCACATCACACACATGGACAACAAGTATTTTATAACCTACAGAATTATTTAACATTTGTTGACAAAGAAAGTCTGACTAGCACAGAGCCTATTTTCAGTGGAGAAATGGAGAAAAATGCTAAAGATGCAAGTCTTTGGAATGTGGGAGGAAACCAGAGTACCCGGAAAAAACCCACAAGAAATGCAGGGAGGACATGCAGAGTCCAGACCGAAGGCATCCTAGCTGAGAAGTGCACCAGAGAACCTCTTGCTGTGAGGCAACAACATTAACAACCAAACCAGACAATTTTTGTTGCCATTCTTTGTTGGCATAGAGTACTTTCAGTTGTCTGTGATGACTATACAAATGACAGTTGTCATCCTGTGGCAAAAACTAAAAAAAACATGTAACATGCACTAAGACTTTGCCATTGAACATGTGCCTTAGCTTGGCCCAAGTGCCTGCCAGTTAACATTCAAGATATAAACACAGTTAGTTGAAGGAGGAAGTATTCCACATAAAGCATTTTTGCTTCAATTTATTAATGCAATGCAGGAACAGTGTATAGTGCAATAGTTCAGAGTTATCAGGCATGAACAAGTTCTGATTTACTATTATCATGTCAGCCTGCAGAAGATGTAGTACAGTAAAACAGAATCATATCACAGGCACGTTCAAAAAATATGACTTGACAGACATGATGACATATGCACATTAACATGATATGTAGTGTATATTTTCCAGTACACATAAAGATGCAGGTATATTCTTAGTGATGTACATGTTTGTAATCCTCACCTTACACATGTGTAATGTCAACTCTCTGTGGCCTTGCTATTTAATACACAGTGATCAGTAGTCCATGTATTATTTTGTCATGGATTTGATTCTTGTGTGTTATATGTAATCAGTCACACGACAACCTTTTGGTCAAAGCAATGCATCCTGCAAAACTGTTACAAAACAATTTCATAGGTTCATAAGAATTTACTAGGCTAATAGCCATAGGGCTTTTACAAGCCTAGCCATGTAATACCTGTGTTCCCTAACTGACCATTTTTAGATGGTTTGATTGTTTGCAGAACAAATATATGATCAGCACTGGGTGCCCCTGTCCATGAGGGACATAAGTGCCACCCAGGGGTGAATTTATGGTCTCCCATCCAGTTGTCCAGGTTGCACTTAAATAGGGTCATTGAGGAGCTCTGCTTAATGTGAATTAGGAGCTTATTCCAGAGTAGAGGCGGTCTCTGTGAGACATATCTATCTCTCCAGCATGTTTTGTTTAAGTCATAGGCTAGGCTGAGATCTCTGGAGCGAGTGACTCTTTTCCTATTTGATTTGCAGGCATGCAGCATTTTCATTAGGGCAAAGTCAGAGGCTGCTCTGTAGGCTAGGCACATGTCACCTCTCAGCAGCCAGCCTAGAGGACACTGAGTACAGTGACAGAGCTTTCAGTCTTTTCATGTAGGCCATGTTTTGGAGTCCCTGAATTCTCTTGGTCAGGAACCAATGGGGTTTCTCTAGCTGCTGCAGGTGTCTGGTGAGGTACATGTAAAAGGGAGCATTATACTCTATTAGTGGTCTGATGAGGGTGGTGTACAGAGGAGTTATACCATCCTTGGTCTTGGATGTGATGCCCTTACTTATGAGGTGTACAATGTAAAAGGCTTTTCTTACCACTATGGACACATGGTGATTGAAGTGTAGACTGTTATCAACTTGTATTCCCAAGTCACGCACCACTGGGCTCAAGCTTAGGGGGAGTGCTGCCTATATTGTAATTTGCAGGGGCTACCTCTTTCCCAAAGGGGACAGTGATGCACTTTCTTTGCATTTAGTTTTAGTCCCCCCCCCCTGCAAACCTGAGGTCAAAAGTTTAATAACAATGATGTTTCTTCTAATAATACCACTGATGGGGATTTAGTAATGTTACCGCTGGTCAGGCAATTCAACATGAGTTTGGATCCACTAATGGTACACATGCCCCTTTAGAAGCTCAACCACCCCATCAGTCAGAGTGTATATGAATGAAACAGAACTACAACCAGCAGCATTTGAATACATCAGTTCATACCCAGCAGACAGGCCAGTCCTATTGGCAGAATCACAATCATCGGAATCCCAGATGGAAATAAATAGTGTTTCTGTACCTCATTGTGACCGACAACCAGTTTGATTATTGTGAACAGAACACTAATTTGTAATAAATATACTGAGCAATAATAAGAGTTATATTACAGTATCAAGGAATGAAATAAATATTTCATATTCTAACATTGATTTTATATTAGAGGACAACTTACTTCAAGGTCTATATGACAAAGATTTATTTGAATTCTTTTTGGTTGGTAAGCCCGTGATTCCAGCAATTTTTGGCATCCCTAAAACACACAAGAGTGTAACTGACCCACCTATGAGACCGATTGTGTCAGCACAGGGATCAAAAACACAGCCATTAGCTATTTATATTGATGTTAAATTAAAAGGTTACCATCACAAACATCAACATTTATTAACTGACTCATGGGACTTACTAAAGAAAATTAATAATGTGGAATACAATGAAGGAATTATCTGTGTAACTATAGACGTCAAAGATTTGTTTACTGTAATACCACATGATGTAGGTTTAATTTGGTTTGAAGACATGCTTTCGGATATGGATCTCCTTAAACCTGATGAGTTTCGTATTATATTAGAAAATATGGAATTGGTATTGAAAAACAATTATATCTTTTTCCAAGGAGAATATTACCATCAAATTGAAGGAGTGGCAATGGGGGCAGCATGTGCCCCCACTTACGCTAATATTGTCATGCTCTATTGGGAAAAGAATCATGTTTTCACCTCTGAGTATTATAAATACATTCATGGTTATTTCATATTTTTAGATGATATCCTGATCTTATGGAAAGGTCAGGAACAGGATATCCTTAACTTCATTGGGTACATTAATACAAGTACCACTTTTTTGTACTTTACACATGAAATTCAAAAAGATGCTATACACTACTTGGATGTGAAATTAATGAAAGATACGGAAAGCAATAGATACACATCTGGGTTATATTGCAAAGATAACTTCTCAAATTCATATCTACATTTTGATAGTGACCACCCGCTTACATTAAAAAAGAACATAGTAAGGGGGCAAATGATCAGAGCCTCAAGAATGATTAGCAAAGAAGAGGAGTTTCTGAAAGAAATGACTACTTTGAACAGCATGTTTAAGCAAAGGGGATACCCGAGTGAGTTGATTGAAGAAGCTAAACAATGGGTTATCACACACAGGAATTCTAGATATGCTCCACTGTTGTGTGGTAGTACATATTCTCACAATACTTCCACAAACAATGTGAATGAGCTTAATACTCACGAATCTAGAGATCAGAAGGTAAATATTATTAACACTCCATATTTAACCTTAACATACCATAACAACATAGATTGGTTGAGAAAAAGTATTAACAGTGTGTGGGAAATGTTTAAATCTATGCCAACTAGGGTGGATGTTTTTAAAAACAAGCTCACTTACAGCTATAGGAGAAACAAAAACCTAAAAAACATATTAGAGAAGGGTAAGGATGGACCAGATGTGGATAGGTTCACCATGATCGGTTATAAGAGAGGAACCTTTAGATGTAATAGATGTCCTCAATGTCCTTTTATAGGAGAAGCAAAGTCTATTTATTTGCCCAGTCTACATATTACTCTCAAAGCTAGAAGATATAGCAGCTGCTATACCAAAGGCATGGTCTATTTAGCATATTGTACATTCTGTTGGTGCTTCTACGTAGGTAAAACAGAAAGACACCTACGTAGAAGAATATACGAACACATGAGAGATATTAATCGTAAAAACATTAATAACGCACTTTACAGGCAAACCATTATATGTACTAATGCTAATTTTAAATTCTGGGCCTTGGAAATTATAGAATGTCCAGATAGAGGTGGTGACTGGACAACTAAAATATTATATAGGAAAATGATATGGCAACTTAGATTAGACGCCTGCAATGGTAAAGGGATGAATGATTGTATTTCTATTACCCCAGCATTAAAATTATTGGCACCCGATCCTAAGAAACATACTTAATATGTATGGTTTAAAATGTATAGCTTAGGGATGAGTTGAAGTAGTTCACTTCATACAATTGTTTTTTTGCTGTGGTTTAGTATTTCAGATTTTATTAGATCATTGTATTATAGTATTATATTTTGGAGGTTTATATAAGAAAAAATATTTCATCATTTCATCATTTTATCTATTTTATTACATAATACACACATATGCATATATATATATATATATATATATATATATATATATATATGCACATATATATATATCTATTTATGTTCTTTTTTAATATATTTCTTAAATATTTTTAAAAAATTTTAATAAACATACTTTTTTAATTATTAAGTAATATTTTAGGAGTTAAATATTTCACATATTATCCTTATTCACTATAATCATGATTAATATTCATATATTTATATATTTGTATCAGATGTATCTATTATTTTATATATTTTATATATATATTATAGGAGTATATATTTATTTATTTACCTGTTTTTATATGTATTTCTATATGTATTTTAACATTTAATTTGTTTGGTTCAATCCAATTATGGTAATATACAGATGAAATTAAGTGTATGTGGGTGTATATATATTGTTTTATACATTGGTACTGCATATATATGAATGTTATAACTAGAAGTCAGCGTTGGTATTATGGCTTCAATGTGTTTTCCAGCTTGTAATGGTTCTAATACATATAAGGGGAGCCATCACTTTAAAATGAGTTTTTTAACAAATTCAATTTAATTGAATAATTCACCAATTACTTAATTAAGAAAGGTATATAAACTGAATGATTTTTTAACTAAAGTGATTCTGAAGAGGTCTCCAGGTGGGAGTCGAAAGCGCTCAATCTTGTGCATTTTGTATGGTGGAATAAAACTTTTTCGCATTACACAGCCGTGGAGTTGGGAGTTTGGTTTCTACATTGTTGGATTTCCTGTGGTTACTTGCTGGATATTTGTTGATTTGTTCGTTGCTCTAAGGTTCTGGAAATAAATAGTGTTTCTGTACCTCATTGTGACCGACAACCAGTTTGATTATTGTGAACAGAACACTAATTTGGGTTGTCACATTATAACAAACAGAAAAGGTGACTTTAAAATATACAGCTTTTAATCTTATCCTATAGATTCCAATTGTGATGATTTGTTTGAATGTGGCCTTACTTTTAGTCCCACTAAACAAGCAAATCTTGCACATGTTCTTAAGGATCTTAAATTATATACTCAAAAATTAAATTTTATGCTCCTGTTTGGGAATTTATTTGACAATATGAATCCCCTCAGGATTTCAAATACATTTAATCGTCCTATTCATCCAATTGTTATGTATTTTGAAAAGTTATGTGAACTTGATTTTTGTGAATATATTACATGATAAATCAAGGAGACAAACATGTGTCTGTAAACTTTCATGGTAGGGAGATTGAGTTGTTACATGAACATGGTAGGCACAATCTTAGATTTATGAAGCCTGATAAGGGGGTGGGCTGATCATTATGGATGGTATTGACTATGCTGAAAGAATACAGGTGTTGTCTGATGGTATGTATGAAAA
This sequence comes from Protopterus annectens, assembly GCF_019279795.1. NCBI lineage: Eukaryota > Metazoa > Chordata > Ceratodontiformes > Protopteridae > Protopterus > Protopterus annectens. The sequence continues at coordinate 584,510,571 of NC_056748.1, read as the reverse complement.
TCCATCTCTAAATTAAGTCAATACAGCATTCAAGAAAATTAGGATTATTTTAAAAGACATGTTTATTGATTGACAAATTGATTTGGATGAATATGATTATTTAGATATTGAGGCCCACAAAGTCCCTATTGTCTTTGGCATCCCAAATATACATAAGGATTTACATCAATCACCTATGAGACCTATAGTGGATGCCAGGGGGTTCATACCTCTCAACATCTTAGAGCAAGAAATCTGGACAAAGCCATAAATAATGTGGGACAAAGGCTCAAAAATAGGGACAAATTTTAAATATTGCTCTTACAAACTTAGAAAGTTGATAGAATAACAGGTTTTACTTTACTATGAATTTTCTGAAAGGTAGAATGTCTGTATCTAAAATGTCTGTCATTATTTTCCAACTTCACTCCTAAAAATTTTCCAGTGATTTGCTAGAAAACTACAACTTTATGAGAACCAGACCTAAAATAAGAGGTAAAAATCTGGACATTCTGCAAAGATCTGTACAGTTCAGAAGTGTGCAGGGGTTCTATAACTTACCACTGTGCTAAGTTTTGGAATTAAAAACTAAATCATTTGGAAATGAAAGAACCCCACATTTGTATTGATTCTTGGAATTTTTTCAGTAAAATTAATTCTTTGTAATTTGATAAGGAAGTGATCTTCATTATGATTGATGTTAAGGATCTTTATTCTGTTATACCTCATGAAATTGATCTATCTTGGTTCACTGAGTATCTTTTTGATAGGAGGGTGTTACAGGAATCGATTAACACCTAATTTTCTTATGCTCGAAAGGAATTATTATGTACAATCCACTGGGGTGGCGATGGGCTCTGCTTGTGGGGGCCTATTCGTCAATATAGTTATATTGCAATGGGAAAAGAAGTTTTTGTTTGGTCCATAATTTTGCAGTGCCTGTAAATTTTTTACCCGTTATTTAGAATGATACTGGTGATAAGTTGCTGGAGTTTGTAAGGTATATTAACCAGACCAGAATTTTTTTTACGTTTTTCATTTGAATTTAATGAATCGTGTATTGCATTTTTTGATGTATGGCTTAGGAAAGATATCTTTCATAGGAGATTTTCTTCACAAATTTATTGTAAGCCAATGTTTTCCAATTGTTATTTACATTTTATGAGTTTTCATTCAGTTACACAGAAGCGTGCTGTCGTGAAAGGGCAGTTTGTCAGGGTGGCATGTATGGTATCTTTAGTTGATGATTTTTTTTAAATGAATGTCATACCATTAAAAATATGTTTTTAGCATGAGGTTACCCTAACATATTTGTGGATGAGTTGATGTACGGAGTAATAAATAAAAGGGAAAGAACATTCTACCACCCCTTATTGGATCATGATTATAATGAGATTGAGGTTTCTAGTATGAGTATTTGTATTGAGGAAACAAATATGGGTCTTTTGAGTGTAGGGTTTCATCAAGAGGTTTTTAGACATGAACACAAAGCCCTCTATAATAGTTCATTTTTACGCAGTTTAATGCTGATAGTTATACTATTAGAGGAATTGTTGAAAAGACTTGGTTAATTTTTCAGGAGGATAAAGGTGCAGCTGAGAAGGTACATGAAACACTATTGTTTATTTGTAAAAGGGGAGTTAATTTAAAAGCTATTACTGAGGGGGTTTGGCAATAAAATTCATTAAATGTACCTTAGGTATGTTTAATATGTACCGCATGTCAAAATGCAGGCCTTGCACCTTCTGTCATTGGATTTTAGCCTGTGATGGGTTTAGAATTAAAAATACAAATTTGAAATTGGATGGTACATTTAATTGTTGTACAATGGGAGTTGTGCATGCTGCCATATGCCAGTTTTGTTCTGCTTACTATATTGGTAAGACCGAATGTAGGTTGAAGGACCATGTAAGAGAGCATGTGAATGATAGAAGAAATGTTAAGTTATCTAATGCATTAGCAAGACATGTTGTAGAGAATCCTACATATGATTTTTAAATTTGTTATTACTCAAAGAGTTGTTAAAAATGAATGTGGTGGCCCATGGGCATTGTATTTAGAGAAATGGGAATTGTTTTGGCAGCTTTACTTTAATGCTAATGTTTGGCCTGGGTTAAACGATCATATTTCTATTAGCTGCTTGTTGAAGCTTAAAGCTCTGGAAAGCTAATCATAATACCATTTTTATTTATGTTCTTGTTTGACTGATGTGCAGTTTTAGTAGGTTTCTTGTTCCCTTCCAGTGCCTTTTATTGAAAGTCTTTTTGGGGTGCTATCTTTTTAAATCTAGCTGACTGATTGGGGGCTTGGCAGTCACATGGTTAGTGATCATCTTTTTAAATGATTTGTTATGCTAGCTGAGTTAATCTGATGAAGTTTTATATAAAAAACAAAAGCACTTATTCTGTTTTTTCATTAAAGTACATCTTATTTTATTTTACATTATCTTGTGAACTGCTTGGTTTTTGACTTATTTTACATGTATCTAACAAGTTGGAATCTCTGTGGCCTTTGGGTGTTTATGTATTATTAGTTTAGACTGTGGCTTTGGCACCAATTATTTGTCTGTATTAATCTCTCCTTTAATATGCTAATAATTTTAGGGTACTCAATGATTGCTCCCAGTTTGCTGTAATCTGTGAATTTGGTAAGCTACAGGCTGACTACTTTCTCCTAGACTTGTGAGAAATAGATTCCAAACAGTAGAGGGCCCAGCACAGAACCTTGTGGTACCCCACTGGTAACTGTTCTACCGGTGGAGGTAGAATCCCCAACTTTGACAGTATGGGTTCTATTGGTTAGCCACTTGGCTACCCATCTAGTGACATATGGGTTAATCCCCAGCTGGGGGAGTTTCTCAATGATACCTGAATGGGGGATTTTGTCAAATGCTTTGGCTAAGTCAAGATAGGCGGTATGTACTGCTTTGCCTTCATCCAGGGCTTTGATGACATTCTTGAAGAAGCCCACCAGGTTTAGTAAGCATGATCTACACTTGATGAAGCCAAACTGGGTCGGGTCGAGAATTTGAAGGTTGCCCCTGTCCTTGTTGATAAGGTCCATAATGATTCTTTCCATGGCCTTGCAAATAAGGCTAGTTAGGCTTATGGGTCTATAGTTCCTAGGGTCTGTTGATGGACCCCCTTTGTGCAAGGGGATTATGTTTGCTGTTCTCCAATCTGCTGGAACAAAGCTAGTGCTTAAGCTATGGTTAAAGAGAGTGCCAACTGGATCCACTAGGTCATGTTTTAGGTTGTTTAGTAAGCAGCCTTGGATGTTATCTGGTCCCATAGATGTCATATTTTTGGCCTTGGAGAGCTCGGATATGACCTGATCATTGGAGATACTGGGGAGAGGACAGGTGTCAGGTATGCTTTGGGATATGGCTGGTAGGGACAGAGCAGGGGTTAAGTTTGCACCAGATCTGTTAGTTAATGGGTTAGCAATTTCCTCAGAGTCAGTGGAGTGGTACAGTCCACTATGAGTTCAACACATAGCTGGGCATTCTCTTTTAGATTTCAGATGTAGCTAAAGAATGTCTTATGTCTGTAGCTAGAGAAGCTAATGCAGCCTCATAACTAGCTTTAGAGGACTTTACCAGATATCTGGGTTGCTTGTTCAACCTGTGGAGGCTATTCTTTCTCCACTGACTAAGTTCCCTCTTGTTTTTAGATATCATTTTTTTCCTTTTGTTATATAACCTGTTTATACTAAAGGTTCACCAGGGTGGCTTGTTTTTATGGGAGGCATTGTTTTTGATCCTGTCGGGTACAGCAGAGTCAATACAGTTGTTTAAGTAGTTATACAAGGCATGTGTGTACTTGTCTGCATAGGAGTCATTGTTGACTGTGTTAGCAGGGGATTTAAAACTTTTCAGACCATTGCTTAGTAGGCTATAGTTTGCTTTAGAGAAGTTTTTCATTTTTATTGCTCCAGTGGAGATGTCAGGTCTGATCATTTCTTCAAACAGGACAGATTTTTGGTTTGATGTTACTAGGGAAGAACACAGGGGGTAGTGCAGTGACCCCCATATTGGTGAGTACTAAGTCCAGAACATTTGAGCCCCTTGTTGGGGTGCAGACTAGATGTTCCATAGGATTTGTATTAACAAAGTCCAGGAGCCTCAGGGCAATCAAGCTTATGATTGTGCATGTCATCCACTTGATAGAAGGATAGTTGAAATCTCCGATGACCAAGGTGTTTCGCTGTATAGTGAGTGACTCAAGCAAGTCCATCTAGGCAGTGTACTTCTCATGGTTCATGGTGGTAAACCTGCAGCTAGAAATTATGCGGTAAGGTGTTTTACCTGTAGTTATTTGGACCAGGAGTAGCTCAAGAGAGTTGCACTGTTTGACCAGTCTCGAGGTGTATTTAGATTTAATGAAGATGGATACACCTCCACCTTTGGTTCTTTCACTCATTTTGAGGTCTGAACATGTGAAAGGCATTGGCCGGGGTGCTCTGTGTGGTCTTGAACCAAGCCTCAGTGACTGCACAGACCTCAGCATCTTCCAAGGTGAGTAGAGCTTCCAGGGAGTGCAGTTTCCTGTTTAGACTCCTAGCATTAAGCAACATAGCCTTGAGTTTGTCTGTAGTAGATTTTTTTTATGTAGGAAGTTTTGTTGTTTTGGTATTGCCTAAAAAAGGCACTATGAGGGGGCAAGCATCTTTGCCAGTATTCGAAAGTCTAGAGGAGATAGTTGAAGACCATCTCTGGCAAAGCAGTGTGGTCTATCGACCATGTCTTCCCAGGCTGACAGATATTGGATGCCCCTGGACTGACACTAGAAGCTAAGCCATGAGGACAATACAAAGGAGCACCTATATCATACAAGCTATTAAATATTTGTCAATAAGACTGTTAGCTTCACAAATTTTAAAAAACATACCTTAGCACTTGCCTAGATGTGGGAAAACATCAAGTGAAATGAAACTGAAATATTACCAGTAACCAGCACGAGCTGGAGTCATTGTGAAGTGCATATACACACACATGCACACACACACACACACACACACACACACACACACACACACACACACACACACACATACATATATATATATATATATATATATATGGGTTACTATGGTATGGTTGAACCGGACCCCATCGAATGATGGGATCGTCGACTCACGTCTGCGAAGACAACAATGTCGAATTCCGACTGTCGAAATATGACTCATCTTCAGCCTCGAAACAGGCTTTAACATGAGTCGAGATAGGGGCGAGATATACACACACACACACACACATATATATATATATATATATATATATATGTATATATATATACACACACACACACACACACACACACACACGCACAGATATATACATATCATAGGATAATAGGAGGTTACTAGGCTATTGGGCCTAAGGCTTCTACAAGCCTAACCATGTTATACCCTTGTTCCCTGCTGGACCAAGATGTATAGTCTATGTTTGCATGCGAATGTATGATCAGCACCAGCTGTCCCTGTCTAAGAAGGACATAGGTGAAACCACCGGTGTAAAGTTATGGTTCCCAATCCAATTGTCCAGGTTACACTTAAATAGGGTCATTGAACAGCTCTGTTTTACATGAATTGGGAGTTTATTCCAGAAGAGTGGCAACCTCTGGGAGACATATCTCTCTCTCCAGCATGTCCTGTTAATATTGCAGGCTAGGTTAAGATCCCTAGAGCAAGTGATTCTTGTTCCATTGGATTTGAGGATGTGCAGCAACTTCTTCAAGGCAGGGCCCAAGACTGCTTTGTAGGCCAGGCACAAGTTGCCTCTAAACAGTCTGCACGATACTGAACAAAGTGATAGGGCCTTCAGTCTGTCCATGTAGGTCATGTGTTGTAGGCTCTGAATTTTCTTGATGAGAAACCTCTGAAGTTTCTCCAGTTGCTGCAGATGTCTGTTGAGGTACATACAGAAGGTAGCATTGTACTGTATTATAGGTGTGATAAGAGACATGCAGGGGGGTTATAACCTCTTTAGCTTGGGATGCTAAACCCTTGCTTATGAGGTGTGCAACCTAGAAGGCCTTCCTTACTACTGTAGACACCAGATGATAAAAAGTAAGGCTGCTATCAACTTTTGTTCCTAAATCGCTCACAGCTGGGTTTTAACTTAGGGGGATATTATTAGTGTTGTAATTAGCAGGGGTTTCTCTTTTGCTGAAGGGGATGACAATGCATTTTTTTGTGTTTAACATCCATGGCTTTGGCACCAATCATTTGTCTGTGTAAGCCATTTTGTAGTATGTTGACATCTTTGGGAGATTTGATGATTGCACCCAGTTTGCAGTCATCAGCAAACTTAGTAAGCCATAAGCCATCTATTTTTGCTTGGAAAATAGATACCGAACAGTAGGGGCCTAGCACAGATCTCTGTGGAACACTACTGGTAACAGGTCTGCTATTGGAGTTGCCATTCCCAGTTTTGACTTTATGTGTTCTGTTTGTGTGCCAGTTGGCAACCCATCTAGTAATGTAAGGGTTAATCCCTAGCTGGGTGAGTTTCTTAATGATGCCTGAGTGAGGGATTGTATCAAAGGCCTTGTCTAGGTCAAGATAGCCAGTGTGAACTGTTTTGCCTTCATTCAGGGCCTTGGTGACATTTTCAAAGAAGTCCAACAGATTTAGCAGGTAAGATCTGGCTTTAATTAAGCCAAACTGGGTCAGGTCAAGAGTTTGAAGGTCACCTATATCCTTGTTGATAAGATCCATGATGATTCTCTCCATGGCCTTGCAGATAAGGCTGGTTAGGCTTATGGGTCTATAGTTCCCAGGGTTGGTTGAGGACCCCCCCTTGTGCAAGGGGATTACAGTTGCTGTTTTCCACTCAGCTTGGACAAAGCCAGTGCTTAGAATGAGATTGAAGAGCATAATCAGTGGTTCTGCTAACTCCTGTTTTGGACCATTTAATAGACAACCTGGGATGTTATCCAGTCCTGTAGAGGCTATGTTTTTGGCCTTGGAGAGTGCAGCTGTGACCTATTCTCTGGAGATACTAGACAGGAGACTGGTGACAGGTATGTTATGATGTATGATTGTTAGGGACACAGGAGTGAAGTTTTCGCCAAACGTGTTGTATAGCAGTTTGGCAATGTCCTCAGGTTCAGTATAAGTGGTACCATTCACAGCTAGTGCATCACAAAGCTGGGACTTCCATTTTAGATTTTGGACATAGATAAACAATGCTTTCTGATTTACCTTAGCTAGGGATGATAATTTAGTTTTATAATTAGCTTTAGAGGACTTTACAGGATTTCTATTCTGCTTGTTTATGCTTTGGAGGCGTTCTTCCTTTGCTGGGTTCGTTACATCTTGTTTTTTTTGTATAACCTATTTACACTGGATGTCCACCAGGGTGGCTTATTTTTTCATGAGGATCTTGATTTGATCCATTCCGGTACGGCTGAGTCTGTACATTTATATAGGTGTTTATACAGGACACTTGTGTACACTCAGTATAGGGTCATTGCTGTCATTGTAGGCAGGGAGTCTGAAACTATTGATGCCATCACTCAGTAGGCTGTAGTTTGCTTTGGAGAAATTTTTTAACCATTTTGCTCTTGAGGGTGGGTCAGGTACGATCGTTACTTTGAATGCGACTGATTTATGATTGGACTTTACCAGGAGGGGGCCCTACACATGGGGTGGTGCAGTGATCACCCATGTTGGCGAACACTATGTCATGAATGTTAGAGGCCCTTTTGCGGGTGTTGACTATCTGCTCCAGAGCATTTGTGTTAAAGTCCAGGAATCTCTGGGTGAACTTATTTGCGCTAATAAATGTTGCACATTTGATGGAAGGATAGTTAAAGTCACCCATAAAACTGGTATTTGACTGTACTGAGAGTGACTTAAGTAGGTCCAGGTAGGATGTGTGTTTTTTGTGGTTCATGGTGGAGGACCTATAGCTAACAGTTATGTGGAGGGCTTCTTTCCTGCAGTTAGTTGGACTTGGAGTAACTGTAGGGACTCATACTGTTTAACCAGTCAAGAGGTGTATATGTCTTTCATGAAGATAGGTACTCCTCCCTTCCTTGTTTTTTTCACATTCATTGTGTGGTTTGAACACGTGGAAGGCATTGTAGCCCTGTCAGGGTACTCTCTGAGGCTTTGAACCATGTCTCTGTGACTGCACAGATATCAGCATCTTCCAGAGTGAGATGTGCTTCAAGTGAGTGCAGTTTCTGATTTAGACTCCTAGCATTAAGCAGCATAACCCTGAGTTTGTTTCTGGCGGATATTTTCACGTTGGGAATTTTGCTCTTACGACATAGCCTAAAAAAGGCACTATGGGGGAGGCAAGTACATTTGCCAGCAACATAAAGCCTACAGGTAACAGGTGAAGACCATCTCTGCCAAAGCAGCATGGTCTGTCAACCATATCAGCCCAAACTGTCAGATACTGGATTGCCCTGGATTGACACCAGAACCTAAGCCAATTGTTGAAGTCAATTCATTTTTTGTTTGTATTGCGGCATCATCCTGGGTGAGGGAAGAATGCTGCTTAGAGCTAGGGACAAACCTCCCTGTGACACATAATCTGAAAGCTCCATCATGTCTCTCTTCATATTGTCCAGTAAGATACGTCTCAAGTCATTCACTCCAACATGGACTATGACAGAGTCATAACAGTCCTTGTTGTTGAGAGACTTGAGTGCGTGCGTGATTTGGTGGATCCTGGCATTAGAGATGCAGCTGACCGTGATCTTCTCCTTGTCCAGCTTAGTGAAGGGGACATCTGTTTGTCTCACTATGGAGTCACCTATGACCAAGACATTTGGTTAGATATGTTTTGCCTTAAGGACTTATTGGGTGAGTCACTGATGTGTGCGTTATTATGTGTAATGGGTGCTGTTGGGACCATATTGTGTGCAGAAGGTTTGTACTTTGGAGGTCTTTGCTCTTTTGATATATTTCTAGTGAGTACCTCCATGTATATGGGCTTATGTGTTGTGTGCTTGGTATGTGTGGGAGGTGGAGTGTGGATGCTGACAACCTGCTTGGTATGTGTGGGAGTGGTGTGTGGATGCTGACAACCAGCTTGGTATTTGGTTTGTTGTTACATGAGAGAGAATGCATTGATAACAGATTCTTAGTATAGATACATCTCTCATATATTGTATTTGCATGTGTTAGGGATAGTAAGTTGTCTGTGTACATGAGGCAATTGCTCCTTTGCTTCAAGATGCCCATGCCAATCAGGCTGGCTGGAGAAATGGTGGGAGAGTGACCTTCTGTTATGTTAGGGGTGTTCTGTAATAAGTGGTGGATGGTGGGCTAGGTTCTGTTGTAGAACTTGCAAAATCAGCTAATCTATGGGAGGTTTAGGTGTAGGATCCTGTGCTGGTGCCTCAAAAAGCACAGCTGGGTTACTCTCTGGGCAACAGTGCATAACTGTGTTGTGCGGTGAGAGGCAGGGAAGCTTAAGATGGTTCCCTAGCAGTTATCCCAGCAGATGATGTGAGGCAGTCTCTCAGATATTTGTACACCCCCTTGTAGAAAATTAAAGCCAGAGGCTACTGTAGGAGGAGGAGGGTTAGACCAGGTAGCAGTATGTGATGGGGGCTTGCAATAGGTTGGACAAGGCTGTCATCTGTTCAACCAGCATCCCTTACATGGGTGAACAATGTTGTCACCATTTTAGTGACATGAAATGGCACAAAGTTGACCTCCTTCACCAATGGCATAAATATCAAGTCAACTAACCACCTCAGTACTGTAAGGATATCCCCCATTACCATGCAATGCACTACTATGACATTGCAACACACACAGTTCTTCATTACTGGTTTTGATTATATGTAGCTACTGAAGAGATTGAAGGAAATTGGGTGGTGCATTTGGAGAGAATGCAATACCTCAGAGAGGCATCAGATGAGTATGGATTTAGGTATTCCTGATTGCCATGTCAGACTAGCACTATTTTGTCAATAGGTTCTCAAGTATGTGAACATCAGGCACTAAATAAGTATTCATACCCTACATTTGCAAAGTCTACCTACCTGAGCTCTTGACTCATGTAGCTTTGAACTAGTCAATTGTTAGATAAAGTCAGATGGATGTGGGTTCAATCCCAAACAGATAAATAAGTGTGATATGCATTTTATATTTCAGTATTGAGTACCTGTGGTCATACCTTAGAATAACATGCAATCAGGCCAAATACACAGTTACTTAACTTGTAGCCAGAAACCATTTGTAAAATAGTTACAGTTTCCATGCAATGTTTGTTAAAAGTGAGAGACGATGATACCATAGCATTAGTGTAATAGTAATTTATGCCCTCATATGTTTAGATCTGAAAGTAAAGAATCTGTACAAAGTATGTGGAATTTGTAATGACTAGGACATTAACATTTTAGAAATATTTATAATATTTTTTGTCTCTCCCCACCCTCTTTCTCACTATCCTTTCTAATATTTTGTTATTTTTAATCTCTCATTGCATTGCAACGTTTATTGCTGCTTCATCATGACCACCAGCACAGAGAGCTAAGCCCAGCCTAAGTGGCTTAGACCACTGTCCCTCCACAGATGGCTGCAGAGGTGCCACAACCAGCAGCAGGGACACCTGTCAGCATTGTCTCCTTAACTCCTGCACTACTGTACCACCATTGTCAAGTAGCTCTGCCCCAGGGCCTGATGCAGTGGAAGTGGAGATTGTCACACAACAGGAATTGACAGAGCTGTTGGAAGAGATTATGCAGAAGGGTCTTGGTACCTGCATCAGCCTAATGGACAGAATACTGCAATGGATTGCAAAATCACTGCCCCATCCAGCAAAGCCCTAGGAGTCTGTGAAAGAAAACAGTAGAGACAGTTCTGACAGTGGTGACAAGATTCCCACTGTCCATGATGGACACAGATGCACCCCAGAAAAAACATACGTACCCTCTTCATGGTGATCCCTTCTCACTTGTGTTTATCACCATCCCTGCCTGTCATGTATGTCCTGTATGTCTGCCCCTGCAACCTAACCTACCCTACATACCTGTCTCTGTTATTTCTAAATATCTTCTCCAATGTTCCACTCTCTCTAAAACAAAAAGGCACCGATCTTGCAAAAAAAAAAAAAAAAACACATTACATAACTTTCCACTTCACCAATGTGTGTGTATTACAAAACTGATTTGGTTAAATTGGTCACAAAGGATTATTAAGTTGTAGTCACACGTCATTTGTGAAGTAACTAGCCAAATGACCCTAATTATTTTTGTATATACAATCTTACCTTATGAAGAAGTGGATAGATCTTGTCCTATGCCACCCCCATCCTATTCATGCCCTCTGCTTGCTTGCTCCTCATTTTCGTCACTGTCTTATTATCCCTATTTCACACCTGTAGACTGCTCAAAAATAAATGCACATACTACACACATGACTAGAAATTGCTGATAAACAGAAATCTCTATTTCTGTACTCAGCATTTCTGCAAAGCTTGTCATCGAGCAGCAGAGCCTAGTGCTAGTTCTCATCCTATAGCAAAAACAAATAATAATTACACATGTACTAGTACTGTACCATTTTTCACACAAATGAACTCAGCAGCACTGCGATTTGGTAAGCAATGCTAACAGAATGACAATAATATCAAAGGCCTTTTGTTAGTTGTATATGCTTTATTGGCTCAACATATGCATGATATGAGGATGCATTTCCTCTGCACTTGGTGCACTGCTGTAGCTGAGATAGTCTCACATTTTCCTTCCTTTTCTCACAGCGTGTGCCATTGAATGTATACACTTACAAATATATTTGCAGACCGATATCAGTAAGTGCAATGTTGACATCAGTTACATTTATAGCTTGCTATTAATATGTACACTGTATACAAGTAACTGAGAATTGTCACTGATGGATATGTAAATACGACACTTAAGGGCAACGATACATAATGCAGTGATGTCGGGGATAAGACTCAGGAAAGAATTGGCATTACTTCACTGTGCCTCAGCTGGCACTTTAATCCCTCTGCTGTACTAACAGAAGGAGGAAGGGTGGACCTTATTTTTTACAGGAAACAACTTGGGTCAATGACTCGTAAATCTACAGAAACCTAAAGGCATTATGTTTGAGCTTCCTTCAAGTCCAATAAATGCTAGACTTCTTTTACACTTGCTAAAAGACCTTAACGTAAAGGGAACAACCACAACACATGATAAATCACAGCTTAGGTAAATGCTCTGGCAAAGAAGTCCTTTTATTGTCCTAGATGAGACATGTAACTTTTGCAGTGAGTAAATCTAAATGACTATAAAAATGTTGCTGTGAAATCAATAGTAATTGTGCTGTTTAGTATTTTCCTAAATATGGGACTGAAATATATACCATTTACTAAGTCACTTTTTGAGTGAACAGTTTGTTCAGTTATATGAAACGCTAATTATGTCCTGAATCCATGATAATAATAGAATAATGATTAAAGTTATAAAATTGCATGCATACAACTTGAGCAAATTGTGTTTTTCAGATAATTCATTAAAATGGTTTCATTGAATGGGTTGCTACAAGGCAGATATTTCCCTGCCCTCAAACAGTAGTGCTTAATTATGTCAATGTCAGTGACACAGGGGGTACAGCCCTCAGTGTACAAAATGTGTAGGGTTTTTTGCATCATACCAGGGGTATGAATTAAGTCATTGAGTGTATTTTTAAACCGTTTTGTTGTTGTTCAGAACTGCATTAAACTGCACTACTTTTGGCCTACTGTGAGGGATCTTTTCACCCTTTACTAAGAAGACTGTCACAGTGCATTTCACAAACTTGATAAGGAGTATATGTAAACATCTTTTTATCCTTAGTGCTATTTATGAGGCTCTCACAAACAAAGGAGGTCAGCAATTGTCCAATATTTATAGTTTAAGAAAATAAAATATAATTAAAGTAGAAGACTACTGCATGTGAATGTTAAAGGATGACAATGAACTGTTTAAATGAGTGGCAGCTGTGGTTACTTAAATACATTAATGAGTCTCGCCTATCTAAAAGGACCCAAACATTGTGCAGCTGTATTTAATGACCCTTCTTTGACTTGTGTTAATTTATTTTTTAGCTAGCTGGGAAAACATGCAGCAAAATGTCTAACTGCCTCCTTCATTTTCAGAAACGTCATTTATTCTCAGTGCACCTTTTAAACAGTAGTTCCTCTTGTTAGAGTGATGTTTGAACCACTGGGACTTTAAATAACTTTGCATTTTAATTATAAGTGTTACACAGCTGGAATTATATATTTATATAGTCTGATATTTTACCTGTTACTAAACAAAATCTTGTGTATGTGTAAAATACATAAAGATTAACATACCAATACATAAGCACATATTTAACCATGTATATGTGCAGACACACACACACACACACATATATATATATATATATATATATATATATATATATATATATATAAATACTTACATTGACAAATATCAACATGCTACCATGCATGTCGAGCAAAAGAACCTTGGCATATGCAGCTGTCATCAACAAAATGAAATCCCCAAATATATTGTTTTTTATTAACTCCAAGATGGCACAATTCCTTATCCAGGGATTGCTGATTTTGCACACCTATTGAATGTCTGCATATGTTGATTAAATGTGGTTGATTAAATAGATGTCAACCACTGAGTGTTTCAACCAAATACCCGAGTCTCATATATGTGTGTGGACTTTTATAGAAAACTATAACAATTTTTTTTTATTATTATTAAATCCTCAGGAAAACAACAGAATCTATATCTCACATGGCTTTTAATAAACAAACAAAACCTTACCTTGGTTAATGTTATCATATACATTTCAGTCTCATACAGCTTGTAATGTGGCACAGACTGTTTAAAAAAAGTCAAAGCTGTAGGCCCTGTTAAACCTTCTCCTCAACTTTACTGAATAACAAAAGAGATCTTCATCTGAGCTGATCCTAGGCCATATCCACCAGAAAGCCTTAATTGGCTAATTGAAATTTTGGTTATTCTGGTAAAGATCCCTGCTTTATCACTTCACCCCCAAATCTCCAGTCGAAAAACTCACTTTCTGGTCATTACCTAGATAATACATTAGTATGGGAATTTTCCAGGCACATGGCACACCTAAAGGTGTATTCTCTATACTCATATACAAATTATTATAAATACCCTATTTCAGAACAAATCACCAGCTTTGGGCTTACAATGATGGGATATAAGAATCTGACAACATGTTGGCTTTTCTATTAGCTAGTCCAGCCTTGTGCATTACTGTGTGCTGGAAAGATTGGCGGGTTGGAGAGATAATACCCACTGGCCCAATGCTATACTCCCATCTGTCTTTTTTACTCAGCTATTTAAATGGGGCATTGTCCGTTACAGGTTGAAATACCTACTAATAATATAAAAGGCATATTTTACTGCTAAACATTCCTTTTCCCTCTTTCTCTCTCAATGTATGTGTTAATGGATGTGTTTATTAATTTTCTATTAATATAATACATAGGGTGCTTCTCACTTTTAATATCATGGGATAACACTGCTCCCCAAACTACAAAACTACATCTACTGCATGCATACACACACACACACACACACACACACACACACACACACACACACACACACACATATATATACACACACACTTTTAATCCTTTTGTGAAATCATACATTATTAATACTGATTCAGAACTTAATCTCCCTTTAGCCCATTAAATCATTAAATGCTCTGTATGCCTCAAGGAACCAATGTGCCTTTACAAAAACCTTTCCTTTGCTTTTGTGAAATTTATCAAGGAATGGGCAATAGTTATAAAATTAGGTATACATTTTCTGTGGTGCTCAACTAGCCCAAGAAAAAACTTCAGTTGTCTTTTAATGAGGACCATACACACATTTGTTATGGTCTCATTTTTTTTCTACTTGTGGACTTAACCATTCTTCTTTCTATAAGGTAAACTGAATTATTGGTTTCAACCAAGTCTGTTTTCTTTTCTTAGCATTGTCAAGCCTCCTTGTTGCATGATCTTTAACATGGCTTGCCCTTTGGGTAAGTGAGAGTCCCAGTCATCTGAATGGATGACCCTATCATTATCCATATATACAGTAGCAGCACATCTTGAGTAGGTTTCAGTACTTCATCTATCAAGCTAGAAAGGTGGCTAAAGCGCCATGAAGTGCAAATGGTAATGCTGTGTACAGAAATGTACCACCTGGGGTTACAAAAGCTATATTTTTTAGCAAAGTGAAAGTGTGCCTATCAATACCTATTTATCAAGTCTAGTGCTGTGAAATATTTAACCTTTCTCAGGTGTTCAATAAACTCATCAGCTCTGTTATTCAGTTTTCTAAAGTCATTATTGGGGTTTTCCATTCACTTTATAATTCTTCTATTATTCCTAGTTTGATCTTTTTTGGACTTCAGTTTTTACTGTTTCTGTGACTCTTGTACTCTATGAGTTCTCAATCTAACCTTCACTCCAGCTGTTGCCTCTATATTGTATCTATCCCTTTAGTTCTCATAGGCATGAGAATATACTTTAGTTTCATCTGTTTCTTAATAAAAGTTTACTAACTTCCTATCTTTACATTTTTGACAGGGATTCCCCAAGCTATATTTTGTGTGTATAATATTTAGTCTCCTGTATGAATGTCAGTTTGCAAGATAACTCTGAACTGTCCTCTTCCTTCCATGATTTCAGTACTTTTGCTCTGTCCTTCTCTTTCTTGGTTCTCTGTGTATTTTAGTGCATTTGCTATCTCATTCACCTCAATTGCCCCCTGGTGGTTAGCTAGAAATTTGTTTTCTGTGGAGATCACGAACACTGATGCCTAATCTGGGTTGGATTCTCTGTGTCTGTCATCTTTATTACAAACTTATTGTTGCATCTCCTGGGCTTTTGGCTTGTGCTCCTTTACAACAGGCATAACTGCTTTAGTTTGTCTTACAAATTCATGTGGTATTCTATCGTACTTTTAATTGGTGTCTTCTCTTCTTCCAAAGTTTCTTTACTGATATCAAGCAGGCCTCTTGGATGCCTGCCATACAAAAGTTCAGATTTTGTAAATTCTGTTGAAGCTTGTGGCACCTCTCTGACAGCAAATGTGTCATTAATGTTCCTTAGCATGAATTTCAATATTGTATTGTTCCTCTGTAATAATCCATAAGTCTGCATAGGGTGGACTGTTATCTTAATCTTCAAATCATTGACATAACTGATGCAATGCCCTTCATATTAAGGAAATGCATGTAAGCATCTCCTCAAGCATCTACAACCTGCAAAATAGCAGTGTAAGTTCTCTGAGAAAAAACTTAGAATTAGCTTTCTGTAATGGCTCTGCTTCTGGAAAATGTGTACCATAGTGTGTTATTGCTAGTATGTAGTGATATGCATGCATTTGCACTTGTTTCCACCCTTTCCTGTAACTAGTCTAGTCCAGATACAGATTTGCTGTATCCAGGACTGTTTGTAAGCTCCTGAGCCCCCACGCCTTTCTGTGTTAGAAGGAAGCCTTCTAGCTTATCAGTGGAAGTGGTAAGCACTAGGTAACCTATCTACCGCATAAGGAGTGGTTTCTGGCCCAGAAATTGTAGTTATTGGCCGTTTCGGCAATTTTTTCTTCTCTCTCAACTTTTTGATTTAAAAGCCCACATTTTTAGCACTTGAATTTGCTTATTCGTGCTCAGCACTTGTTCAGAACTTATTGTAAGCACTAAATAATTACTACAGCACTCAACCTTCCTCATTACCTAGAGGAAAACAGTTTTTGTACTTACTTTCCTCACTTGCTTAGAGAAAAACAGCTCTTGTACTCACTTTCCTCACTTGTCTAGAGGAAAATAATTTTTATTCAGGCATGTCCAAGGGTCAGCTCCCAGTGTCTCTCCTATCTGATGAATCTGGGCATCTTGGGGCAATGTAGCAATTGCCTCATGTACACAGACAACCTTCTTCTCCTACCACCCAACACTACAACCTGTGAGAGATGCACTTATCTAGCCAAACTGGAGGTAAAGCTCTCTCCAACCAAGACTGAACTTGACAGTCAAGAGGAGCAGGTAAACACTTGTACCACACCACACTCATCACATAGTCTCACTAAACCTACACCACCAAAATCCACACATAGAAACACAAAAACATTTGCGGGGGCTCTCAATAATAATCTGCTTAAGAAACAGAGACCTCCAAATCAGAAACTCAAGCAACCTCCACCCCCCAACACAACCCAAATGACACATAGCCGACAGACTCAGTGTACCACTCAACCACAGCCCATAAGTCAAAACACCGTACCCAACACACTAGTCATAGGTGACTCTATAGTCAGGCACACTGATGTCCCACTCACCAGGCTAAACAAGGAGAAGGTTACTGTCAGCTGCCTGTCGGGTGCTAGGCTCTGCCACATAACCCATGCACTCAGGTCACTCCACAAGTACAAATATGACTCTCTCATTGTCCATGTTGGTGTGAACAACCCGAGATGTACCTCCCTGGACTACATGAAAAGAGACATGGAAGAGCTCTCCGATCTTGTAGCCCAGGGAACCCTGTTGGCTAGGCTTACTTTGGCCCTCGGGCCGATAGCCTAGTACCTACCTATGTCCATAACTCTATGTTCAATGAGCACCGGGATCAGTGGGCTCTTAAATCCAGGATGGGGAGCAATTTTCTGTCATTCTGGACAAGAAGCACATACGTATTCTCTCTCTTTTATTATGGCTAGCCCGGAGAAATCAATATTCTTGCCTTAGTTTTATCCAATGGTAATTGACCTCCAAACATGTGACTATGGGCTAGTTTTATTACTAGTGTCCTATAACATTTTGGCACTATAGCTGGCATAGAATTTCTTCCCTATCTTTAACTACTCTATAAAAAGTGATCAGTGTTTATCTCAAGTTAAAAGGTTACAAGGGGAATATTCTCTTCACTATCCTCCTGTACAACCTTGGTGGTATTCTCCCTTACTCCACTTAAAATATCATCTTCTCATTTTATTTTTTTAAAAACTTAATGTCACGTACCTGTAAGTCCACTGACTGAGGGTTTCTTTCTTTCTTACCTTGTCTCGAAGTGGGAGGTATATAGATTCCTCTCCCAAAATACAGGTACTGCAGCTACTTCTATGTTTTTCTTACAAAGGGTAGTTCTAGACAAAATTTCCATCTACTTTAACTTTTCTTAGATTTGAACTAACCTCTTGAGACTGCCCTTTTTGTTATATGCTGCTCTTCTTCTTTTGTAGTGTAAATGCATATCAGTCTTTGTATTTTTTCTGTAGGTTGCTCTCCCTCTGCAAAGGGTTTCTCAGAACAAAACGTATTTTTTTATTTGATTCTTTATTTATTTGTATTTCTTACCTGCAGTCTGACCTAACTTGAAATTTTGCTTTTCATTAACAGAAATCACTCAGGTTTTCCCAAGCCTCTGCACATGACCACCTCAAACACCATCTTATGTCAGCATGATATAATCAAACCTAGTTTCCTCACCTTTCTCAGTTTTATTACCTGCTATCATTTTTTTGTTTTGATGGTTCTGATTTACGTACCTTACTTCCTCTATTGCTGTCTTCTTTGTTTCTATTGTAGCACCCCTAGTAAACTTCTTTGCACACATTTGTTCTGTACTGATTTTCACTTCAGTTTCTTATCAGATCACCTTCAATCCGTAAACTAACATCTTTTACAGTATTTGGTTTCTGTTGGTCTATTATTGTGGCAGGTTTCTGGTAACATGCAAGATCCTTTTTCTAAATAACAACATCTGGATTCTGGATCTTTATATGAGTGTCACCCTCTTGTTTCCTTCTTAATCCGTATACAGAATTTTATGGCAAACTGTTGCTTTCCCTCTGTATTTCAGACTGCTGCACTATTTCATGGATTTTTCCCTCCTCCCATTTTTTCCCACATTTCTTTAAAATGGGGAAAGTCTTTTCCTGATATTACATTATGAGCCATACCAGGGTTATTGCCATAGGATGTAAAAGTTTTCCTAGAACTGTTTAAATTTCTGCATGAGTGAGGGGCTATGCCTTTCTATAACTGTGAATGCATATTAACTCCATTTTATCTTTATTACTAATCTTTTACTTACATACCAGGGATTCCTGACAATGGTAACCATACTAGAAGATTCTAGCAGAGTCTGAAATTCTCTTTCATCCAGAAATACAATGCACTTTACTAGCTTGGATGTAACATAATGATGCAGTGCAGACTCAATTATTCTAGCTGAAGTCTTACCATATCCTATTGGAATGACTTGCATGCGTATCAGGTTTAGCTATATGACTCCTCTCCCCAAGTTTAAAACAAGTTAATACATTACTTGAACTGTTTTGCTTCACAAAAGCATAACATTAATCAATGTGTCACTAACTAAAATCATTTTACTAAAGTTACTAACTTATCAGAATCTGGGCTTACTTTACAACTCCCATGTCATAGTACTAGGCAAAACCCTTTTATATCTATACACTGCTCAAATTTCTAACATTTTTATTTTTACCTTTACTACAATCTTCTTACCAAAGCTTTAAAATATTTTAAGTCACACATCTGTGCTCTTTCCAGTTTGCCAGCATTAAAATTTCATTTATAAAACTGTATGGCTTGCACTTCAGAATTTATCCTCACCTTAGCTAACAGCTTTTTCTTAAGTATTTCACAGCTTCTTTATTCAGTTTCCTCCATGTCCATACATGTTTTTTTTTTCTCCTGTCAGCTAGGATTACAGAATTTTTGCCTGTTCTGATCAGTCCATTTTATTGGGTAGAATATATTTCTGCCTGTTTTGATCTGTCCATTTTCCAGCATATCATTCAAATGCACCAGGTAGGATTCCAGGTCATCATCCTTACTCAGCTTTTGTTTGTGCAGACACATTTCAGGGGTAGCTAATATGTTAGCTAGTGCAAGCAACTCTTGTTGCAGTTGCACCAACGTCTGGACAGCATCTACCCTGGATTCCACGTGTATTTTCAGTAGCTCCCCGTGGCTGTAGGTAAAAGGTAGCTGTCTAGGAAGTGGAAGAAAAAAATGACAGTTGCACAATAGGAACGGAAAGAAAAACACCTCACGGAAACATTAGCATTTCTTTTGGGAAATATAACCCAAACTGGATATGCACTTGGCAACAGAGTTATTTCAAGAACTGGTATTCACAAGGCTTAGGCAAACCACATATACACACACCACAAGTGTAAAAACATAAACTGTTTATCACCTCAGAAAGACAATAGAAACTACAGCTCATTTGATTTTTAACACACAAACCAAACATTACCTTGGTTATCTTCTCTATAAAGCCCAGTCTCATACAGCCCTCTAGCGAAACAGACTATTTGCAAACAAATCCCAGCCACAGATCCACCCAGTCTTTCTTCTCTGTTTAATGAGCATAGTTTAGCCACAGGCCACATCCATGAGAAGGCCCAATTTAATTACTGAACATCACATTCTTGGGAATTTTGGTAAAACCCCTGATTTACCCTATGCTGAAGCTCTGGTTCATGGTTTGCTTAAATCTCATTTCTTGGTTTGCTGCTTCCTCCTCTCTCTCTCTCTCTCTATATATATATATATATATATATATATATATATATACACACACACACACACACACACACACACACACATAAATATTTATATATATCAATCACAAAATTGTCAGCATGGTTCTCATTAATTAGTTAATACATTCAGTTATATTTTTAACTTAATGTGGGAATTTTTCAACCATTAGGCATATTCAAAGGCACATGCCATATATTCATACACATGATGTTAATTTCCATATGTATGTATATATATATATATATATATATATATATATATATATATATATATATATATATATATATACATACACACACACACAACACACACACACACACAAACAGAGAGAGAGAGAGAAATTGAGATAGTGAGGCATATAGATATGCAGATATAGATATGAAAGCATAGTGACTATTTACTTGGACAAAAATGCTATTTTAATTTGCTGTAATACATATATGTTATGGTAATAAAAGTGATAGCTGCATAGATAATCAGTGTAATACAACAGTAAGTTGCCGGCCCTGACATACAACCTTCAACAAAGGAACGCCCATTCATGGATGTCTCCACACAGAAGACGCTCTAGCTGAGAATCAAACAGGTTTTAGTTAAAAAAATAAATCTTCTTTATAAACTGTAGCAAACAATTGCTACAGTTTCTAACCTGTCTGCACAGAGAGCTACAGTGCTCAAATTTTAGTTAAAACAAAAAAAAATATTTTTTTTTTTTTTACTTTTAAACTGTAGCAAACTGCATGATATAGTTTAGACCACACACACGAGCTTCAGCACCCAGGTATGACCACAAATGCAATACTGGCTTTTAAAAGCCAGTGTTGCATTAACAAAAGATTGGGACTGACTGGTTGCACCCCCCCCCCCCAGCACTTTGCACCCAGGGCAGTTGCGCCTCTCGCCTCACCCTAGCTACGCTGCTGTATATGGACTACCCTAAACTAAAACAGGAACCGCTTGTTAAAGCTGGTATCTTCTGATGTACAAATCTTGAAGTTTCATGACTGGACCTTTAATTCCAGTAAAACAATAAGAGATGAAATGTCTGATTTAAAGCATGTTTTACATTTATTGTTAGACCAGAAATGAACAGACAGGTAAGATAATAGATATTTTAGTAGTTGTTAATTTCAAAAGGGCACTTTGTAGTAGTATACATAAATGGGATTTTAAGATTGAATCCAAAAGTACTGATATATTGGTTATACTAACTGAACATTTACTAAAGCAGTGTTTAAAACTGTACTAGCTAAACTTGTAACTAAAAGTGACCAGATGTCTATGAACACACAAAAAAGAACACCAGCAACTGAAGAAATCTGTTTGGGATGCGGAGAAATGAGGCACTTTGCCAAAAAAGCTTGATTAGTAATAGGAATACTATATAAACAACTTTCAGCACTGCATGCTGAAAATGAAAATGTAAGTGCAATGCATATCAGAATAGGATTTTAACAAACATTGATAGGATGCTACAGTGGTGCAGCGGTTAGCATTGCCGCCTCACAGTAAGAGGTTCTCTGGTTCGATTCTCGGCTGGGGTGCCTTCTGTGCGGAGTCTGCATGTCCTCCCTGTGGTCACGTGGGTTTCCTCTGGGTGCTCCGGTTTCCTTCCACATCCCAAAGACATGCAGTAGGTGGATGAAGGTCTGGATTTCACAACAAAAACACTCAATTTGAATTTTGGAATAAACTTTCCTGTTTTATGAATGCAAGTTGTTTAATGGGCTCCATTTGTATAGTTAGTGTGCAGTTTGACATTCAACTCTGACCTGAAGGGCAGTTTCCCTAGGTTACTATCTACATGAGTTCCAGGATATCTGTCTAATGAATCAACTTTTAGGGGTGTTTTATTGAGGACATAGTTAACTGGGGTGGCAGACTTTCTAAACTGTACTGTAATGCATTTCTTGGAATTTTACGCCATGGCTTTGGTTCCAAGTGTTTTTTTTTTTAGACCTTCCTGAATGGTATTTATTTCTTGGGGAGATTCAATGACTGCTCACAGCTTGGAATCATCTGTCAACTTGGTTAGCCAGAGGCCTTTGACATTGGCCTTAACATCTGAGAAGTAGATGCCAAGTAGGAAGAGTGGGCCTAGCACAGAACCCTGGGGACTCCACTGTTGATTGGGCTCCTTATGGAGTTGGCCTTATCAGTTCTAACATCCTGTGTCCTATCAGTGAGCCAGTTAGCTATTTAATGTGTTATAAAGGGATTTATACCTAGTTCAATAAGTTTATTGACAGTGCCTTTGTAGGGTATTGTATCAAATGCTTTAGCCAGATCTACGTAGGCAGTATGCACTGTTTTCCCCTCATCACTTGCCTTAGTGACCTTTTCAAAGAAGACTGACAGATTCAGTAAGCATGACATTCCTTTGACAATGCTCAACTGGAATGGATCCAGTGTTTAGAGGACTCCTATGTGTTTGTTGATAATTTCCATGGCTTTGCAAATAAGACTAGTCAGCCTAATGGGTCTGCATTTTCTAGGATCTATTGAAGGTCCTACCTTATGGAGGGGAATGACCATCACAGTCTTCCATTCATGTGGCACTATTGTAAGACTATAGTTGAATGATGACTCCAGGGGTCATGATAACTCTTATTTTAGACTGTTTAGAAAGCATACTGGGATGTTATTGGGGACCTCTGAGGCCATGTTTTGGCTTTAGTCAATGCAGCCAGTACATGCTCCCTAGTTATAGTTGGAGGGGTTATGTTTGAAGGTATTTTGGGGGGGATGGTTGGGGTGAGAGGGGGTAAAGTTGGAAAGTAATTTGTCCACCAACAGGTTTGCTGTATTGCCAGGCTCAGTGAAAGCAGCACCATTAACAACCATTCAGTATATTGCTGTGTGCTGCCCTTGAGGTTTCTGACTTAGCTGTAGAAGTCCTTATGGTTATCTTTCACTTGGGAAGCTATCTTAATCCTAAAGTTGGCTTTGCTTGACCTAATTAGTCCTCTTAGTTCCCTATTTAGTATGATGAGAGAGTTATCTTTATGGGAATTACCCTTCCTGATATTTTGCAGTATTTTTTCTTTTCATTTTGTTGCATATTTTGTTTAATTTGGGATACCACTAAGGTGGTTTGTTTCTGGGGCTAGTTTTGGGCTTATTTATGTTAGGTACAGCAGCCTCTATACGGCCATTGACATGGTTGTACAGATTTTTTGAGAGCAATTCAGTAGAGACTGCTGTGTTCTCAGGGTTTGGAGGGGCACTGAATTTTGACAAACTGCCACTTAATAAAAGGAAATTTGCCTTGGAATAGTTCCTAGCAGCTAATGGTTTTATTGGGCTTAGGGAGTTGATTTTCATTTAGAAGATGACAGCTTTATTCTGGTGTTCTCTGTGTCTGACAGTAGCATAAGATTTTATAATGATTTCCAGACAATGAATGACATATGCATCTAATGACAGAGTGGATGAGAAAATAGGCTAGGCAAAGTGAAGTTGACCATTCTTGATTCATTTAATGGCTTCTGCCAGATCCCCCTCAGTCTTGAAGCCAAAGAGAAAATACTATTCTTCACTACAGAAGGGGGTTTTATTATACTGTCTCACACTTTGAACTTGACTGAGCTCCTGTCACTTTCCAAAGGCTTCGGATGAGGTTCTGAAACCTCTTGCTAGGCATATCATGATGACATAGTAATTTATTCTGAAGACTAGTAATCACATTTAATGAATGTACAAGCTCTGCAGTACTCCTCAAGATGAGTAAGATTTATAGTTAATGCTGCCTAAATTAAGCTTTGAATGACAGGAGTCAGATATTTAGGATATGCTGTCAGAAGAGTGATAATTAGACCCCAGAAGATAAAACAGAAGCTCCGATGAACTGGCCTATAATCAGTACAAAGCATCATATGAAAGCATTTTTGGGGCTAGCAGGCTACTATAGAAAGTTTTTACCCAGCTTTGCTACCATGGCTTATCCACTGACAGGCCTTACTAAAGTTAAAGACCCAATCCAAATAAGGAGGATCATAGCAACAGATGAGGCTTATAAGGAAATAAAAATCATGCTGTACTGACAGCAAGTTTTATCTGCCTCTAACTTCAGTAAATCCTTTACTATGTACACTGATGCATCTGAAGTTGGGTTAGGGTTTGGGATATCTGTGGAACACCGAGCCTGCTACCTCAACAGGAATTTGAGTAGGACAGAGACAAGATACTTTGGCACAGAGACGGTGTCACTATTAAATAGGCATTAATTTCTCTACTATATGGTTTATTATGACGCAGCTTCACTGTTGTAACTGATCATGTACCCTCTTCACTACTTATTTAAACAAAGGAATGTAAAGGCCAAGTTATAAAGGTAGACTTTAGCAACACAGCTGTTTCATTTTAGAAGTAGACATACGCCTAGAAATAGCCACAAGAATGCTGATGAGTTAACCCATTCCAATAACTCATCCCATTCAGTACAGAACCAGTGTTTCTATGCTGAGAGGGTGGTGATTGTGGCATTGTGGTGATTTACCGGGACCAAAACTTTGCTGTATAGTCTATATGTTTTGATAGAAACTTGATAGTTGCACAGATAATCAGTGTAACATGGTAGTAAAGCTAACATCGTAGGTAATGTGGAACATCTGAAAACTCTCTTGGTAAGGAGGTGGGGCTTGAAGCCCATAATGCCAGAGACAATAAGGGCTTGAATCCCATAATGTTAAAGACATTTGCCACTCCTAAAAAAAGGCAGTTCCATGACTAGAGTGAAGACAATTAGTGAACCATGAGCAGGAGAGCTGTGAAGTGCCAGAAAAACAGTTGTGCTCTTTTCCAGGAATACTAGGATCCTAACTGTGGCTACACAAAGAATACTAGGGACTTGTATGTGGATATATTGAGACATGAAACCACTCTCATCTATGATAAAGTACTAGAGGTGTGGACTACCAGAAACTGATTTATTTCTTTGAGAAACTTCAAGCTGAACTGTAAGCAAGCAGGAGTTACACTGAGCTAGACAATACTGATTTTGTTTATATTGGAAGTGAGCTCCAAATTTTAATTCTTCATTGCAAATAAGCTACATTTGAATTAAACAGCAAGTGTCCAGTGTGTACAATATACCATACATAATACACACACACACACACACACATATATATAAAGAAAGAAAGAGCGACAGAGAAAATCACACCTCATTACTTATGCAGTAAGACAAAAAGTCAACACCTATTTTGTGAAACCACTGATTAATTTTCTGGGACTGTCCTGCATGGTACATTAACCAGACATCCTACATTATGCAAATAAGGTGTGTTTCAAGGAAAAAAAAATCATACAACTTATTTTTATAGGAAATGGGTAAATGTCTGCCTGGAATGATGAACTTTCATCATATCCATTAGGATTGCCATGACATCTGGCTCATCTGATCACTGATAAGCCACTTTTATAGGTGGTCTGGAGCTTCTGCCTTTGATGGGGACCTGGAGAGAGGCTGGGCACTCAAATGACTGTGAGGAGTGGGGTCCACAAGTACAAACCAATAACCAACTTAGGGGGACAGCAGTTACAGCTTCAAAAACTGGATCTTGAATTAGTAAATACTTCCATTTTCTTTTTTCACTGATATTTTTATTGAGAACAGGGTTACATGATCACAAGTATTAGAATAGTGAAATTAAATGTATGCAGCATATGCAAGAATTAATTGCATATCTGGAGCTTGTTGTGATGCACACAGTATTAATTTTAGGGTCTTCCCTTTCTTCACTATTATCAGATATTATTTGCACTGATTTAATCAAGTATTTTTTTCAGGTTTTGGATTTCTCACCTTATATAGATTCATAGGTTCATCGGCAAGTACTAGGCTAGTTGTCCTTGTGGACCATTTTAAGTGTAGCAAGTTTCTCTTTATGTGCTTGAAATAACCTATCCCATTTGGTTGGCTATTGGCCTTACTCATCCCATGGTCAATAATTATAAATTACCCCCAATGAGAATAAATGGGATCATACCATAGATAAGTTGAGGGGACCCACGCATGAGATAAAGCATTTAGGAGCTGTCTCTGTCCAGGGGCAGTACTAAGGTAAATTTTCTGTTTCCTATCCATAGATCCAAGTTGCACTTGAAAATCAGCAGGGATGAACTTTGTTTTACATGGAAGGATAGTCTGTTCCAGAGACATGTTATCCTCTGCGAGATATACATGTCCCTCCAAACAGTTCTGTTGATGTTGCAGAAGAGGTTTAGCTCCCTAGACCAAGTATCTTTGATGCCATTTGACCTAATGATGTACAGTAAATCCATCAGTATTGGGTCGGAGGATGCCTTGTAAGCCAGACAGTTTACCTCCTAGCAGTCTGTAGGATACCAATACCGAGGATAGTGATAGGTATGTATTATTTATTATTTGTATTTGTTTATTGGGGTAGTGCACTGATCAGTACTCATCAATTTCAGGTTCAATTCGGGAGAAATACAAAACATTTCACAAACAAAAACTACAGAAATGTAAGCAACAACAGAACAGCTTAGACTAATTACATAGAAAAAATTGTGTATATAAATTCTAGTGAACAAGCACAGTGTAATGTAGAATCAAGCAGAGTGTAATGTACAATATATGCATTAGTTTCTAGAGTGAGACAGTCTTCAGTGAAGCTTGAGAAAGGAGAAAGGACTCAGAAAGGAGATAGGTTAGGTAATATGTCCTGTGCTGAAGCAGGAGCATTTGGCACGAATGAAGAAGTGCTTTTTGAGTTGTATTCTGAATTTCGAGTAAGTGTTAATTTCCTTAATGTCAAAGGTGAGAGCTTGCCAAAGAGTATGTGCTTGACAGGAGAAAGCATGTGCAATGCTGTGGAATTTGGCACTAGGGGTAATGAGAGTTGTTGTGGCTTGTGAGTAGCAGCTCAGATTGCATGAGGAGGGTTTTTTTCTTGAAGTCTAGCTGCAAGGGGAGTAAATGTATGGAGTTGGAGTAATTAGTAGATTTTGGATTCTAAAAGTAGGTTAGATCTTTGGTTTATCGGTAGTCATTTGACTTTTTCTAGGGTGATACATTGATGCTCACAGACAGGTGAGTTTGTAGTGAATCAGAAAATCCTGTAAGACATAGCCTGAAGTGTGGCAATGTTAGGGGTAGTGTGGGGGGGCGCCGCCCCCCACATTGGGGGGAGTGGGAGTGAAGCCCCCCACCTATTTTTGTTTAAATCTGTACTTTTTGTTTTATTTTCTTCTTTTAAAGGAAACTAGGTGGGGGGCTTCACCCCCCCTACTATATATACCAACTCCAGGGTCGCACGACATTGGGGAGGGGGACAAATCCCAGTTTTCAGCCTGGAATACTGGTTTTCGATCAAATGAAATATCGATCAAATGGGTTTAGGTCAAATGGTCTTTCGATCAAATGAAGTAGACCCAATTCTACATACATTGACATATTTTAAAGCCAGCATTCCCATTCGTCTGACTTTGGGACTGCTGTACAGTGGGAGAAAGGTTAATATTGGCAGCCCAAGACAGTGGGCTAAGTACATGTTGGTTTACAAAGTCCATTTAACATGTGGGAGAAACAGACAAATCTAGGTTTTGTAAAACAGAAATGGAAACAATAGCACATCTTGTTGTTGGTTGTGACACATTGATGGCAGAAGGACTGTAAACTGAAAGGCATAATAATGTGGCAAGACTGTTGCACTAGGGATTGTGCAAACATTATGGTATTGAAGTGGCTGAAAAACACTGGAAATATGAGCCACAAAGCATTATAGAAAATGAAGAAGCCTACATCAGATGGGATCACCCATTATCAACAGTTCAAAAGATGGATGCGAGAAAACTAGATATAGTGGTCCTTGAAAAGAAGATAAAAGTAGCATTGATCATTGAAATCACTTCACCCCAGTTACTACAGTGTTTTGCATACAGAGAGACACAAAACCATAAAATATCAGGCATTGCAGACAGAAATGAGAGCAATGTGGAAGATACTCAGACAGTTCTAATAGTAGTAGGAGCAATGGGTGTAATACAAAATAATCTACAATTGTATTTAGATATGTTAGCAAACCATGTAACTCCGTATGAACTGCAGGAGTCATTACTGGGCACAATGCAGGTGCTGTGAAGAGTACTTCTGGCTAACATCAAAGATTGAAACAATACTAATTTCATGAACTTTAACTGTACTTTGACTTAGGAATGGGGTCCATTCCTGTCATGGTATTAGAAACCCAAAAGACTTGGAGAAATAAAAAAAAGAGTAAATGGAGTAGGTGTTTGTCTCTTATACCTATTCTATAATGGCAACACATATGCTACCTCTGCAATAAAAATATCTTTTTATCCAGATAATACATCATAAAATGCATCCATTGGTTCATTAATAAAACTTTGGTGTTTGGTGATATTGGCATTAATCCAGGGGTTAAGTTGTTTGTTTTAAGGGAAAGGAATAAGAACTGCTGCAGCAATAAGAAATGCACACCTGCATTGCTCCTGGGGCTTATTTTAGTCCTTATTTAGCCAAATAGCTTGAGAGCTCAATAAGTTTCCTAACACGTCATGTAATTTTTCAGTGCAGTAGTTTCTAGACTGCTTTGTTAATTTCATTATGGTCGGGCATTGTAAGCAGTGATGTGTTTGAGTATCCTTATATCTTGGAAGTGACTTTAAAAATCAGAAATTAGATGGTCACTTCATATTTCAGTATAGCCATATCTCCTGGCTAGTACTGCACATATGCAGACAGATTGTTCCACGCTTCATGTAGTTTTTGGACCCTAGGAGTCTGTGGGCTGTTGGTTAGTTCCTATAATTTGCTTTACTACTCAAATCTTGGGTCCACTGCTGCAACTTTATTAAGAGCTAGTGCTTATGGGATTCCACTGCCAAATCCGCTCCTTTTACTACTCTCTCTGTCTGTACCCCAGCCCATTGTGGGCCAGCTGTTTGAGTTCCTTTAGATAGCTAAGACTGGACTGGTATTTTACTCCTTTGTAACATGGCTGCATGTATGGTGATGTTTGTAACTATACCTTATGACATTTACAAGGGTACATTCACTGATTTAAAGCATGGATAAATGGCTTAATTAGTTGAAGCTGCTTATATACTTTATTATTTTCCTGATATACTGATCTGTCTATCTATCTATCTATCTATCTATCTATCTATCTATCTATCTATCTATCTATCTATCTATCATTTACATTTGTTGAGAAAGGAAGTACAGCTGGGCACTAAGGCCCCTTTTCAATATAGGCCTGGGGAGAACAGCTCCATTACATGCAGTACAAACAACATTTTTTAAGTTAGACAATATCAACAGTGCCGGGAAGAATACAATTAAAATGCATTTTACAATGTCAAAATAGATAAGACAGTAACTGTAAATAAAGTAATAAGACTTCTTATACTAATTATATTTTATGCAGATACAATTAGATAGCTATGCAGTAAGATAAATGTCACAAAGCAGAGTACTGATTTATTTACAAAGGGTGGAAAGCAAAAGGTTGATTTCATTATGAAATATAAATGAAATGAGTGGTAAATGAGTTAAGACAGGCATAGGTAGAAGGTAGGGTGGGCGAAAACAGTGTTATAGTTGGTAACAGCGAAGAAGAGATCAGAGGTATAGTAGAAGACGAGGAAGAAAGAAAAGATGTTATACTTATCCTGGAGCTATTCAGCTACAGAGCCAGGATGCTGAGACATGTTTTCTTAAATGTGTTTTGAATGCCTTTTGGTTTTCAAGAAGTCTGAGAGCATGGGGAGGGCATTTGAGGGAGTAGCTAAAGAGTTTGAGCATAAGGAGGCTGACAATGCATTTGGGGCTTTAGTGATGGAGACAAGGAGTTTGTCTTTAGAGCAAAGAGCTTTGGTAGGCTAGTAGTGTTGAAGCATGCCTTTTAGTGTTGGATACTTATCAGGGTAGTATATTAGAGTATGAGCTAGTAGTAGCTTACTATAATGGAGATGATGAGGGAATTCAGTCCAATTTAGTCATTTAAGGCAGAACAGAGATGACTTTTAAAGTGGTGATTTGCAGCAAAGTGAGGTGAGCTATTTTATTGTAGCATTCTTCCAGCTTTGTTTGTGTGGATGTTTGTAAAGAGTACAGAGGCATACAGTAGGGTAGGTAGAAGGTAGGGTTTAGCTACAGTTTCTCTAGTTCTCCCTTTTAGGTAGGGTTTTTTCTATACAAGGGGCCGACCTTTTGGTGTTTTTTTTTTAATATCAGTTAGGAAGTGTAGTTCAAATTTCAAGTTGTCATCAATTGTGACTTGTAAAAGTTTGGTGTTAGTACCTGTTCAATCAGGGTGTTATTTAATGAAGTGATTTCAACAAGAATTTTGCTCTGAGAGAATGTTTTTGAGGCAAAGTGTTGTAATTTTGTTTGTGGGGAGTTAAGTAGGAGTTGTGAGTTGTCTAGTCAGGATTCTATGGATGTAAAGGGTTCTTGAGTAATTTCTTGAAGTTTAGAGGCTGTGCAGATGAGTCTGGAGTAATGAAAGTAGTGTGTAGATCATTTATAAATATATAACAGAACAGGTCCAAGTATAGAACCTTGTGGCACTTCTACAGTGATGGGTAGAAATGATGAGTAGCCTTGCTGGCATTTGTCTGCTTGGAATCTATCTGTTAGGTAGCTGTTAAACCAAGAGAGGGAGGAGGGGGGAAGACCCAAGGAGGAGAATTTTAGAAATAATTTAATATGAGAGATGGTATGGGATGCTTTGTACAGGTATAGGAATAAGGACGATACTAGGTTTTGTGTATTTCTGTTTTTATTAATGGCATCAGCAAAGTGAAATAGGCAGTAGTGATGTTATGGTTAGGAGAAAAACACGTGTTGTGTGGGATAGAAAAGATTGTTTTTGGTTAGGTATTGAAGTAATTAGGAATGTATGCACTTTTCTAATAATTTAGATAATGGTGACTGGGTGGTTATTGGTCTGAACTTGGAGTATTCAGCAGAGGGTCCCCTCCTTTATGAAGAGGAGGTATGTATGCCTTTTTCCAAATGGCTGGGCCATGAGATTCTAGAATGGATCTGTCTATTATTAGCTTTAGCTGCAATTTTTTTAGGAATTCGGAAGGGTGGTTGTCTGCAGCAGAATGAGTGTTTTTTTGTTTTAGCAGATATTTATTATGGTGGAAGTAGGGGCAGGTTTGATTGAAAAGTTAACCTCCCACGGGGTTTTGTTGGTGGGGGGTTGGTTTGATGATGGGTTGTCTTTAATAAGTGAGGCTACAACTTGAAGGAAGTATTTGTTAAAGTTATTAATGACTGTTGATGAAGTGTCTTTTGGGGAGGGATTGGGTTGTTGACTTTGGCCTGGATTTAATAGATTTTGGACCGATGACCAGAACTTTATAGGATTATTTTGGTGTGCCTATTGTAAGTTAAATTAGTGGAGTTTTTTGCTGAGCCTTGTACTGTGTTTGATTTTTTTTCATATCTGTCTGTAGTGTAGATATTTTTTCCTGGGATATGTTGCTGTACCATTCTTTCCAGGCATTGTCTCTAAGCACCATTAGTTGCTTACTGTTTTTAGATAGTCATTTTGCTGGATTAAGTTTAACTCTTTTTCTCCTAATAGGAGCATGTTGATTCACTATATTGGTAAAGGTTTTATTAACTTTGAGGGTGGCTTCATCTAAAGGAATATTTTTTTAACATACTCCAATCATATTGCCTGAGAGTATTGATGAAACTGTCTATATTAAAACTAGATAGGTTACACACATTCTTGTATGTGTGATGTTTTACTGGATTGCATACAAGCCTGTTTGCAAAACTGGGCATGTTGTAACTTAGGTTGTCAGAATGTATTCCATAGTCATAGACATTAATAGGTTTACTTGAGAAAATCCAGTCTGGAGTAGAGGCCTTAGAGAAGGGCTTGATATATCTTGTTGGTATATTAAAAAGCTGACAGAAAGCATACAAGTTAATTTGGTAGTGGGGTTATCAGATACAGTTTGGGCTCAGTCTATGTTAAGGCCACCATGGATGATGATTTCTTGGGGTATATTGTTGGTGCCCATGACAGTATCTCTTGTACTGTGCTGATGTTATTGCCATGGGGAAATATATAAGGCTTTGATGTGTATGGTCTTATAAGACTTTAGGTTGAGTAAGGCAACATGAATCTCTGCATTATTGAATGAGGGATGCTTTTTCTGATAAAGTAATATGTTCAGGTGTTTTGGTTATATAATACCTACCCCACATACTTTTTTGGATATACCATCTGTTAAAAGGATATTACATCCTGGAGGGAGGATTTCACTATCTTTGAATTCAGGTTTTAGCCATGTTTCTGTGATACCAAGGATATCAGCATTATAATGAGATATGAAAGCATGCAGTTTAGTTGCTTTGTTACATATGTTTCTGAGTTAATGTTTATAATTTTTAGATTTGTTTTAACCAAGTTGCAGGAGTCAGGTATTATATTATTAATGTTTTTTTGGCCATTATGCAAGTGACTGTTGTTATTGTACCTGGGTTGTGATAAATGTTGCTGCATATTTGCAGACTTGTAGGGATAGCTGGACTATACAATGCGACTTTGTTTTAAATGTGTTCTTTCTGACTAATTTGTGGGTTGGATTACTTACTTTTATATTCATTTGTTTGAAACGATGGATGTGAGATGGGTTGTAAAGGTTGTGGGCTATAGTAAATGAAATATGGGAGTAGTTGCAATTGAGAGTAATGGACTGAATATTGGACATAAGACTGATGTTAAGAAGTGTATGACAGTTGCTTATGTGTGCCAGAAAGAGGAGAGAAGCGAATTGTAGCACTTTGAGTAGCATGCTAATTATCATGGGACTGTAAACAGGATACAGATAGAAAGCTAGATAGGATTTGACTTGTTGTGGGTTGGGTGAAGTAGGAGGTGTTATCGAGTAATAATGTAGAAGGAATCCAGCTGAAAGAAAGAAACAATGTAAGAAGTGGTTAGTGAGTGAATGAAGGAGGGACAGAAGTATGGATTATAAACTATTTTAGGATTGGTGGTAATGTGGTAGTGGAGAGTAGCTTAGGATAAGTGTAGAGGATGTGAGGTGGGTGGGAATTGGAGATAGGGTAGGGGAGCAGAGTGAGCCCAGGCATAGCAAAGATGAACAGGGCATGCTCAACCCATCAGGTACATCAATGGAATGCAGTTGCTCCATCCACAAATGTTTTTCCACTAAAAACAATGAGATAGAATGTTTATAGATGCAAAGACAAGTTCTTTGAACTCTAACTACATGAGGTGAGTCACAACATTTAATTTTATTGTTATGGGCTTATTTACTTTTTCCAGTGAAATTTTACACTGCTAGAGCAAAGTATACTAAAGTGTTAATTTGGCCTCTCCTTATGCAGCATAATGCCTGTGACTGGGGTATCCTTCCAGTAGCTTCAACACTACTGAGACAAGTTGGATGTTCCTGATACTGATTCTTCAGATGGTGAAGAAACTGTGGTCAATTTTTCTTTGGGTGAAGGTGAAAGTAGAAGAGAACACTCATCCTTTAAGGATATTGATTCAGAACAGAACAATTACAACTCTTTCACTAGAGGTTCCAAATATGAATGGGGACACACAGTATTGGCAAGATAAAATGTAAAGGTACTGTTAAATGACTTAGAAAGGGGCCTCAAAAACTATCAAGTGACCCTTATTGAAATAAAATATTTTGAACACTTTTGTCACTTAAAAATTGCACCAAAGGGCTTAAAATTTTTTAAAGATCCTAATGGTGTCCTTATGGATAGCTCTTTTTTAAAAGAATTAGTAGAATGTTTTAATAATGTTGGGCTAAATTTTCTCAAAGTTTTAATATGTAACAACTACAATAATTTAAATACTATGAGGGACCAACTAGAACAACTGGACAACAGAGTAAAAGAGGAGATTAATATGTATACTGAATTTAAAATGGACTATGAAAGTTTACTGGTTTCATTAGAATGGTGTGAGAAAACTATAGTCCTAAGAAAACAGAAAATTGAACAAGACATTTATGCTTATGAGAATGGTACAGCTTATTATTCCTGCTAAAACAAATTTTACATCTATGATCTAGAAATGTACTGTTTTTGCAAATTCTACTAGTTCTAATACAGCAACAGGAATGAACAACATGGTTACTTTAGAATTTCCCTCTGAGAACAGTGGAAGTGATGTCAC
This sequence comes from Protopterus annectens, assembly GCF_019279795.1. Taxonomy (NCBI): domain Eukaryota; kingdom Metazoa; phylum Chordata; order Ceratodontiformes; family Protopteridae; genus Protopterus; species Protopterus annectens. The sequence goes on along the minus strand of NC_056748.1, from coordinate 584,475,850 downwards.
ACAGTTCAGTAATTCCAGGGAGCATGCAGGAAGGAACCACAATGATGGTGAAGCAGCAGATTTTTCCCCATCTTCAAATTTCAAATGTTGCAATTCCAGAACTGACATTTTATTCCCACAATTCCATTTCTTGTGCAGAAGAACGTGAACTTCAAGCAAAAAACTATGGTCAGGGGAGGGAGAAGAATTTACCACAATGCAGCAGAACAACAACAAGGAAGAAATGATAAAGAATGGGCATAATGTGAGTTTTAACAACAAAATTACAATTTATCTGATGTAACATTAAATGAGCATCCTCTACAAGTGCTAGAATATCCACAAAAAGTCTCAGTGTTGCAGCATAAAACCACAAAAATCAGCTTGAATCCAATGCCTTTAATGTAAAATCCAAAGGTTTAAGTGCTTTTGTTCCTCATCTGACCTTCATCAGAACTCAACAACATTAAATAATACAATAATTTAAAGAGCCTTCCACATTAAAACACGTGTTCATAGCTAGCCAATAAAATCACTTAAAATCAGTGTGCTTCAGTTTCAGGAAAGCACTAATATATACTGCTTCATTTAACCTAATTTGCATCTTAGTTCAAAGGCATCAAGATGTTCATCTACAACTCTCCCCTGTATATCCTTTTTAATTTTTTGATAACCAAAAAAACAGACAAATGTGTTTCATAATTCATTACATGCTTATAAAGGGCATTTGTAGTTTTTTGTTTTTCTAATATCTAAACAGTGCTCAAAAATATGGTCCCTCAGTCTTCTAGAGGTTTTCCCCACATAGAAGGCTGGGTACTGCCTACACTGGGCAAGATAAATTACATTGGAGCTACAACAATTATAATGCCCATCAATTTTATATGAAACATTTCTAACTGTAAACACATTCCCACAAATTATTTTGGAACAGTGGGTGCAGAAACCACATTTCTTCATGCCAAAGGTTGAACACTGTGGCAGTCCCACATGTATACCCTCCAACCAATTTTTAAATGATTTGTCCTTTCTATAAACAAACATCAGTTTCCCCCCACACTTTGGCAAATATTCTAGTCAGATCTAAATACATCCCAGTTTTTCTTAATAATTTTTGCTATAGCCATACCATCCAAACTAAAAGTGGATATAAACATTGTTTCCTGGCTTCCAACTTCATGGTCATTTCCCTTTCCTCTAAAAGCACCATTATGCAAAAGGGGTTGCAAATACTCATGTTCACTTTTCCTAATAACCTCCTTTTTTATTTCATCAAGAACTTCAAAGGGATACCCCCTCCTAATAAACATTTTAATAAGAACATCACATTCACACTGGAAGGTGTCAAATTCAGAAACCATTCTTGCCAGTCTCACTAACTGGCCTTTTACCACCGATTTCTTTTGGTGTATAGGGTGCTAACTAGAGAAGTGTAGATATGAATTGGAAAAAGCTGGTTTACGATAAACATTGGATGTAAATCTACAATTTTCTTTATCCTTACTGATCTCTACATCCAAAAAGTTGATTTTATGTTCATTCCACTGGGATACAAAAGACAAAAATTCAACTGTATTGTTAATGTTCCCCAAGAATTCATTTATCTTTCCGTGGTTATCTCTCCACAATATAAATACATCATCAAAAGACAGTGTACATCACCAAGTTTTCCTTAAATATACTCTTCAAAACCTACTGGTCTTCCCACTCCACCATGACACAATTAGCAAACATGGGGGCACAAGAGGCCCCCATGCAACCCCTGTTGTTTGTTTGAAAACTGACCTTCAAATTGCAAGAAATTATTTTCTAACACTACCTCCATTAGGGTTGTCATGGCATCAATCCTCCAGGTTTCTAAACTAATATGTTTGCGAAGCTGATTTTCAAACCACCTAAGACCCACCTTGTGTGGGATAACCGAAAAGGTACGAACATCTATAGTTACTAAAATATGGTCAGACAAAAAAAAAATAATCCCATTCAATTTTCGTACAAAGTGCCTGGAATCCTTACAAATCTACTCAATTTTATTTAGCCCTCCTTTTAAGCTAATATCCAGGAACCTGGCAATAAAACAAGTTTTTGAACATGTTGCGTCCACAATTGAATGAAAAGGTGGATTGTTAACATCAGAATGAATTTTTTGGTATACTAAAAATTTAGGCTACAACTGGTTTTGAATTACACATGTAATTAAATTCCTTCTCTGAAATCTGCCCTTGTAAAACCATATCCTGTAACAACCCATCAGTTTTCAAATAGGCTAAATAAACTTCATTTCTAGAACCTTCAACATAAATGTCCATCGCCAGCGATCGACTCATAGAATTCAAATAGTCAATCTGGTCCATAATAATGAGTCCACCCCCTTTGTTCATTTTTTTCACTGATATAGTTGAATCTGTATATAAATCAACCAATAAGTTTTTTTCATTCCTAGTCAAATTGTGAAATTCAGTTTGACATGCACTATTAATCACATATCTAAAATCAACCTCACAAAACTTCTCAAATACTTGTACCAAGTGTTGCAGTGGGGGGTTAAAAGTACCTGGTCTACGTAACTCATTATTAAGGATAGTTCCAGCATCATTGTTAAACCACAATAATAAATTCAATTTCCAACAAAAGTTTTAAATCAACTATTGTCTCAACCAAATTCACCCACCTAGTGGGCACAAAAGACAAAACTTTAGATATTAAGTTAGCATGAAGATGGGTAATCAATATGGTGGAATAATTGTAAATACTAAAATCCCCACTGTCATTCAACACTACTTTGTAAGAAAAATAGACATTTTATCATTTCACAAGCTGCTAACCATTAAAGGCATCAACTGTACTTCTTCCTGTTGCAGTATTTCACTTTGAGTTTCTCTCCCTCTCTCACATATTGATCGTCCTGTTGGTTCAGTGAATAACCTCATTCTTTGTTGTATTTGAGCCTCACAGATCTCCAATCACCTCTATCTCCTAAAGGGGCTGTGTCACCATTATGTTCTGCATTTGTACTTTTTGTCTCTGTAGATGGTACCTCCTCCTTTCCGATTGGTCACACCATTTCTGCCTCTATGGAAACCCGGAGGTTTTGGATAAGCCCTGCCTTTCAAATATTGCTCAGAGTCCCTTTTAAACTTTTCAGTCTTCTTTTGCAGAACATTGTTGCATTGTCTATCACTGTTACTAAATATATTTGAATAGGTGGTCTCATAATAACTAAATTGAAGATCATCCAGTATCTTTTTATTCAGGGCATGTATTTGCTTAGAAAGTTTTTCAAGTTCAGTATTTTTATACTTTATCATGACTTTCATTATGTCACAACCAGCTCTATCAAAGAAATCATGCAACTCATGGATCATATCTGGTTTGTTGGCAGCTCCATTTGGATACCCCGAGAACCTCAACATTTTGGGGACATGGTGTGCTTCAGTACTTCTCAATAAATAATTTTTGAGTTGTAATCCTTTATACAAAAAGAGCAGTTTTTCAATGGAGGGTAACATTTCACCCATTTTTGATGCTGGTCAGCATGGTTGAACTGAGATGTTTCATTTAAATCAATGTTAAACTGGTTTGCTTTCCAGTCATTTAACACAGTCAAAGGAGGAGCTTCATTAACTAATTCACGAACATCTGTCTCATTTACTTGGGTTAAAGGAAGTCCATGGCTATACATAGATGAACTGTGCCCTGTACTGGCCAGAATAGACCCTAATAAATTAGTGAACTGCTGGCAGATTTGCTGTAGAAGTGATGTTAAATTTCCAATAGCCTGTGAGTTGTCTCCAGAAAAACAACATTGTCTGAATTGCTGCATCCTTCAAGTAAAGACATATTCTCAACTAACTTATAAAATAAAAACACAAATGAATAACCATAAAAATCTGTGTTGCAGCATAAAACCACAAATATCAGCTCAAATCCAACACATTTAATGTAAAATCCAAAGGTTTTGTTTCTCACTGGAATTTTATTAGAACGCAACAATATTAAACAATACAATCATTTAAATAGCTCTCCACATTAAGTCACATGTGCATAGTTGGCCAATAAAATCACTTAAAATCAATGTGCTTCAATTTCAGGACAGAACTAATTGATACTGTTTCATTTAATCTGGGGTAACTAGTTGCATTTAACCTAATTTGCTATCTTAGTTCACAGGCATCAAGATGCTCATCTACAACCCTTCCCTGTAATCCTTTTTAATTTTTTTTGATAACCAAAAAACAATCAAATGAAGGCAGATGGACCACATTTATGAGCACCGTTTAGATATAAAAAAACAAAAAACTACAAATGTCCTTTATAGTTGTCACTTCCGTGTTGGTACATGAATAAACAAGTCTTTGTGAGTTCTGTTTAAGCAGCTTTATTCTATACAAACACATCACTATAGAGGCTTATTGATTATGTACAAACTAACTACTGCGATCATACATGCTCACTCTTTTGTGGCTTTGACAAAATGGCACTAGGTTATGCATGTGTCTGGAATTTATACATACATGCACAGCCTCACGTGTTTCTTAAAGACATAGCACACACATGTTACACTCTGATCTACATCCTCCCTCTTTGAGAAATAGATCATGTAATTTGTCATGAGATTATTTAGCATGCAGAAATCACAGATAATCTAAATACTTGCATTATACAATACTATGTATACACACACACACACACACACACATATCGTATGTATACATATATATATATATATATATATATATATATATATATATATATATGTTGTTGTTTGTCTTTTTGGCTTTTCCCGGTAAGGGGTCGCCACAGCGGAACTCTGGTCCGCAAATGATTGACAGTAGATTTTTATGGTGCCGAGTTGCCAGCCCAATCCCCAACCTTCAGCGAAGGCACGCCCATTCATGTATGTCGTTCGGAGGCCACTCGACTGCGGGGAGGACATGCAGACTCCACACAGAAGGCACTCCCCCGCACACTAGCTTGGAATCAAACGGGAGAACCTCTTGCTGTGAGGCAACAATGCAACTGCTGGACTACCACGGCTTCATATATATACATATATATATATATATATATATATATATATATATATATATATATACATACATACATACACGCACACACACACAAAATCAAGTCCATGTTGCTGTCCATTTCACACTAGGCTTAGAAAATTGGGAATCAGATTTAGCAACTGGGACAGTCCCTGCAAAATTGTTGATCTGTGGAATGTCCGAATTACTTTCTGGAACAGAAGACTTTTGAACACATTCTGGTCTGGAAACAATGTCTGACTCATTCTTTGATCTAGACTTTCCATCACACATACAATGTTGTGATTGCAATGATGATGATTCTGGTACAGGAAGACGATGTCTGCGATTCCTCCTATACTCCACACCCTTGGAGCTTACCAAATAGGATCTCAGCTTGCCACAGATACCTGTAATCTGTCTTATTTGATCAAAACATTTTGTTGTTTGAATTCATACAGTTTCTCCTTCCCTCAATGAACAAAGCAATCTGCTCGATTTGTCATAACTATATTTCTGGGTATTACACTTCTTTAAGAATTGAGCCTTGATGGTTTTATTGTTCTTGAGTTAGGCTGCAACAAACTTGATAAAATAGGTAGCGTAGTTCTAGTTTGTCTGGAAAGTAGTCTTTGAGCAGGTGAGCCATGAATATCATAACAAGGTATGTTTCTGAGATTAAGTAAATTCAAGAATACATCGGTATTGTCACACATTTACTTTTCAAGTAATTGCTTTGCACTCTGTACTGCTCGTTCAGCTACATCATTGGATTGAGGATATTCAGGACTACTAGTGACATAGGTTCATAGGTTCAAAGGTTTGTACTAGGCTATCAGCCTTAGGGCCTGTACAAGCCTAGCCATAACAATTCCCTGGCTATTTCTTCCCACAATATTTACTTCCCTGACATGTACAGAGTCCCATTCTCTTGCTTTCTGAAACAACTGGCTAGTAAATTGAGTACCATTGTTAGAATAAAGTTTGTGTGTACTAGCATGAACTGAGAAATGTTTCAACTTGGTAATAACAGCTGTTGAGGTTAAGTTTGGTACCAGATCAATCTCAAACCAGTTTGAATAAGATACTACCAAAACCAAGTAGTGTCGATTGGTCCACTCAAAGATATCAGTTGCTACAGTAGACCAAGGTAGTTCAGGTATTGTATTTAGCTGAAGTGTTTCTTTTTGGCAATGCACTCTGGTTCTATTGCATACTGAGCAAGAAAAATAACTCTATCAGTGTCTTTCAATAATGAAGGCCAAAATACTAGTTCTCTTGCCCTCTCCTAGTGGATAATAAAACCTGGGTGACCATGATGCAAAATCTGAATATATTCTTGCTGTAAGGAAGCAGGAACACCAATTTTAGGACCTTTGAAAATAATGCCTTCATCTCTGTAAGGAAAATATGATTGCACCTCAGGTGATACACTGGAATGTTTTGATGGCCATCCGACATGGATGTAGTGATTAACCGTTTGTGAAATTGGATCAGTTGTAGTGTGATCTCTCAACTTATGAAGTCTAATGGTAGAAAAATTACACACTGACATTACATGCCATCACTTGTCAAAATGAACTATCTGCATCCAAAACAGAAATTGCAGTGGCATTCGGTATTAGAGCTGCAACTTCTTCAACTGTGCACATTGGATGATACAGTCTTTTTAATGCTTTATTCAAATATCTGTGGTCAATGCATATTCTGATTTTGTCTGAGCTTTTATGAGCGGCTACCATGGACAACACCCATTCAGTTGGTTCTGTGACTGGACAAATCACACCTTGCTGCACCATCTTATCCAACTGAGCTTTAACTTTATTTTGCATTGTTATTGGAACTCTTCTTGCTGGTTTGACTACTGGAGTGGCCTCTGGATCTAACTTCATAGAATACACAACTGGAAGTTTGCCCAATTTGTCATAAAAAACATTAGCGTACTTTGAGAAAATGGCTTCGGAAAAACTTGAACTTGGAACTGCATTCACATGATGAACTTCTTTAGCAAAGGAAAGCAGATTCATTTTCAGACTAACTTTGAGACCTAGTAAAGATTGCACTGGTCATTGGACTACATAGAATAATAAGTTGTAACAGTTCTCAGCCAAATAACATTAAAGTATTACTGAACCTTCGGTTTGAATTTCTTCACCTACATATGCAACAAGTCTCGCACTGCTGGTTACATTGAGTTTTGTTAGTTCTCACTTTTGCAAATGTGTCTCCTTATATAACATTACACTTTGACCCAGTGTCTACTTTGAGCTGTGTGTATTTCCCATTGATTTGAACCATACAAAACACTTCACTCCTTGTTAATATGTCTACTGCATCAATTCTTTCTCCACGTACTGATATATCATCCACATAGAAAGCTGATTGTTTTGGCTCTACTTGATCAACTTGCTTTTTTGTGCGACCTTTCTTTACAACTAAGTGAGGCTTACATGATTTGCAAAACTTTTGGAAATGGTTCCATTTTTTACACTTGTGGCATTGCTGACCATATGCTAAACACTTCTCTCTTTTAGACTCATGATTTCCACCACAGTTGTGATAGTTAACAATAAAGCTAGACTTGGGTTTTGCTGACTCATGTTTGTGTTGCACTGAGCTGGAGGTGGAGCTTGCACTTTTTCTGGAACTGTCTGGAAAGCTTCGTACCTTCTTTGGAAACCCTGTGACTGCCCTTTGCTTAAGCCTGTTTCTGCTTCCCACGTGTTGCATACTATCTACGTTTGCTCTGGAGCTTACTGAAACCATGCTTTTGTCACTCACAGGCATGTTTGTATGTCTTTCTGTCACCTCATGGATCTGACAAATCTCTGTTGCTTTGATTAATGGCAAATGAAAGTCACGAAGTAAAATCTTTCTCACTGCAGCACTGTTAATACTACACACAAATCTGTCCTTTATCAGCTCATCTTTCAAATCAACAAACTGACACATTTTAGCTCTGTTTCTCAAGTCAGTTATATAAGCTGCAAGTGTTTCCCCTGATTTCTAATTTCTTGTGTAAAACAAATGCCTTTCTAATGTAATATTCATCTGGGGATTGCACATTTCTCTGAACTTGCACTTTAAACACTCGGGGTCTTCCCTGGATTCAGCTTGCACAAGAATATGGAGGCCTGCACCTTCACCTTTATACACTTCTGGTGCATAGACAAATGAACGTTCACTTTATATGGCCTCAGATCCTGCTAGATTTAGCAAAATGAATGCCTTGGTGCATGCCTCTGGATCTGTCTAAGCTGTTTGTATATAACTATCATACTCTTATTAAAATATTTTTATTTATTTATTTATTTAACATTTGCTGACCGGGAAAGTCTGACTAGGACTGAGCCTATTTTCAGTGGAGGCCCGGAGAGAAATACTCCATATTCTCCAGTTGTCTGCAATATTCTCATCAAGTACAAGTGGTTGCGGTTTTTGAAATCCATCTGCCATATTAACACATACCAGCAAAGGGTCTTGCAAATGCGCACGAATACACACACGCACACAAGTAATTAGCCATAAACACAATTTGATCAATGCTTTTGTGCTCTGTACTTATACTGTCTGTCTTTAAGCTTTTCTGAATTGTGCAAATGAACAACCTTGTAGTACTTTCAAATAACTGAACTTTATGAAATAAACCTTGCAGGCTTCTCGATGCTTTTTTACACTTTGCGAAATAGATTTTCAAATTTCCCAATGCTTTACTATGCTTTGTGAAACAGCTTTTTAGATTTCTCAGTGCTTTGCTTTGCAAAATAGCTTTTTCGGGCTATCAGTGCTTTACAAAACTTTACAGACTATATTTTCAAACTTTTTGATGCTTTACAGAGCTTTGTGGAATAATTTCTGGGACTTTTTGATGCTTTATGTAATCTTTGATTGGTAAAAGCAGAAATGCTAAATTAATTTTCTTTCGAAATTGGTAAAGGCAGAAATGCTAACGTAAATCACTTGGAACTTTATGGATAAAGGCAGGAATGCTACAGTCATACGCTATCACTTGTCAAAGTCATCACTTTAAGAAACATTCGAGAACTTTACGATGCAACTGAGCAACTCATGAGCACTGTAATACTCTTGTAATCTTTTGTAAGAAACATCTTTTATCAATGCAAGAAATATATCAAGCAACTGTGCAATGCAAGTAAATCAGACTTCTGTTGCTCAAATTCAATATCTTTTGAAGTATTTGCACTTTGCAAATGACTACATGTAATGCACTAAAATATCCCCAAAATGGCAGTACCTTGCTAGGCAATTCTTTACAGTACAAGAAGTACTCTGTAATTGCATCACTTTGTGAATAGACACACCCAGCACAAGAACTTTTCTTCAAATAACTATGCTTTGACTGGATTATATGAAATAGTTCATAGGTTCATAGGTAGGTACTAGGCCACTGGCCCTAGGGCCTATACAAGCCTAGCCAAAAATGTACCCTGGCTTTCGCCACCCAAGAAAATTATTTTCCTGTGCCTCTGTCAAGCAGTATCACAGAAGTGATCCCCGGGGTGAATTTCCTATTACCCATCCAATCATCAAGATTTTTCTTGAAGAGTGCTAATGAGGAGCCCTGTTTGACATAGATAGGTAGTCTGTTCCAGAGTATGGGAAGTCTCTGGGACAGGAATCTATCCCTCCAGCATGCTCTGTTTATTGTGGTGACATGGTTTAGGTCCCTAGAGCATGTAGCTCAGAGGGATTGGGATTTCTTTAAGTGGAGCATGTCCAGCAGCTCTGGGTTTGACATAGCTTTGTATGTTAGGCAGAGATCACCTCTGAGTAGGCGATATGCGACGGAGTAAAGCTGGAGTTTTTTGAGACGGTCTGCGTAAGGCATCTATTTGAGGCCAGTAATCCCCTTTGTGAGGTATTTTTGCGGCCTTTCCAGTTGTTGTAGATGTCTTGTGAGGTACATACCAAAAGGGGTGTTGTACTCTATAATGGGTCTAATGAGTGATGAGTAGAGGGGAACAATGACCTCTTTTTTTCTGGATGAGAAAGCTTTTGTGATGAGGTGTGCCACATAGAAGGATTTCCTGACCACTTTGGCGATGTGATTATCAAAGGAGAGACTACTGTCCACCTGTGTCCCAAGGTCTCTTATTGCACTTTCGGTGTTAAGTAGACTATGGCCTATGTGATAGTTCATGGGTACAGAATTTTTACCAAAGGGGATGACAATGCACTTTTTGGCATTGAGCTTGAGACCATGTCTTTGACACCAGGCATCTGTCTCAGTGAGGCCCATTTGTAGGATGTCCACATCATTAGGAGTTTCAATTATGGCTCCTAGTTTGCAGTCATCTGCAAATTTAGTTAGCCAAAGACCTTCTGTGTTAGCCTGTACTTCAGAGAAGTAGATACCAAACAGGAGAGGACCCAGGACTGAACCCTGTGGTACACCACTTGTCACTGGTCTGAAGTCTGATTTGGAGTCTGCTATTTTCACAGTGTGGGTTCTTTCGGTAAGCCAGTTGGCAACCCATCTTGTGACATAGGGATTTATACCTAGCTTAGTGAGTTTATCTATAATTCCAGAGTGGGGGATGGTGTTGAATGCCTTGGCGAGATCTAGATAGGCTGTGTGAACCACCTTACCCTCATCTATGTCTTTGGTGACTACTTCAAAGAAGTCTATCAGGTTTAGGAGACATGATCTGCCTTTTACAAACCCAAACTGTGTGGGGTCCAGGGTTTGGAGATCTCCAATGTCTTTGTTTATGAGTTCCATGATGATACGTTCCATGGCCTTGCAGAAGAGGCTCGTCAGGCTAATGGGGCGGTATTTCCCGGGGTCTGTTGTGGCCCCCCTTTGTGGAGTGGGATAACTGTCGCAGTGCGCCATTCAATGGGCACAAAGCCTAAGGTGAGGCTATGATTGCACTTTGCACACAGTGAACTCTTTCAAATACGTGCACAGTAACAAGCACACACTGTAAGCAGCTTTACACACCTTGAGATACTTTGAATAACTTTAATTATGCCCGTGATACAATATGAAGTCATAGTTATGCCCAAACACAGCACTTTGCCCAAACAGAAGCAGTCACCTTGTTTTATTTTTGCTTACTGTGCCCTTTTCTCCTTTCTTATTATATTCTTTTTGCTCATTTAAGCCTTTTTTTTATACCCAAAATACTTTTCTTGTGCTTGTTTTACTCTAAACTTCCCCAATTCTTCATTAAACACTCATTCTGTCTTAAACATGCTCATTTGGACTTAAACATGCTTATTTGGCTTTAAACATGCTTGTTTCGTACTTTAAATTCAACTGTCTTGTCAAATACTTTTATCTTAAACATTTTCTTTAGTTAACAAACCTTTTTGTACTTTCCACTTGCCAGATAATGAGGTTTGTGCCCTTGTAATGCCCTTCCTTGCCTCTTTTCACATCGAGTAAATAATTTACATTATTTTTCATTACCTTTGATTCTTCCTGATTGTGTCTGTATGGTTTTCTCTCAGTTTAACCTTTGCTGTTGTCTTTAAATCTCATGGCTCCAAATGTTCTTATATTCTTCTCTTTTTCATCCCAGTTCTGACACCATGTCGCTTTCATGTTGGTACACAAATAAACTGTCTTCATGGGTTCTGTTTAAGCAGCTTTATTCTATACAAACACATCACTATAGAGGCTTATTGACTATGACTTAAGTAACTTATATGCAAAAGAACTACTGCGATCATACATGCTCACTCTCTGGCTGCTTCTGCAAAATGGCACTAGGGATTGCACCCATCTGGAATTTATACATGCATGCACAGCCTCGCATGCTTCTTAAAGACTTAGCACACAGACATTACACTCTGATCTACAGTAGTCATGCAATGAATTATGAAACACATTTGTGCAACTAGTTACCCCAGATTAAATGAAGCAGTATCTATTAGTTCTATCCTGGAACTAAAGCACATTGATTTTAAGTGATTTTATTGGCTAATTATGAACATGTGACAATGTGGAGGGCTATTTAAATGACTGTATTATTTAATGTTGTTGAGTTCTGATGAAGTTCTGATGAAGAATGAAAGTGCTTAACTCTTGGATTTTAAACCTTTGGATTTTACATTAAAGGTGCTGGATTCCAGATGATTTTTCAGGTTTTATGCTGCAACACTGAGACTTTGTGGTTATGCATTTGTGTTTTTATTTTATAAGTTTGTTGAGAATATGTATTTACTCAAAGGATGCAGCAATTCAGGCAATGCTGTTTGTCCTGGAGACAACTCATGGGCTACTGGGAATTTAATGGCACTTCTACAGCAAGTCAGCCAGCAGTTTGATAATTTATTGGTGTCTAATCTGACCAGTACAGGGCACAGTTTGTCTATGTATAGCCTTGGACTTCTTTTAACCCAAGTGAGAGAGTTGTTCGTGAGTTAGTTAATAAAGCTCCACCCTTGACTGTGTTAAATGACTGGAAATCAAACCAGTTTAACATTAATTTAAATGAAACATCTCAGTTAAAACATGCTGATCCGCATCAAATGATGGGTGAAATGTTACGCTCCTTTGATAAACTGCTCTTTTCATATACAAGATTACAACTCAAAAATTGTTGTTTATCAAAAAGTATTGAAGCATACCATGTGCCCAAGGGTTGAGGCTCTGGCGGTATCCAAATGCAGCTGCCAGCAAACCAAACATGATATACGAGTTGCATGATGTCTTTTATAGAGCTGGTTGTGACATAATGAAAGTCATGATAAAGTATAACAATAATGCTTGAAAAACTTTCTAAGCAAATACATGCCCTGAATAAAAAGATACTTGATGATCTTCAGTTTAGTTATTATGAGACCAACTATTCAAATATATTTAGTAACAGTGATAGACAATACAACAATTATTCTGCAAAAGAAGACTGAAACGTTTAAAAGGGATGCTGTACAATATTTAAAAAGCAGGGCTTATCTGAAATCACTTGGTTTCCATGGAGGCAGAACTAGTGTGACCAATCAGGAAGAAGTACCGGAGGAGGTTCTCTCTACAGAGATAGGAAGTACAAAAATGGAATGCAATGGTGAGGAGGTCACTTTAGAGGATGGAGGTGTTTGGAGATCTGAGAGACTCAAATACCACAAGGAATGAGGTTATTCATTGAACCAACAGGGGGATCAATATGTGAGAGAGGGAGCGAAACCCAAAGTGAAATATGGGAACAGGAAGAAGCACAATTGATGCCTTTAATGGTCAGTAGCTTGTCAGATGAAGATGTCTCTGTTTTTTCTTACAAAGTAGTGTTGAATGATGGTAGGGATTTTAGTATTTAGAGTTATTCCACCAAGCTGATTATCCATCTTCATGCTAACTTACTATCTAAAGATTTGTCTTTTGTGCTCACTAGGTGGGCAAATTTGGTTGAGACAATAATTAATTAAAACTTTTTTTTTGGAAGTTGAATTTATTATTGTAGTTTAAACAGTGATGCTGAAACTATCCTTAATAATCAGCAACATAGACTGAGTATTTTAACCCCCCCCCCATTGCAACACTTGGCACAAGTATTTGAGAAGTTTTGTCTGGTTGATTTTAGACATGCAATTGATAGCCCATGTCAAACTGAATTTCAAAATTTGACTAGGAATTAAAAAAAAGTATTGGTTGATTTATGTACAGATTCAAATATATGAGTGATGAAGCCAGATGATGGATGTATGCTCATTATTATGGACCAGATTGACTATTTGAATTCTATGAGTCGATTGCTGGTGATGGACACTTATGTTGAAGTTTCTAGAAATAAAGTTTATTTAGCCTATTTGTAAATTGATGGGTTGTTACAGGATATGGTTTTACAAGGGCAGATTTCAGAGAAGGAATTTAATTACATGTGTAATTCAAAACCAATTCTAGCCCAAATTTTTGGTATGCAAAAATTCATTCTGATAGTAACAATCCACCTTTTTGTCCAGTTGTTGATGAAGCATGCTCAAAAACTTGTTTTATTGCCAGGTTCCTGAATTTTAGTTTAAAAGGAGGGTAAAATAAAATTGAACAGATTTGTAAGAATTCCTGGCACTTTCTAGGAAAATTAAATGGGATTAATTTTTCTTCTGACCTTACTTTTGTAATTATAGTCATCCATGCCTTATTTTTAGTTATCCCACACTAGGTGGGTCTTAGGTGGTTTGAAAACCAGCTTCACAAATGTAGTAGTTTAGAAACCTGGAAGACTGATGTCATGACAACCCTAATGGAGGTAGTGTTAGAAAATAACTTCTTGTACTTTGAAGGTTAGTTTTTTAAACAAGCAACAGGGGCTGCCATGGGGGCCGCTATGCCTCCAAGTTTGCTAATTATGTTATGGTGGAGTGGGAAGACCAGTATGTTATGAACAGTGTTTTTAAGGAAAGCTGGGTGATGTACACTCGTTTTTTGAGCAATATATTTATATTCTAGAGAGATACCCCTGGGAAGCTAAATGAATTCTTGGGGTACATTAACAATACAGTTGAATTTTTGCCTTTTTCATCCCAGTGGATGTAGAGATCAGCAAGGATACAGAAAATTGTAGATTTACATCCAATGTTTATCGTAAACCAACTCTTTCCAATTCATATTTAGATTTCAATAGTTGGCACCCAATACACCAAAAGAAATCAATGGTAAAAGGCCAGTAAGTGAGACTAGAAAGAATGGTTTCTGAATTTGACACCTTCCAGTGTGAATGTGATGTTCTTATGAACATGTTTTTTAAGAGGGGTATCCCTTTGTATTTCTTGATGAAATAAAAAAGGAAGTTATTAGAAAAAGGGGAAAGTGGGTATTTTCATTCCCTATGGTGTAGTGGTGCTATTACAGGAAAGCAAAATGACCATTAAGTTGGAAGCCAGGAAGCAAGAATGTTTATATCCACTTTTAGTTTGGATAGTATGGCTGTGGCAACAATTAAGAAAAACTGAGATGTATATATGTCTGACCAGAATATTTGTCAAAAGTGGGGGAAAGACCAGTGTTTGTTTATAGAAAGGGCAAATCTTTTAAAAATTAGTTGAAGGGTATACATGTAGGAGTGCCACAGTGTTCAACCTTTGGCATGAAGAAATGCATTTTCTGAACACACTGTTCCAAAATAATTTGTGAGAATGTGTTTACAGTTAGAAATGTTTCATATAAAATTGAGGGCTGTTATAATTGTTCATAGGTGAGCACTAGGCTAATGGCCATGAAGCCTTTACAAGTCTAGCCCATAGAAGTGCCCTGGCATCATGCCGCCCGACGTTAATTCCCAGTGCCTCTATCAAGTAGAGCCACTGGAGTGATTCCCGGGGTGAACTTTCCATTTCCCATCCACTCATCAAGATTTGTCTTGAAGAGGAACAGTGAGGTGCTCTGCGTGACATGTATTACATGTATGTTGTTGCTCCAATGTAGTTTATCTTGCCCAGTGTAGGCAGTGCCCAACCTTCTATGTGGGGAAACCTCTAGAAGGCTGAGGGGACCGCATTTATGAACACTGTTTAGATATTAAAAAACAAAAAACTACAAATACGCTTTATAGGTGTGTCATGAATTATGAAACACATTTGTTTGGGTTTTTGGTTATCCAAAAAATTAAAAAGGATATACAGGAGAGGGTTGTAGATGAACATCTTGATGCCTGTGAACTAAGGTGGCAAATTAGGTTAAATGCAACTAGTTACCCCAGATTAAATGAAGAAGTATCTATTAGTTTTTTCCTGAAATTGAAGCACAGTGATTGTATGTGATTTTTTATTGGCTAACTATGAACATGTGACTTAATGCGGAGGGCTATTTAAATGATTGTATTGTTTAATGTTGTTGAGTTCTGTTGAAGTTCCAATGAAGAATGAAAGTGCTTAACTCTTGGATTTTAAACCTTTGGATTTTACATTAAAGGCATTGAATTTGAGATGATTTTTGTGATTTTATGCTGCAGCACTGAGAGTTTTTGTGGTTATCCATTTGCATTTTTTATTATAAGTTCTAGAATATGGTTTTAGCTTTATTCCATCCTAGCCACAGAGCCGACATTACTTGTAGCTTAATAGAACTAAAACTTTTTCTAGGAAACTTAATTTACAATATATTTTGGAAGACATTCATGGAAGCAGTGCTGTTAGAAAACCTTCTGTTTTAACCCAGTATTACACCATACTATAAAGAATGTAACAAAATGAGATACTGCCATCTCAGCTATCTGGAATTTTGTAAATAATTATATGTCATTTGTGAATATTAATATACTTTATATAGAAGTGTGACAGAAAGAGATATTCTCAGCCCGGCTATCTGGAATTTTGTAAATCATTGTGTGTCATTTGTGAATGTCAACATACTTCATGTAAGATGCTTGTGTTAGAGATGTATTAGACTGGAATTTTGTAAATAGTTGTGTCATTTGTGAATGCCAACATACTTCATGTGAAATGCTTGTGTTAGAGATGTATTAGAACTGTATGTCAGATTGTACAGATGTGCTGAAGAGATATTTTATAAAGTACTGAGGAAAAATGTATAAACATTATTGTAACTGTTTAAATGTATATATTTTAACACGGGAACTGGAACACAGGAGATTAACTTGCAAAATTTCAGAAGAATAGTTGAAATTAAGTTACTTTATGGCTGGGCCATAAACAAAGGATGTTATCTTTCAGTTTCAGTTAACAGGAAACAGAACGTCTGTACTAGAGAAGTTTTTGTATTGTCTTTAAATGTGGAAGAATGTAAATTATTTTACTTCTTCCACCATTTGCCAAAAGATCTGAGGTATGTGTATTTTCACAGGTAGATGCTAAATGCTACAGCTGTATCAATGGTTGTGAGCCTGGGAACTGAAGTCAGATGACAAGAAATGATGTAATTCTGCTATCCCAGCAGTAATATTTGGGATATTAATTTAAGAACTCTCTGAGAGAGAGACTGAGCATTTTGTATTTTGTCTTTAACCTGACAAGAACATCCACTCATGACATCTGCCTGCTTGCTCTGTAAGTAATTCTAGGGAACAGTATAATTCTTTTAGATATAGTCAGGAAAATAGCTGAGCTTAATTTAGATGCTTTTCTTTATTTGTTTGAGACTGTCCTGCAATATTGTTTTAAATATTTCCTGTGATTTTTCAACTCTGATGCAACTGTGATTATATACTAAGTATTTTCTTGTTCTTTTATTTATTATTAAATAAATTTAAACCTTTCATTGTGGCTGACATTTGTGAAACATATTTAAGTTCTGAGAGTCTTTGCATATTTATTTGGTGACACTGTAGGCCACTCCTAATAGCCTTGGATTAATAGTTACATTGCACAGTAAGATTGGAATCCTTTGTTAAGAGCCTTAAAGCAGCTGATAAGGACATGGCTGGTGCTAGTAAAAATGACCCTATAGTCTGGGCAGAAGGTGGCATAGCTAGTAAACCTGTGCCAGTCTTTCCCAGGTGTGTGTGGGTATGGGTGTGTTTGTGTATAAATCAAACCTCAAAGTGTGTGTATGTCAGCTACTTGGCAGGGACACAAAGCACTGGTTGGACAGAGAAGGTGCTAGAGGTCGTGGCTTGGCCACACAGCTGAGATCTCAACCCTATAGCTGTGCCAATGGGGAGTCTTACTGGAGATCTGGAGAAAGAGGGAGAAATGAACCCCAGACTGACTGTGGTCTCTGTGTGCTCTTAATGGAAATTGCACTTTACTGTGTGTGTACTTGTTATCCTCCCAATGCATGTCACACACAGTTGCCAGTGGTGAGGATTGAAGCTCATGTTTGATTGGCCAGTGGTGGGGCACCACACAGACATTTGAAACTTTTTGTGAAAAATGAGATATGACAAGCTTTGTCTAAAAGAATGAGTAAACCTTTTTTAATTTAAGCTCATAGCAAATGAAAGCATTAAAAAAACTAAAATATAACAACATGTTAAGATTTATTAAAGCTGACAAACAGAAGGGCTGGTAATAGTGAATACAGTACAATATAATACTGCAGTTGAAGAAATGCTTATGAATGTGGAAGAATATGTAGTGACCAATGAATGTGAAGTATAGAAAAATTATTTTTATATCAGAGACTGTCTTTATGAAATGGTACTTAATGTAGACATGGATAGCAAACTGCATAATTTTCTTGCTATAGAACATCCAAGACTAGGAATACTTTTTGGTATACCAAAAAATTCATAAATATCCAACATGCTTCCCTTTTAGGCCTATAGTGTCAGCTTCAAGAAACAGTGCTGAGGTTATTTATTTTTAGAGTCAGTACTAAATTCTTTAGTTCAGCCATTTTCATCATACATAAGCGAGTCTTGGGATTTTTTGAACAGCTTCAAAGAATTTACTGAGACATCAAAATACTGTCCTAGTGATACTTATATTTATACTGTTTATATAACATCCTTTTTCACTTCCATCCCTCAAGACAAAGGTGTAGAATATGTTAGGAATTTTTTACACCAATACACCAACTTGGAGAACAATCACGTTTATTTATATTGTTTTTCAATTGATATTTTATGGAAAATGATTTCTTTCTGTTTAATTAAAAAAAATTATAAACAAAAGAAAGGTATTTCTATGGGGGCAACAGCGCCCCCTGCATTTTCAAGTGTAGTTCTTTATTGGTGAGAGTTAGAGATTCTACCAGGTTTCATCATACACTATAACTTTATATATCACAAAAAATTTGTGGATGAATTGTTTTTCATCCCTCAAGGTGAAACAGGAAGTCATCAAGTCTGTCTTTTTAGGGGTCTACTTCTAAAGCGTGACTTCCTCAAGACTGACTTTCAAAATTCTGAAATGAAAATCATGAAAGTTGAAAACCCAAATGTTGATTTTTACTAGGGTAAGTAAACACTTGGCCAACTATAAACGAAACTCACACTGAGGTAAGTAAAACCCACCTAGGTGGGGGGGCTACCCCCCCACACTCCCTAAGTAAATATACCATCTCCGAGATCACACTACGGTGGAGAACAGGGCATGTTGAACAAGTGTTTACGTACCCTAGTAAACAGTCGCCGTTCAGGTTTTGGAACTTTTGTGATTTTTGTCTCGGGATTTTGAAAGTCGGTCTTGTGGAAGTCGGGCTTTAGAAGTAGATCCCTTTTTAGAAGGTTTGAA
The DNA here is from genome assembly GCF_019279795.1 of Protopterus annectens. NCBI lineage: Eukaryota > Metazoa > Chordata > Ceratodontiformes > Protopteridae > Protopterus > Protopterus annectens. The sequence goes on along the minus strand of NC_056748.1, from coordinate 584,456,744 downwards.
TTCTAGCACATCTTTTTTATAGTTTGTCCCAGGGAAACTGGACAAAATGGAAGTTTTTTGCATGTGGAATTATGGTATGATAGAACTACGTCAAGATCTCATAGCTGTATACATTGCAAAAGTACCTTTACAAACCACTATTTACACTGTAGGAGTCACCATCCTACATGCATGAAGAACAGTCCTAGTGGCCAATTCTTTCAGGCCTCTAGAACAAACAGTAGAGATATAGATTTTGAAAAGGAGATAGAGGTTATCACTTCTTTACTTTTAGCTAGAGGAGATAATAAAGAGCTTTTATTATATACTGCTGAAGAGGTAGGATCAAAATGTAAAACACAGTTTGGTCCTATTTTGATATATGGATTCTCCAAAAAGATTACTGGGTCTTTAGTACATAATACAGATGAACCACTCGATAACACAGCATCCAGATTTTGTTTGGATATGACAGTGGACAGTGAAACTATCAAAAATATTATGTATAATAACTGGAAAATTATTGCTGGGAATAGTGACATCTCTAGTGTAGTAGGAGAGGTTCCTGCATTTGTGTACAGGAAAAGTCATTGTATTAAAAACTTGCTTGAAAGGACCTTATATTTTTCTATAACATTCTGCTTATATTTTGTGGACAAAAAATAGAGACACCTGTAATACCAAAGGTGTTATATACATAGTTCTCTACTCAGGCTGCCCAAGCTTTTATGTGGGTATGACCACTAGGAGCTTGGGCAAAAGGATAAAAGAACATTGTTATGCTATTAAAACTAATGACACTAGAAATGTTCTTTATAGACACGCAGACAAATGTTTACAATTCAAAAAGTTTTTGTTTGCTCTGGTGGAATCAGTTTCAGAAGACCAGAGGGGTGGCAGCTATGAAAGTGTTGTTGAAAGAAGAGAAACTTGTCAGTAAATAAAATTAGCTGCTGACACACCCCTTTGTTTAAATTACCACATTAATATAAAGTGTTTTCTCAAATAATACAGACTTTATATCACTTAAAGGGTTAATACAGCAAAAACTTTGTTTTACATATTTGTTTAATTGATTAATTGTTTTTATATTCTTATTGGATGGAATGGTTTTAACTTGGAGTATATAACAATGTGTTTTGTATTTTTTTAACATTCTGGATAAAGTCTGAGGACAAAAGTGAATATTAATCTGAGAATACTTTAGAAACATTGGTCTCTTCTGTCTTGCATTCAGGTGCTCTGGTTTTGTTTTATGTTACTGTTGATATACACCTGGTTGGGCTTTGCTTCATATTTTTTGTTTTTGTTTTTTACTACTACTGGTGCTGCGGTAGCGTTGTCGCCTCACAGAAAGACGCTGTCCGGTTCGATTCTCAGCTAGAGCGTCTTCTGTGTGGAGACATTGTGAATGGGTGTACCTTCATTGAAGGCTGTGCATCAGGGCTGGTAACTCGGCACGTAAAAATCAACTACCAATCATTAGCGGACCGGAGTTCCACTGTGGCGACCCCTAACCGGGAAAGGCCGAAAGACACAACAACTGTACAGAACACAATGATGCAGAAGTACGGGAAACAAGATTTTTCAGTAGTTTAATTTGAATCTTGGAAACTACTTTACATAGGTTTTACCTGAAAATATTTTTCCTTCTATGTTTTTCCAACTGCAATGAAATTCAGCTCTAGAAGTACCGTTGCTATTGAGATTGTCAACCTTTGCAACAGGAATTGTTAGGGACACTATGTGTTCAGTACATTGTGTGATAGATTAAAATAATTTGGATTGTTTGGGGGTTGAACTGGATAGGTAAGTACTATTTGTCTACTGTCTTCCGCTTTAAGTAGTGCTGCTTTATAGCCTTTAAACTAGAAAATAATGCAGCTAACAGGAGATATGTCTAGTTATGCAAGTTTAGAATTACTAAAATGCAGGCTTTCAGAGATTAGAAGGACAGATGTAGGGTCAGTATTAGAATTTTGGGGGCCCACAGCAGATGTCAAGTTGGGGCCACCCTAGGCACTTCCTGTATAAGTATCACCCTGTCAATGCCACCCCCACTAAGCAACCTTTTAGTTTGTGCTGCAAACGTTTAGGAGTAGTACGCACAGGAAGACCTGTAGCTACAAGCTCTTACATTACAACAGTCCTATGTACCACACTATGTTGACCTGTCTAACAAAGGGACACTTACAGTCACTGGCATTTAGTTGCAACAATGATGCATTACAACAACTCTATGTACAGGTCTGGACTTAAGTGGAATGATGACTAGGCCTACCATTTCAACACCCCCCATAAACACCCTCCGGGTCCTCTCCTCTGATTCCCCGCTCCCTTTTGGGCTCCCCATACCAAGTACATTACTTTTTTTCTTTCTTTTCTCAAATTTTGCCTTACTCAGCCTTTTCAAGAAGCCATAACTTTTAATATGCTCTGAAGTGCATTTACGTTTTTTTTCCTTTCACACAACCTTTTCATCCAATAATGGCCTGAACAGAAATTATGATTAAGGAAAGAAATTCAGTGTTGCTGTTCAGCTTTAGTTTTCCTTTTATCCATTCAATATACCTTTCCTGACCAAGACAGCACAGTAATAACCATTATAGAAATAACTCAAGTAAGATAAAGCCCAAGAAGCCATAGGGATATAGATGCTCTTGGACTCATTTTAGAACATTTTCTCAGCATTTTACTGAAATGGTGGCCTGAACAAAAATCATAAAAAAGAAAAGCATTTCATTCTTTTTTTTCGAGGAAGACATAAGTTGTGCCGAAAGCTTAATGTTTGAAGCTGACAAAATAGTAGCTCACAATATTCTAATAAGCCAGCTGTGGGGTGTCTATATCAGATTATCGAACTCTTAAAAAGTTCGAACACATGGTTGAGACCATATGTTCGAACTCTTAAAAGTTTGAAAATCAAAAAAAAAAAAAAAAACTACCTGAAAGGTTCAGCAGGGGGGCAAGCCCCCCTGCACCCCTCATACCTTAAATATACCAACTCCAAGATCACACCACAGTGCAGACAATGGAATACTTCCATTTCCACACTGTATGGATATCTATGTTGAAATGTTCTAACTTTTAAAAGTTCGATCATATGGTGTTGACCATATAGGTTCATAGGTAGGTACTAGGCTATCTGCCCGAGGGCATTTATAGGCCTAGCCAGAGTGTGTCAGCTTTCGCCACCCCATTGATTAATTAACTGAGCCTCTGTCAAGAAGAGCCTATGAAGTGATCCCAGGGGTGTATTTTCTGTTACCCATCCACTCGTCAAGGTTTCTCTTGAAGAGTGTTAGTGAGGAGCTCTCCCTAATGTAGTTAGGAATTTTGTTCCAAAGCATGAGGAGTCTCTGTGACAGCAATCTATCCCTCCAGCATGTTCTATTTATTGTTGTGGCAAGGTTTAGCTCACTAGAGTGAGTGGCTCGCAGTGACTTGGATTTCTTTAGGTGGAGCATGTCCATCAATTCTGAGGTGGACATGGCTTTGCAAGTCAGGCAGAGATCACCTCTCAGTAAGCAATATGCCACTGAGTACAGCCAGAGTTTTTCCATTCAGGCTGCATAGGACATAGGTTTGAGGCCAGTAATCCTCTTGGTGAGGTACTTTTGTGGTCTTTACAGCTGTTGGAAGTGTCTTGAGAGGTACATCCCAAATGGGGCATTGTACTCTATGATGGGTCTGATGAGTGACGAGTAGAGGGGTACTATAACCTCTTTATTTCTAGATGTGAACCCTTTAGTAATGAGATAGGCTACATAGAAGGATTTCCTAACTACTTTGGCAATATGATTGTCAATTGCCAAAGGAGAGATTACTATCTACCTGGGTCCCCAGATCTCTTATTACCTCTTCTGTATTAATGGGGCTGCCACCTATGTGGTAATTCATGGGTGTTTTATTTTTCCCAAATGGGATGACTATGCATTTTTTGGCATTTAGCTTGAGACCATGACTTTGACACCAGGTGTCCGTCCCAGTAAGGCCTTTTTGGAGAATGTCCATGTCAGCCGGAGTGTCAATTATGGCTCCCAGTTTGCAGTCATCGACAAACTTGGTTAGTCATAGTCCTCCTGTGTTTTCCTGTATTTCTGAGAAGTATATGCTGAACAGTAGGGATCCCAGGACCAAGCCTTGTGGGACACCACTCGTGACTGGTTTAGAGTCGGACCTGGAGCCCACTATTCTTACCGTGTGAGTTCTGTCTGTAAGCCAGTTGGCAACCCATCTCGTAATGTAGGGGTTTATGTTCAGGCTGGTGATTTTTTCTATAATTCCCGAGTGGGGAATGGTGTCAAAAGCCTTGGTGAGGTCAAGTTAGGCTGTGTGAACCACCTTCCCCTCATCTATGGCCTTGATGAATGTCTTGAAGAAGTCAACCAGGTTTAGTAGGCATGATCTGCCCTTAACAAAGCCGAACTGGGTCGGCTCAAGTGTTTGGAGGTTCCCAATGTCTTTGTTAATGACTTCCATGATGATGCACTCCATAGCCTTGCAGACCAGGCTAGTCAGGCTTATGGGGCGATAGTTACCAGGGTCAGTTGTGGCCCTTCCTTTGTGGAGCGGAATAACCGTTGCTGTACGCCATTCTATGGGCACATAGCCTGTGGAGAGGCTGAGGTTGAAAAGTGTGTTTAGGTGGGGGGTTAGTTCTTTCTGTAGTTTGTGCAAGATGCAGCCTGGGACACCATCTGGCCCTATTGACGCTGTGCTTTTGGCTTTTGAAAGGGCTGTTTTCACCTGTGCATCTGTGATTTCTAGGACACTACACTTTTCTGGTATTGTTATGGGCTCTTTTGGGGTTGAGAGGAGGGTGAAGTTTGCACTGACTATCTGCCAGGATGTTGGCAATATCAGTAGGTTCAGTATATTTTGTGCTATTTTGCACTAGCTCAGAGCATATCTGCGAGTTGCCATTTTGATTCTTAACATAGCTAAAGAAGGCTTTGTGGTTATCTTTCGAATCCTTGGCTATTTTTCTTTCGAAGTTAGCCTTGGATAATTTTATGAGGGACCTTAGTTTCTTACTGATACTGATCAGGGATGTCTTTCCTTCTTGGGATTTGCTTTTTTTCTGAACTAGTTTCTTCCTCCTACTGTATAGCCTGTTTATGGCAGGGGTCCACTAGATTGGTTTCCTTCTGTTAGTGGAGTGAGTCTTGGTTTTGCTAGGGATGGCATGATCCATGCATCCTTGTAGGTGCTCATAGAGTGCATTTGTAAAGGTTCCTGCATCTTGGATACTGTTATCCTTTAGCGTGGGGGCTGTGAAACTTACCACCTCTGTCTTAAGTAAGGTGAAGTTTGCTATAGAAAAGGTTTTCACTGTGGTTTCCTTGGTTGGAGGTGGTGGTGGTGTGGTGTGGACATCCAGAGTGATTAGTTTATGGTCTGATCTAACCAGTGATGGGTTGACCTCTAGTGCGGAACACCTGTCACCCATATTGATGATGACCAGGTCCAATATGTTTTCACCTCTGGTAGGGGAGTTTACCAGCTGATCCAGGACATTTGAGTTGATAAATTCCAGGAAGTGCTGGACCTGGGAGTTTGTACTTGAGTAGTTTTCCCAGTTAACGGTAGGGTAATTGAAATCTCCCAATATCAGGGTGTTCGGTAGAACCTTCATGTTTTCCAGTGTCTCCAGAAAGGTGGAGTGGTGGTACTGGGTCATGGAGGGTGATCTGCAGCAGGCCACAATTTGCATTGCAGATTTGCCTGATGTTAGTTGCACATGGATGATCTCAGAAGTATCATGCTGTGCCACTAACCTGGAGGTGTAGGTATCCTTCATGAATATGGATACACCCCCTCCTTTTGTGTTTCGGTCCATGTTCTGTGGCCGAAATATGTGGTATGAGTTGTAGCTCGGTAGTGCTGGGGTGCTCTGTTTACCCTTGAACCAGGTTTCAGTTACTGCACAGATGTCGACATTCTCCATACTGGGGAGTGCTTTGAGCACGTGCATTTTGAGATTTAAACTCCTGGCATTGAGTAGCATAACCCTCATTTTTTTATTTGTACTGTTTATGGAGGTGGGTTTGACTTGTGAGCCTTGCCTAAAAATGGCACTATGGGGGCAGCAAGAGCCTTGGCCAGTATCTGAAAGCCTAGGGGTGACAGGTGCAAGCTGTCTCTTACGAAGCAATGAGGCCTGTCGAGCATGTTGCCCCAGGCTGACAGACACTGGATCTCCTTTGAATGACACCAGAAGCTTAGCCAGTTGTTGAAATTGATAATTTTTTCTTTATACTGCGGTATCATTCTTGGTGAGGATAGGATGTTACTCAGGGTCAGGGTCATACCCGCCTGGGCTACATGATCAGAGAGCTCTTCCATGTCTCTTTTCATGTAGTCCAGGGAGGTACATCTCAGGTCATTCACACCAACATAAACAATGATAGAGTCATATTTGTACTTGTTCTGGAATGACCTGAGTGCTTGTGTTATGTGGTGGATTCTGGCTCCCAACAGACAGCTAACAGTAACCTTCTCCAGCCTAATGAGTAGGACGTCAGTATGCCTGGCTATAGAGTCGCCTATTACTAGTGTGTTAGGTATGTTATTTCACCTTAAGAGCTGAGATTGTGCGACACACTGATTTTGTCTTTCATGTCTTGCCTGGTTTGTGACGGGAGGTGCAGGTTTTTTGGGTGTCTGCTTTGGAGGTCTCTGATGCTTTTGCAGGTTTTTATTTAGAGCCTCTAAGTATGATTTTGTGTATTTATGTGTATTTTTTGCCAGTGCTGGCTTAGTATGTCTATGTGAGGCTGGAGGTGTGGTGCAAGTGTTAACCTTCTCCTCACGAATGCCTGTTCCAGTCTTGGGTGGAGAGAGCTTAGCCTCCAGTTTAGCTATATAATTGCATCTCTCGCATATGTTAATGTTTTGTGGTAGGAGGAGAGGGTTGTCTGTGTACATGAGGCAGTTGTAACATTGCCTCAGGAAACCCAGGTTCACCAGCTGGACTGGAGAGTATACCTGAAATTGCCCTTTGGTCATGCTTAAATAGTAGGGTGAGCTGCTTAGTTGGTGAGGGTGAATAATGAACCTTGCCCTGCTGGGCAATCAAGTGTTGAGGTATATTAGTGCTTGCTATTAAGTCTGAGCAAGTGCTGGACTGTAGAATGCTTTTTAAGTGCTTAGGTTGAGAGTTAGACTACATTCAAGGATAAAACTGAACAGGAGACTGGGTGCAGCTGGGAATAATTTAGCCCTAGCTAACCAGTGCTGCCCGGATGTGCAAAACCATGCAAACACAGTTTTTACAGCAGGGAAATGAAAGAGGTAGAAATTAGCTCAAAATGGCCTATAAACTACTAACTTCTTGGCTGGAACCACTCCTCCAGGGACAGATGGCTGCTCAAAGCTCCCTCTCTCACAGGTGAACAGAGAAACCCCTTCTATCCAAGTAAGGTATGGGCAACTCAGAAACTTGTAACACAGCCCTGAATTCAGCACTAGCCTGAAAATGGACTATACTAGCTTAGAAACATGGGAAACAAGGAATTTTTTTTTTAAAAGATAAGGCAAAAACAGCAAAAAAAACACTTAAAACAGCTTTAGATGACTACAAGCAATCAGAAAAGACTTTTAAACAAATTACCCAATTAACCAGTAAAAAAATCTCAAAACTGAGCCCTGTTCCTGTAGTTTTCAATCAGATAAGTTCTAACTGCACACTCCTGCCACTGGGGTACAGGGGAACCTTCTCCAAAAAAGAAGGCCTGGATTAGTACTCAAGTTATACAAAGCTAGATTCAGCAGGCCTGGATCTAGTCTATGCTACAACAAACAAGGCGCACCAATTTCAGTAAGAACAGTTCAAATATGCAGGCACTATAAGCCCTTAACCAGAAATTCCCAACTCAGAAGGGCAGAGTCCAGCCTCTCCTCCCACAAGCGTGCAGACCACAAACCTTCTTAATGTAAAATAACTGGCCTGAAGCCCACGTGCTTAAACCAAAAATAATACACTTTTAGACTAACATACACTGAGCCCTCAATCAGCATCTCCCAACTCAGAAGGATGTAAGCTACCGGTCCTGCCACAACAGTGCAGACCACAAACCTTCTTAATGTAAAACAACTGGTCTGAAGCCCAAGTGCTTAAACCAAAAGGCTTAGAATGATAGTTACACCAAGAAGTAATAAATACAATGGAGTACTTTTAAGATGACAAAAAAGCAAAATAAAGTAATAGTAGGAAGAAACACAAATACAGTGAAAGCAGATGAATAAAATGTATTTTCTTTGAGTGAGCAAATGTGATGGACCCAGGAGGAGTATCCAAATGCAAATTTACAAGAGGGGTGGGCAATTTCAAAGCCACTAACTGAAAAAACAGAGCCACAACTTCCAGCTAGATCGTATTCAATGCAACACAAATAAATCAGTTTAAATGCTGTATTATTTGAAAAAAGTGCAGATAAAGATTTACTTAAATTCACTTTTACGTCCAATTGATTGCAGGTAGGTCTTAGCCGGCCAAAGCTCAGAGTTTAAGCAGAAAATAATCCAAAATGAACCACTTATATAAGGCAGAAACCGAATATCAATGAAATGAAACTTCCCCCACTTATCACTGGCTATGCAGGAATTCTAACCAGCACTAAATTCTAACAAGCATTAATTGAAAAAACAGAGCCACAACTTTCAGCTAGATAGTATTCAATGCAACACAAATAAAACAATTTAAATGCTGTATTATTTGAAAAAGTACAGATAAAGATTTACTTAAATTTACTTATACTTCCAATTGATTGCAGGTAGGTCTTAACTGGCCAAATCTCAGAGTTTAAGCTGTATGACGTTCGAACTTTTAAAAGTTCGACAACGTAATATAGACCCAGTTGTGGGAATACGTAGGTCCTATCTGGGACTACTGCCTGCCTTCCATATGACGTTCGAACTTTTAAAAGTTCGACAACGTAATATAGACCCAGTTGTGGGAATACGTAGGTCCTATCTGGGACTACTGCCTGCCTTCCCAAAACTCCAAAAAGCATTCACTACCTGTGCATCCCTCTGATGTTAGACTGGGATGAAATCAGAGGTTTAAATTGCCTCAGTCATATATTTCAAGTGACTGCTGATACATATACATAGCATGCTTCCTTACCCCAACCTTCAGACAGCCATTTGTATATGTGCCTGATGTGTGATTGAGAGAATGATTTCAGTAATATATTCTAATTTATTGCTGATAGACAGTACACCACCCCTACACAGGCTAGTAACCTTCTTTATACACGTCTGAAGTCAGTGAGAAAAGTAAATAAAAAATGACCACACATTCCTTGGCTCAAACACAAACTATAATGACTTCAAGTGCACACCTCTAAGGTTTGACTATGATGAAAATGAAAGTTGTAATAACCAGACAGTCCTCAGGACCCCATAACCTACACCAGCTTTCTGTACAGACACATTTGAGCAGGGCTGGTTTTAGAATGGGTGTGGTTGAAAACAGAGGCTATTATCAGCTTTATCCTAAAAGGGTCATATCTCAGCACTGTTCAGGTTAAATGTCTCAATCAGAAAACTGATACATTTTTTTCTCCTCATTTTTCTCCAAGCAGCAGCAGCTTTTCTAAGGGCCCCACAAAGTCAAAGATGATTAAGGGAGCCACCAGTATCCATTTATACAGTCTGGTGAGTGGGGGACACCAGACTCCAAGAAAATCTAAGTGTCTGAATGCTGTGATATATTTTATGTTTTACTTTTAAAATAGAATTACTTATTAGGTACATTTTTAATGATGCCCAGAAGAATAATATCTGTGTCCTGGCATTATTGGATATGTGTGTGTGTGTATAGATAAAAATCAGTGATATTTTTACAGACACACAGACGCATAAAGCCATAGCAGTACTAGTAGTGTACTTATTTCAGCAAACACCAATACATTGTGCAACACTGGTACTGCCACACCAGATCAGTCACTGCTGTTTAGCAGTCATCAAACAGCAGCAGGGGTAAGTCACTTATTTATCTCATTGAAGGGTAATGGACAGCTGTCACTGTTCCTGATTTCACAGACCTTCCCTGATTTTGTTCATACTTTTGCTTTCTCTTTCATAAAAAGTTTGATTTGCTGGTAAATCATTCAGGATTACAAACAGTCAATCTATCCAGACATCTGAGTTTTATACTTATTGTCCAAAAATACATGTTAATGCAAAAGGTGTTATTCTATTAACTTTTTAAATGAATTAGAGTAATATTTAAAATGCAGTCCTGATTCTGAACATTTATTCTATTATTTTCGGGATTGCACTGAATTCTAAAGCAAAGAAATTGAGAATTATAGTGTCTGGTGTTCTGTTAGTATTTATAGAACTTCCTGAAAGAGAAAATCATCCCTGATTATCAGAAGTATCAGTTCTTCTTAAAATCCAAAATTTGCACTGTGATAAGTCACTCTGGGCTGCTGATCTCTACAGTACTTACCTTGCTTATGTTCATTATCAGCTTCATCCTAACAAGGTCATATCATAACCTGTTCAGGTTAAAGAGCATAATTAGGAAATTAATATTTTTTCCTCATTTTCCCCCAGCCAGCAGCAGCTTTTGTGGGGCCCCCACACAGTCAAAGATGATTAAGAGGGCCCCCTGCAGACACTCTTATTAGGACCTAAAGCTGGCTATGTAGTTAGTTTTAGTGGAAAAAATGCCCAACAGCAGGGTTTAACTAAGCCAGGGGCACTATGTCAGTGGTAAAATATTTAATAGGATTCTGATGCCTGTTACTTCACAAAATACCATTGCTACAACCATAAATATCTTTGAATTTTAAAGGAGCTATAAATAAAAGTTATTACCCATGTGGTTTATTAAGCATACAAGATTGCTGTACTAGCTTTTGTTGGTTTGACAGACATGTTACAAAATATCAGCATAAGATGACTTGCTATGGGCCCCCAGGGAACAGCGGGGACCCCAGCAACCGCAGGGTTTGCTGGTGCCTAAAGCCAGCTATGGATAGACAGAAAATAAAGCCGCTAACAAGAGATATGTATTGGTATGCAAATTTAGGATTGTAAGTTTGGGATTACTGAGATGGAGGTTTTCAGATTTTAGAAGGACAGGTAGAATGCCTTTATCAGTTAGTTCCCACTCTGTGCTACACAACATATAGTCTGTAAATGTGACATTTAAGCACTTTAGAATAGGCAACTTGAATTTTAACAGATATGAAAAAAAAACACTAGGCAATGGCCCAACTCTTTTCACAAACAGAACTGTCTCATGCTGATATAATTAACAATTGACAAAGACTAGCCAGTAACCATGCCTTTCATAAAACATAAAATCAGGTAGTACAACCAAACTCTACATCAAAAGCCAGTAGAACTATGCTTAGATATAGATATAGATAATAGAGATTAGCAGCAGAGAAAAAAAGCACTTAACCGGATGGCAGCACACTAGAAACTTACTTGCTGTAACTGTGCAGTTCATAAAGCTAAAGGCTGAGTGCCATCAATGAATCAGAGCAAAATGCCAGTAGAAACTTGATAATGCGTATGCTAGACATTAGCATCAGAAAGGCAACATCACATAGCCAGATTTGAACACAGTAGAAACTTATTTGGGATTGTTTCTAGTACAAGGTCGACCCAAAATGAAATAATAGACAGGTTCTCTTAAGAAATTAAAAAAATTCAATGTATCTTACTACAGAGTTAAGCAGTTGGAGGGAGTTATTTCACTTGAGTCATGGATAGAAAAGCAATTTTTAATTTGGAGCCACATAGGCTATAGTAGCTGGAGCACTACTGAGATGAGAGGAGGGCCAATCAGGTACTTCCGGTGGAATGCAGTAACTCCCCCCCAGATAGTTTTCCACCAAAAACAATCAGTGAGTTAGAATATTTATTATTATACCATGACCCCTCCAAAACGTGCATGCTGATTGGCCAGCGTGCCCGTTGTAAATCGAGTTATACTAATGGAAAAAGGTCCGGTTGCCCGGACTTTTTTCTATTAGTATAACTCGGTTTTTCAAAACACTGTCTCGCTATGTTAAATGGGTTTAACATAGCGAGACAGCTTTAAAATAAGCAACGGAGATCCGTTGCTTATTTTAAAGTTGTCTCGCCATGTTAAACCCATTTAACATAGCGAGACAGTGTTCTAAAAGCAACGGAGAAAGCAAGATCTCCGTTGCTTTTTAGTGTTCGCTATGTTAAATGAGTTTAACATAGTGAGACAGTTTTAAAATAAGCAACGGACATCTCCGTTGCTTATTTTAACTGTCTCGCCATGTTAAACTCATTTAACATAGCGAACTAAAAAGCAACGGAGATCTTGCTTTCTCCGTTTTTGCTCAACTCTGATGTACCGCGCAGGCGCCGCAGTACATCAGAACTGCCGCGATGCCAGACATCTGCGGAAGGGCAGTAAACAGGCATTATACTATGCCATTATTTAAGAAAAGTAATAGTTTCTTTTCTTAAATAATGTCATGATATAGCAATACCACGCCTGGTGGGTAATGCTAAATTACCCATGGTTGGCTTTGTTTGGTCCCTCGGGCTTCGCCCTCGGGACCAAACCACGCCAACCGTGGGTAAATTTAGCATTACCCACACCCAGGCGTGGGTTATTGCTATAATACAACAACAAAGTATTTGAACTCTTAACTATGACAGGTGAGTCACACCACATCATGTTATTGTTATGTGCTTTATTTGCTTTTTCCAGAGAAATTTTACACTGCTAGAGTAAAATATGCTAAAGTGTTAATTTAGCTTAAGTAGTATAAAGCCTGTGGGTGGGGGTATCCTTCCAGCAGATTCTACACTACAGTACAGAACACACTGATGCAGAAATGAGAAAAAACAAGTTATTTCAGCAGTTTAGTTTGATTCCTGGAACCTGCCTTGCATAGGTTTTAACTGAAGGTATTTCTCCTTTTGTGGTTTTGTAACTATAGCAAAATTCAGCTGGAAAAGTTCCCTTAGCAGTGTGATTTCTTAACTTTTGCATCAGGAATACTCAGGGATACTGTGTGCCAAGTACAATAGGTTTTAACTGAATATATTTCTTTTTTTTCAATAATAAATCTTTATTCTTTTCCAGTTGTTAATACAATACTACAACATATGTACATTATATACATGAATGCTTTCAACAGTTACATAAGATCATTATACATTAAGATAAAATTCTAAAAGGGTATTAAAAAAAATCTAGTATCAATATAAGGCTTATCTATACTAACCTCCATATTAAGTATGTACTTCCCGGGGAAAAGTGGATTAGACATTAAGCTAACACAATGTTAAAGATTTGCTCCCATATTTTTGTATTATTTATATTTTTCTTATGATCTTTAATTAGTAATTTATGTGCTAAAATAAACTGAAGATATTTCTTATTCTGTGCTTTTGCAACTGCAGCGAAATTCAGCTAAAGAAGCTCCCTTACTGTAGAGTGAAGCTACTGAAGGGAGTTGATTTCACTTGGGTCATGGGAAGCAAAGTATAAAAGATCTGTTGTTGAGGAATGTTGTCTGTATATGCCTGTTTGCCTGCTGGCTTGCACTCCAAAGTCAAAAAATGTCTTCAGCTTTTTTTTCTTATTTAGCAAAATTTACCAGAAAGAGTAAATGTAGATTTGTAATACCGATACAACAGTTTGTCACAGCAGCTTAGCACAGAATAGTAAAGAACAACAACCAGTTGGAGACAACAACACAAAACGTCAAACACTGGAATAAGTAATCATAAATAATAGCATATACAAGTGGGGCTGACACATGAGATAACATAGAAGAACATAGAAGAACTTGAATAACTCACCCCAAACTTTGCTGTAGGCATTTTAGGAATAAGCAGAGCAGGAGAATGAGCATTTGTACTACTGGCATGTAAATTATGATAACATTTCAAATGTACAATAAGTCTGATTCTAGTCATTTTATAAAGGTTTCCCAGTGGTTATGTATGGCAGTGAGATGAGCCATCCAGGCCTTTTCTACATAGCAGAGTGATGAAACAACAGGTAGAAGCACTACCAGAGGCTTGATTTGAAATTGTTTTATAAACTGCATGCACTCTTATTGAATCTCACATTTTATGCTTTAAATCTGCACAAAGATATTGAGTTGATTGCATACACTTATGTTTTTGCACCATCTTTTGAGGTCCAATGCCATCACATAAAATACCAAAATTTTACAAATCCTTAAAAGTTTACAGCAATACAAAAGTATACTTATTTGGTACGATCAAGAAATTGTAAATATTCTTAGCTTTAACCAGCCACCCAACCAACCTTCTTCATCACTGTCAGTGTGTGACATCTTATCAAAGAGACATGGATTACCATAAATCTTGATTAGGAGTCATTACGCTCTTTATGGCAATCTTAACAGGGTATAACATATTTATTTTGTTTAGTTATTTAGTTAGTCAGTCAGTTAGTTAATTTGAAATGACCGGCTGAGAAGTTACATTTTTAATGGAGTCCCAGAGACGTAACTAAAAATAAACCTTTACAGAGAAGATGAAGACAATAAACTATATCCAGAAATATAATACATGACTCTAAGTGTACAGGAATTGCAGGCTGTATAAATATATACATAAACCAGTCAGTGTTGTATTTAATTTTACTAAATTTATGTTCCAGTAATGCTGCTATAGTCTTATATCCTGATTATCATCTGCCTGCTTAAAGATGCATTCCAGTGACTTCTGTTGGTTTTATTTGCTACTATGGGTATATTTGCTACTGTTTTCTCTTGTTTTTATGTCTGCTACATTGTTGCAGCCCTCTCAACCCCAACTGATACATTAAGTACTGTTCTTCTGTTACGTTTTCTGTATTGGCTACAATTTTCCCCTGCCCCGCTGTGAATGCTAAAGTTTCTAGATTTGTAGTGTACCTTGGGTTATTAACCACACCTGAAGAAGTCCATCACAATACACATAATCCATCATATGCTGAGGTTCTATAAATTAACTTGCCTAAATTAAAAAGACCTCCAAAACTCAACACAGGCACAAGACACAGTAAGTAAGCCTACCTCCTGACATAGCATAAGGAGTCCAAAGTCACAGATGCTGAGCCTGTAAGGCAAGTATCTACTCGACCAAATATTCTTGTTGCATGTGACTCCCTTGTAAGACATAGATATGCACTTTTTACCTGGCTGAGAAAGGAAAGAGTGATCATTAGCTACTTGTCTGGTGCCATGATCCATGAGATCACACACACACACACACACACACACACACACACACACACACACACACACACACACACACAAGTCCTTGAATAACAAGTA
This sequence comes from Protopterus annectens, assembly GCF_019279795.1. Taxonomy (NCBI): domain Eukaryota; kingdom Metazoa; phylum Chordata; order Ceratodontiformes; family Protopteridae; genus Protopterus; species Protopterus annectens. Next base: position 584,441,457 of record NC_056748.1, on the reverse strand, counting down.
CCAGTATGACTCTGTCATACTGCACGTGAATGTCAATGACTTGACACTTACCTTGCTGGACTATATGAAAAGAGACATAATGGAGCTCTCAGACTGTGTCCCAGGCAGACACAGTCTTAGCATTGAGCAGAAGTCTACCCTCTGCAAGGGTGATGTCACAATATGAGAAAAAAATACTTGACTTTAATAATTTGTTTAGTTTTTGGTGTCATTAAAGGGGCTCTAATACTTGACAGCAGGGATGATATAAATGACAGAGTATGCTGCTTTGCCAGTGATGGCCTGTATCTGTCCCCTCTACAGTTTTGGCAATGACATTGTCTCCCAGCATAGTACCTATTTTAGTCAATGCCAACCTGATAAACCCACGAAGATAAAACAAGCAAATAAAAATATGAAGGTGTTACTGATCAATGCTAGGAGCCTAAACATGGAACAGCCCTTCTCTCCCTGAAGGATGTAGACATGTGTGTAGTTTCTGAGAAATGGTTTAAAATGGTGGAGAGCACTACTGCTGTTTGGGGCTATAACACCATCTACATATTTTTACCAGCTATTGTGCAGGAGAAAAAAAAAAGCTGGATGTGTGTCAGTCTTCATCCAGAAGAGACTCAAATCAAGGCTAGTAAAGCAACATGATGCACTAGAGCTTCTTCAACTTCATGTCTAAATAACCATCAGAAAGGTCCCCTGCCATATATTAGTTAGTTGCATGTCTCTATCTATGACCCAGGAAAAATATTACGCCTGTCTACAAGAACTGAAACCACGCAGTATTAAAAACCAATGTTATTTTCCTAGGTATTCTAAACTATCCAGCTATAAACTGGCAAGCCTACATCACCACTCATAAACAAGCACAGAAATTCCTAGAACAATTAGTTAGAGTACACGTTAGGAGGAGCAACATCTCAGATCTTGTCCCGCATACTAATATGGGGACATCTTAAACCATCCCTTGCATATCTTTGTCACTTGTTAGGTCTGATCATAAAGCAATCTCCTTTGAAAAAAAATGTAAACCATATGTACTTTTAGAAATTTCCCTAAGACAGACTACCTACTTTTAAATGATACATTGCCAAGCTTCAAATCCACACAAACCTAGTTAACACCACTGACTATGTGTAAACACTCACCTCCACTCTATACTAGCATGTAAACAGCTACAGAGATGTGGGCTGTAAGCTGTAGAAACAAATACATGGCAGCCGCCAGATACAAACACTATGGTTCACAATAAAAGGAAGAGAATGTTGACCAAAAGTAAGAAGAAGAAGAATTCCCAGAATAATAGAGCTCCCATAATTGAAATAAACAACTCAGGAGCTTAATAAAATCCACCTAAGCCAAGTCTGAGGCTAAAACAGCCACCCAAGTTGAAAATAGTCACAAGGCCTTATTTAGTTATGTTTGTGATCTAAGAAGCACAACCCAGCAATGTGCTGAGCTGATTGTGAATGATATTATCCAAACTGTAGCTGAAAAATACAGCAAAGCTAGTGGGTGATAAATTCAGCTCAAACTTTATCCCTTTCTCTCCTAATTCAATCCCAAAAATATGCCTGAAACCGACTCACCTACAGTTTTTAGAGAGTAAGAGATACAGAAGATACACTTTATGTAGGGTAACTATGACTGTTTCCAACAACAAAGAATATTACCTTCCATGATGAATATATTTATTAACACGGTGACACAAAGTGCAAGCAGGTTGATACCACCTAAGAAGCTCTTTAAGGTAGGGATGACCTAGGTTTTGTAGGGTAAGATACTTTTATATGTGCTATGTGACTAAGTTGATAATCAGTGTAGATCCCACAGTACCAATGTACCATTGTGATGTCAATATACCACATAATTAACTAGCCTGCGGAATTATACAGCAGTTGCAGACAAGTTTAGTTCAATAGCATTTGGTAGGAATTATCTCCTGAAAGCCCCAGATACAAGACATTGGAACAGAACAGTCTATTCATGATGAGATCAAAGCATGCACAACTAGAGTTAAATCTGTCAGTGGCATTACGTGCTTAATTAGGGAGATATTCCACAGATGAAAAAAGAGGATGTACAATGGAAAACACCTGGTCCCTACAAGACAGCCAATCATCCAGTGTGATCCCTTAAATTCTGCACTTTTGACATGAATTCCAGTTTATCACTGCAGATGCTTCCCAGGGACAAGACTGAATAAGAAGAATTATGAATGATGGCATGAATAGTCATTGCAGCCATCTTAGGGACATGGCATTTCAACCGATTATTAATGATACAAATGAGGATGCAGTCCTAGTCTCACTAAGGTTTGTTTAAGAAAGACATAGAATCTTAAGGGAGGCAGAACTGTAGCTCATCATCAACATAACAATGACAGCTTAACAAGTTCCATAGAATAACGTATCCTAATGGCAGCATATACACAGTAAATAGTAGTGGACCGTTTCATAAAGTAGCAGAAAGTATTCTAAGAACTAAGCTAACATGGCAGTTGAGACTCCAAGTATGGGTACATAAAGTAGACAACAGGGGGCTGGAATTTACTGTAAAAAATTAGCAAAGGAACCAAGGTTCTGGGAGTGAGTAATTAGAGAAGGAAGGGTAATAGAGTGGGACTAGGCTAAGTATAAGTTTGGCCTGCAGGGTAGAGACTACATTCCTTACCAGGACTGATAACAGAGTACAGGCAAAGAGAAAGTGACAGGGAATAGTTAAATGAAAAGACCTGCTCTGGTAATGTTCTTAGTTGAGTCTAGAACAGACGCTGCTATTAAAAGAGGGATAATTGGTAGGGTATGTAAAATACTGCATGTTAACTATAATAATACTACATCACAGAGAGTTATAGAAGATTGGGGAGAGGCATGGGAAAGGTAACATACAAAGGAACAATAAAAGGACATTTATGCAGCTCCCAAATACGCAACAAAGTCCAGAAGGTTTAGGATTGTTGCTTGGAAGTGTTGTATAAGTATTTTATTTCCCAAGATGATTTCAGAAAATGTTTCCCCAGATAGATAGCAAATACTGGAGGTTTAACTGGAAAAATGTTTTTGGGAATGTAATGAGTTGGCAGATTTTAAAAATTCCATACAGAGTACTTTGTCAGACATTTTTGGGCAAATGGTTGTTAATACAGACATGATGCTTTTGAGCCTGGATTTATGATCTGAATTGCCAAAGCATAGTAAGGCATTACTAAGTTTAATGTATAGCCTGCTAAAAAAACAATTATTAGAAAAGGAAATCCTGCCCTGTCTCCTCTTACACTCAGTCACTAGCTTCCTTCATACAGCAGAGCCTGCAGTCACTATGTCTGACCTCGATATTGCAGGAGCTGTGCCATAAGGCCCTAGACCTACAAGTGTACAGAGAATTTTGTCAGTGTTTAATGTAAGCATAATTATCATGAAAAACCTTGCTGCATATTAACTTTAATCAGTTAAATATATGCCTGATCTGTGATTGAAAGCCTCTGTGAAATAGTCTCTGCACTCTAAGGACCTCTAACTAAGTTGGCCACTGTCCTCTTTTGTTTGACCAGTAGACTATAATGCAGATGCCAGTTATTTAGTCTTAGGAATTGACAGACAACCTGTTTTAGGTGCATCGCTTTGTTAATTGCTTTGTTCTGGCTATAAGCTGATCGATCTCCGTTCTTAATTGACCTGAGTATGGGAAGCACACTATTCTCCCCTACCCTACCATCAATTCCTACCCACCCCTCTTACTCCAATGTCATACTTCCTATGTACACATTTTTCTTGTGAGTCTTATTCCAAAACTCTCCTCAGTGACCATACTGCTTCTATACATGCACTTCTATTTCTTGTTTCCTACTTCCCTAGCTCTATTTAAGCCTCGTCCCCAAATATCTTTCTCCCTCCCATACTGCTTTGTACTATATCCATTTATGATCACAACCCTCCCTAACAGTATCTATTCCACATTGTAACTTTTTCTCTTCCCAAATATACTCTTGTTTCTTCTTATTTTGACTACATTATTATTATTATTCCTTTAATATCCCTTTATTCCTTACATTACAGAGATACCAGGACATACTTCTCTCCTTACCTGTCCTTTTCCAGCTTTCAGAATCTACCATCACTAAGTCTCCTACTGTCCTGCAACTTCTTGTTTTCTTCCTCATTGCTACTTCCCCACTACTTGACATCCAGTGGCGAATTCAGGCATGGGCGCGCGCCACTTCCTTTTGTCCATTAGAACTTTTGTTCTTCATTTTTTTTGTACCCTTTATGTTGTCCGTTTTCAAGTTACGTTTTTTTTTTTTTTTTTGAACTGTCATGGAGACAAAAGCATATATGGAGTCCATTATGATCAATGTCTCCATGACAGTTCAAAAAAAAAAAAAAAAAACGTGGACAGTACCGTACAGTTTTTTCTGCTCATGTTCCTTTCAACCAATCAATTATGTGAAAAATCGCACCTAACTCAAATACATTGGAGAAGCGATTGGAGGTTGCAGAGTCAGTTGATTTTATAATCTCCTCAATTGCTCCTCCAAATAATTCTCTATTGTAGTTGAGTTAGGCACGTTTTGGTAAAAACGTCAGAGAGCATCGTGTTGGAAGAAACTTGCGGGAATAATATTCAATAAGTGAGTCAGCAGTGACTGTGCAGAGTTCTGAACTCCAGCAACAAACTCCATTCAACAAGTCTGTGAGAGGTTTTTTTTTTTTAATTTTTGTACCAAAGAGCCAATTGTTTGATTACTCAATATTTAAAAAGTTGAATATTTTGCACTGTGAGTCACTGACTGTTTGTAAGAAGACATTATACTGTAACACACAGACAAACATGTGTGATGCAAATAATTAAAACTTATAAAGCTCAGAGAGGGCTTTGACATTCCAGTCTACAATTAAAACTAGGCTTAGATGTATGATCTGTCCGTTTTAAACTTTATTTATTTATAGTTCATAATGCATAATAATTTACTGTCAATATGCAAGGCACTGATGAGGTAATGTATGGCATGAAGACACAGATGTGGAACATGAAATAATATTTCATATGATTTTCCTTAGCATGTGTGTGCTCTTTCAAATAATAATTATTAATAATTAAGTTCCCCGAAATGGTTTTAAAATCCATCAAGATGCCTTGGCAGATTATAGTTAAAAAATGGCGCCATGTATGATCTGCACTAGTTTTTCCCCACGTGCTCTTGTGTGTTGCCTTTTGGAGTCTTTCTTAGGTCAACTAATGGAGATCTGACTTACTAGGACTCCGTCAGTTTATTTCTAAAATAGGCTTACAGGTGTAAATGGTATCAGTTGAAAATAATGTGTCCCCTTCCTAGATGTCTTAGGTAGCATTCTGAGGGTTGAGTACATAAAAAAAAAGGTGAGTTGTGAGGCTGCAAAATTAACTTTGAGAAGTACAAATATCTGGCTACACCAGTCCCAGACAAGCACACAGTGACGCCAATCGCCCAACAACAAACATCACTCCCCTGTTCTACCTTTAGCAAGAAATTATGTAGACTGAGTATCCAAAATACTACTCTCTCTTACCCTTTTCCACAACAAACAGTAGTCCTCTGGTCCTTCAGCCAAGTAGTACATAAACACATCAATGGATATGCAGGTAGTGAGCGTGGTAACCAAAACATAGTCAGCGAAATGCTGAGTGACTGCACGTCAAAGAGTAATTGAAGCTGTGTATGTAAAGACTACTCAGTTTAAAACTGAGTAGTCTTCACATACACAGCTTCAATTACCCTTTGGCTCGTTCCTGTGCAAGCTCAGTTCCTACCTGGTGTTGGTCAACATGTATGCGAGTGTTTTCTGCCTGACCTGCCTTATCATTCATTTTGCTAATAAATAGAAATTATTGGATACAAATTATGTTATGTTAGCAGCAGTTTAGTAGACAGTTTGTAAAACATTTATGAGTTTGTATTCAGCAATTAATTCCTTCAGCTTCATGGTGAAATGTTCCTGCATTGAGGTACTTTAACAATCTCATTTAGAAATTCTCTTTAAAATACAATAAAAAGAAGATAGTATGACTGAAGAACAAGAGCACTCATATTTTTATACATTTACAACTAAGAAGTATAAATAAACTTACAAAATGACTTCTGGATAGAACAATGCATTCACACATATAAAACGCACACACACATACAGTTTAGCTTAGGTCAGGCATTTATATTCTAGATAGGAACTTCAAAGTGTGCTGCAAGAAAGTATGCATGTAGCTTTGACCATTATCTAGCCAGTCCATTCTCTGACTAGCTCCCGACTCAGGTCTAGAGACACCGTACTAGCATCACTGGAAATTATTTGGACTTTATCTGTAGTGCTCACCCTGCCTGCCTTCATCCTTCACAAAACCAAATACGCACTTAACAACACGGTGCTTCAGTGCGATATGGACTTCAGTGACTTTGCAGCCCCACAGGAGGAAGAGATGTAATACTACTGGCTGGCTGGTTTGGATCTCGGCATAACCCCTATTAGGTTTTATCCTTCCTTTCCTGTTAATGACAGTTTTTTACTACTTCATCGAAAGAACAGTTACCAAACATTTTCAGAACGTCAAGAAAGAAGACTGGAATTTCCAAGACTTTAAAACTGTGTGTCATGTCAGGTCGGACTTCGGCTGGGTTATCCAGCCACTAGAGTGTTGTGTAGGAAAAGATATTATACCAGACCCTGCAGCTGGCCTGGGGCTGGACATTGGGGAGTGGACACTACAGCCAATGTTTTTAGAGAAAAGCAAATGTTTCCACATAAAAATTGCAGATAAACGCTGAACAAAGTTATGTGTTCATTGTTCTGGCATTCAATGTGAATTTGAATGGTTTATTTCAGTGAAATGTTGGGTAGTAAGGTTTACACTTTGTACAAAAGAATACAAATGGCATTTCTATTACAGCACTTGAAAATCGAGGTAAAAGTGTGCAGAAACTGAAGCTTTAAGTTGCAGATTTATTATAAGTTGTTTATTATGCTTAAAATTTTAATAAAATATATTTGTAAAATGCAAATTTATATTGTACAAAACATTGCATGTAACTTTTTTCATAGGCACGTACTAGGTTATCGCCCCTGGGGCCTATACAAGCCCAGCAAAAAAGGTACCCTGGCTTTTGCCACCCAAGAAAATTATTTTCCTGTGCCACTGTCGAACAGAGCCACAGAGGTGATCCCCAGGATGAATTTCCTATTTCCCATCCAATCATCAAGATTTTTCTTGAAGAGTGCTAATGAGGAGCTTTGTTTGATATAGAGTTTATTCCAGAGTATGGGAAGTCTCTGGGACAGGAATCTATACCTCCGGCATGTTCTGCTTATTGTGGTGACAAGGTTTAGATCCCTAGAGTGTGTAGCTTGGAGGGATTGGGATTTCTTTAAGTGGAACATGTCCAACAGCTCTGGGTTTGACATAGCTTTGTATGTTAGGCAGAGATCACCTCTGAGTAGGCAATATGCGACGGAGTAAAGCTGGAGTTTTTTGAGACGGTCTGCGTAGGGCATCTGTTTGAGGCCGGTAACCCTCTTTGTGAGGTATTTCTGCAGCCTTTCCAGTTGTTGTAGATGTCTTGTGAGGTACATACCAAAAGGGGTGTTGTACTCTATAATGGGTCTAATGAGTGATGAGTAGAGGGGAACAATGACCTTTTTTTTTCTGGATGAGAAACCTTTTGTGATGAGGAGTGCCACGTAGAAGGATTTCCTGACTACTGTGGCGATGTGATTATCAAAGGAGAGACTACTGTCCACTTGTGTCCCAAGGTCTCTTATCACACTTTCAGTGTTAAGTATACTACCACCTATGTTGTAGTTCATGGGTACAGAGCTTTTACCAAAGGGGGTGACAATGCACTTTTTGGTAGTGAGCTTGAGGCCATGGCTTTGACACCAGGTATCTGTCTCAGTGAGGCCCTTTTGTAGGATGTCCACATCGTTAGGAGTTTCAACTATGGCTCCTAGTTTTCAGTCATCTGTGAAGTTCATTAGCCAAAGACCTTCTGTGTTAGCCTGTACTTCAGAGAAGTAGATACCAAACAGTAGAGGACCCAGGACTGAACCCTATGGTACTCCACTTGTCACTGGTCTGAAGTCGGATTTGGAGTCTGTTACTTTCACAGTGTGGGTTCTGTCAGTGAGCCAGTTGGCAACCCATCTTGTGACATAGGGATTTATACCTAGTTTAGTGAGTTTATCTATAATTCCAGAGTGGGGGATGGTGTTGAAAGCCTTGGCAAGATCTAGATAGGCTGTGTGAACCACCTTATCCTTGTCTACAGCTTTGGTGACTGCTTCAAAGAAGTCTATCAGGTTTAGGAGACATGATCTCCCTTTTACAAACCTGAACTGCTTGGGGTCCAGAGTTTGGAAATTACCAACGGCTTTATTTTTAAGTTCCATGATGATACGTTCCATGGCCTTGCAGACCAGGCTCATCAGGCTAATGGGGTGGTAGTTCCCGGGGTCTGTGGTGGCTCTCCCCTTGTGGAGTGGGATAACTGTTGCTGTGCGCCATTCAGCAGGCACAAAGCCTGAGATGAGGCTATGACTGAACATGGTACTTAGGTGGGGTGCCAGTTTGTTCTGTAGTTCGTGTAGAATGCAGCCTGGGATGTTGTCTGGTCCCATGGATGCTGTGTTCTTGGCTTTGGAGTGTGTGTTTTTTACCTGTGCAGCCGTGATTAGAGGAACTTTGCATTCTTCCGGTATAGAGATGGGCTCTTTAGAGGATGAGAGGGAGGGTAAAGTTAGCACTGAACCTATCTGCCAGGATGTTGGCAATATCAGTTGGGTCTGTATATTTAGTGCCATTGTGCTGTAACTCATGGCAGATCTGAGTGTTGCCATTGAGATTCCTGACATAGCTATAGAATGCTTTGTGGTTGTCTTTAGAATCAGTGGTGATTTTGTTTTCGTAACTAGCTTTGGATGATTTTATCAGGGATCACAGCTTCTTACTGAGGCTGACCAGGGAGCTCCTCCACTCATGGGATTTTACTCTCTTTTGCAACAGTTTCTTCCTTCTGTTGTACAGTTTGTTTATGGCAGGGGACCACCAGATTGGCTTCCTTTTTTTGGAGGATAGCATCTTGGTTCTGTCTGGGATAGCACGTTCCATGCACTCATGTAAGTGCTTATAAAGTGCAATTGCATAGGATTCAGTAGTCGTAACTGTATTGTCTATCTGCATGGGTGTCATGAAGTTCACCACTTCTGCCTTAAGAAGCATGAAGTTGGCTTTGTTGAAATTTTTTACCATGGTTTCCTTAATGGGGGTGGGGGCAGGATGTGGATATCTAGGGTAATTAGCTTATGGTTGGATCGGACCAATGAGGTATTGACTTCAGGTGTGGAACACTGGTCACTCATGTTGGTAATGACTAGATCTAGGATATTGTTGCCCCTGGTAGGGGTGCGGATAAGTTGATCCAGGGCATTGGAGTTTATGAATTCCAGAAAACGTTGAGTGAAGGAGTTGGTACAGGAGTAGTTTTCCCAGTTAATGGTGGGGTAGTTGAAATCGCCCATTATTAGAGTGTTTGGTTGAACCCTAATATTTTCCAATACATCAAGAAAAGAGGAGTTGGAATCCTGGGGCATGGTGGGTGATCTGTAGCAAGCTACAATTTGGATTGCAGTTTTGCCCAGAGTTAGTTGCACTTGGATAACCTCAGCTGCATTATGCTGAGCAACTAGCCTGGAGGTGTGGATATCCTTAATGAATATGGACACACCTCCACCTTTGGTGTTCCGGTCCAGGTTACATGGCCGAAAGTGTGGTATGCGTTATAGCCTGGTAGTGCAGGGGTGTTCTCTGGAGCCTTGAACCAGGTCTCAGTCACTGCACAGATATCAATGTTCTCCATTTTAAGGAGTGCCTCAAGTGAGTGCATTTTGAGATTTAGACTTCTAGCATTGAGTAGCATCACCCTCAGTTTTTGCTTGCCTGTTCCTGTTATGGTAGTGAATTTGTCATTTGAACCTTGCCTAAAAAAGGCACTATAGGGGCGGCAAAAACCTCAGCCAATATCTGGAATCCCAGGGGTGACAGGTGCAGGCCATCTCTGGCAAAGCATCGTGGTCTGTCGACCATGTCATCCCAGGCAGACAGATACTGGATCCCTTTAGAATGGCACTAAAAGCTTAGCCAATTGTTGAAGTCAATCATTTTGTCCTTGTACTGCGGCATAATTCTGGGTGATGGCAGAATGCTATTCAGGGCTAGGGTCATACCTGCCTGAGCTACAAGATCGGAGAGCTCTTCCATGTCTCTTTTCATGTAGTCCAGGGAGGTACGTCTCAGGTCTTTCACACCAACATGGACAATGACAGAGTCATATTTGTACATGTTGTGGAGTGACCTGAGTGCATGTGTTATGTGGCAGATCCTGGCAGCTGACAGTAGCCTTTTCCTTATTTAGCCTGGTGAGTGGGACATCAGTGTGCCTGACTATAGAGTCACCTATGACTAGTGTGTTGGGTACATTGTTTTGCCTTATTGGCTGTGGTTGAGTGGCACACTGAGTCTGTGGGCTGTGTGTGATTTGGGTTGTGTTGGGGGGTGGAGGTTGCTTGCATTTCTGCTTTGGAAGTCTCTGTTGCTTGAGCAGATTATTATTGAGAGCCTCCGCAAATGTTTTTGTGTTTCAATGTGTAGATTTTGGTGGTGTAGATTTAGTGAGACTATGTGATGAATGTGGTGTGGTGCAAGTGTTTACCTTCTCCTCTTGACTGTCAAGTTCAGTCTTGATTGGAGAGAGCTTTACCTCCAGTTTGACTAGATAAGTGCATCTCTCACAGGTTGTAGTGTTGGGTGGTAGGAGGAGAGGGTTGTCTGTGTACATGAGGCAATTTGTACATTGCCGCAAGATGCCCAGATTCATCAGATAGACAGGAGAGAACACTGGGAGCTGACCCTTGGACATGCCTGAATAAAAAAATATTTTCCTCTAGATAAGTGAGGAAAGTGAGTACAAGAGCTGTTTTTCTCTAAGCAAGTGAGGAAAGTAAGTACCAAAACTGTTTTCCTCTCGGTAATGAGGAAGGTTGAGTGCTGTAGTAATTAGTAGGTTATTTAGTGCTTACAAGTTCTGAACAAGTGCTGATCACGGATAAGCAAATTCAAGTGCTAAAACTAAGAATCTGTATCTGGACTAAACTAGTTACAGGAAAGGGGGGAATCAAGTACAAATGCGGGCTTTTAAATCAGAAAGTTGAGAGAGATGGAAAAACTGCCCAAATGGCCAATAACTACAATTTCTGGGCCAGAACCACTCCTTATGTGGTAGATAGGTTACTTAGTGCTTACCATTCCCACTGATAAGCTAGAAGGCTTCCCTCCAACACAGAAAGCTTGGGGGGGGGGGCTTTTTAAATTTGTTTCATTTATATTATGTACATGCTTTTTTCTGACAAACTGTAAATATTTACGGTTCATGTTTTCTGGCTTTCTTAAACAAACTTTAGATTGACGTTTTTCTGAGGTATGATAACTAAGTCTGATTACTAGGCAAGGTTCTTTCAGCTAATGTAGAACATTAAAATGCATCTTGCATAGTCTTATAGACTGTTTTTATAACGACCTGATGTATACAGTGTCAAGTGTATGCTATAACTACATTCATTTGACTGTTAAATATGAATAAAATGTTATATTACCTATCAACGGGTATTTTTTTAAGTTTGTTTCAGGGGATAGTTGTTGTTCTACTGAAAAGCTGCCAAACAAGTTTAAATTTTTGTGTAGTCTATAAGCAGCTGACTGGCTGGGAGAATTGATGTTTGAAACTTCGATTTGGGCTCAAATTTGCAGAATGAATTTATTTCCAGGAAAATGGAACATTGTGTACTTCACGGGCACTTCCCGGTGTGCCTGTGAATCTAGGCTTCTGATGACTAGTGTTAATGCAGCCATAGTTTATTTTTCACGTAGCTAAAGGCAGAAAATATGTCCCATCCACTGCTGGCAAAAGGGGATCCAGTATCTGTCTGCCTGGGATGACATGATCGACAAGCCACGATGCTTTGCCAGAGATGGCCTGCACCTGTCACCCCTGGGATTCTAGATACTGGCTAAGGCTCTAGCCACCCCTATAGTGCCTTTTTTAGGCAAGGTTCAAATGACAAATTCACCACCCTAACAGGTACAGGCAAGAAGAATCTGAGGGTATTGCTACACAATGCTAGAAGTCTAAACCTCAAAATGCACTCTCTCGAGGCACTCTTTAAAATGGAGAACATAGACATCTGTGCAGTGACAGAGACCTGGTTCAAGGCTCCAGAGAGTACCCCTGTATTACCAGGCTATAATTCATACCACACCTTTCGGCCACCTAACCTGGACCGAAACACTAAAGGCGGAGGCGTGTCCATATTCATTAAGGATATCCACACCTCCAGGCTAGTTGCTCAGCATAATGCATCCGAGATTATCCAAGTGCAACTAACTCTGGGCAAGACCGCAATACAAATTATAGCTTGCTACAGATCCCCCACCATGCCCCAGGATTCCCACTCCTCATTTCTTAATACGCTGGAAAATATTAGGGTACAACCTAACACCCTAATAATGGGCGATTTCAGCTATCCTTCCATTAACTGGGAAAACTACTCATGTACCAACTCTTGTGCTCAACGTTTTTTGGAATTCATAAATTCCAATGCCATGGATCAACTTATCCACACCCCCACCAGGGGCAGCAATATCCTAGACCTGGTTATTATGAACATGGGCAACCAGTGCTACACACCAGAGGTCAATTCCTCGTTGGTCAGATCCGACCATAAGGTCATCACCCTAGACATCCACATCCCACCCCCCATTAGGGAAACCTTAGTAAAAAAATTCTCCAAAGCCAACTTCACGCTTCTTAAGACAGAAGTGGCAAACTTCACGACACCCATGCTGACGGACAATAGAGGTATGACTGCTGAATCCTACACAAATGCACTTTATAAGCGCTTACGTGAGTGCATGGATCATGCAATTCCTAATAGAACCAAGATGCTATCCTCCAAAAAAAAGGAAGCCAATCTGGTGGTCCCCTGCCATAAACAAACTCTACAACAGAAGAAAGAAACTGTTGCAAAAAAAAGTAAAATCCCATGATTAGAGAAACTCCTTTGTCAGCTTCAGTAAGAAGCTGAGATCCCTCATAAAATCCTCCAAAGCTAGTTATGAAAACAAAATCACCACTAACTCTAAAGACAACCACAAAGCATTCTATAGCTATGTGAAGAATCTCAATGGCAACACTCAGATCTGCTCTGAGTTACAGCACAATGGCACTAAATATACAGAACCAACAAATATTGCCAACATCCTGGCAGATAGGTTCAGTGCTAACTTTACCCCTCTGTCATCCCCTAAAGGGCCCATCTGTATACCGGAAGAATGCAAAGTTCCTGTAATCACGGCTGCACAGGTAAAAAACACACTATCCAAAGCCAGGAACATAGCATCCATGGGACCTGATGACATCCCAGGCTGTGTTATACATGAACTAGAGAACGAACTGGCACCCCACCTAAGTACCATGTTCAATCATAGCCTCACCTCAGGCTATGTGCACACTGAATGGCGCAAAGTGACAGTTATCCCACTCCACAAAGGGGGAGCCACCACAGACCCAGGAAACTACCGCCCCATTAGCCTAACGAGCCTGGTCTGCAAGGCTATGGAGCATATCATCATGGAACTTATAAACAATGACATTGGTAATCTCCAAACTCAGGACCCCACCCAGTTCGGGTTTGTAAAAGGCAGATCATGTCTCCTAAACCTGATAGACTTCTTTGAAGCAGTCACCAAAGCCGTAGATGAGGGTAAGGTGGTTCACACAGCCTATCTAGACCTCGCCAAGGCTTTCAACACCATCCCCCACTCTGGAATTATAGATAAACTCACTAAACTAGGTATAAATCCCTATGTCACAAGATGGGTTGCCAACTGGCTCACTGACAGAACCCACACTGTGAAAGTAGCAAACTCCAAATCCAGCTTCAGACCAGTGACAAGTGGAGTACCACAGGGTTCAGTCCTGGGTCCTCTCCTGTTTGGTATCTACTTCTCTGAAGTACAGGCCAACACAGACTGTCTTTGGCTAATGAAGTTCACAGATGACTGCAAACTAGGAGCCATAATCAAAACTCCAAAAGATGTGGACATCCTACAAAAGGGCCTTGCTGAGACAGATGCCTGATGTCAAAGCCATGGCCTCAAGCTCAATGCCAAAAAGTGCATTGTCATTCCTTTTGGTAAAAACTCAGTACCCATGAACTACCACATAGGTGGTAGTCTACTTAACACCGAAAGTGTGATAAGAGACCTTGGGACACAGGTGGACAGTAGTCTCTCCTTTGATAATCACATCGCCACAGTAGTCAGGAAATCCTTCTACGTGGCACACCTCATCACAAAAGGTTTCTCATCCAGTAAAAAAGAGGTCATTGTTCCCCTCTACTTGTCACTCATTAGACTCATTATAGAGTACAATGCCCCTTTTACAAGACATCTACAACAACTGGAAAGGCCACAGAAATACCTCACAAAGAGGATTACTGGCCTCAAAGAGATGCCCTATGCAGACCGTCTCAAAAAACTGCAGCTTTACTCCGTTGCATATCACCTACTCAGAGGCGATCTCTGCCTAACACACAAAACTATGTCAAACCCAGAGCTTTTAGACATGCTCCACTTAAAGAAATCCCAATCCTTATGAGCTACATGCTCTAGGGACCTAAACCTCGTCACCACAATAAACAGAACATGCTGTAGGGATAGATTCCTGTCCCAGAGACTTCCCATACTCTGGAACAAACTACCTATCTATATCAAACAAAGCTCCTCATTAGCACTCTTCAAGAAAAATCTTGATGATTGGATGGGAGATAGGAAATTCACCCCGGGGGTCACTTCTGTGGCTCTGCTTGACAGTGGCACAGGAAAATAATTTTCTTGGGTGGCGAAAGCCAGGGTACCTTTGGCTAGGCTTATATAGGCCCTAGGGCCAATAGCCTAGTACCTACCTATGAACAAGTAATATTCCCCCTCATCAGCCAGTTACATTGTTAGTTCATCGCACTATTTGCTTTAGTACAGGCACTTCGGTTACCTGTTTCACTTCAGGCAATAACAACAGAACAGAGAAATGGTTCTACCAGAGCACCGCCGACACAGAAACAAACTAATTTCCACATACTCTTGGTGAGAACTTGGAAATTAACAGAAAAATACATTTTACATAGACATTGCACTTACATGAAAAGAAATCACACCTCTCACTACTCCCAACCTTCAAATGTAAAATCTCAATGCATACATCTGCAGGGCGAATTAAATTCTAATGAATAAAAGCAAAAGACAAGGGCTTCCTGCCAGACATGGTGTATCTTGCAAGAAATGCTGAAAGCAGTTCACTGTTTACTTTGCAACTGATAACAGCGATCCTACACACAGAGTTTACACATTACCTGCACTCAGAAGCTCAAAATGTGAGTAGTCGTTTTCCAGGAATATGATGACACTGTGGATTAAACAATGATATATGTGTCACTGCAGCTGATAAATCTAACTGACTCTAACTATGCTCTCACTGACATGTCATGGAAGGGCTTGGCAGGCTGCACCTTATTTCTCATTCATCACTTTACCATGTTCATGGCTCAGGTCATCACTTGACATGCCCTATATTAGCAGACATGCTGATGTGTCATTTCTGTCTGTTTCATCACTTCACTGGCACATTTGTGTGTTAGCCAATTTGTTTTGTCTCAGATCTACAGCAATTAATAACTGACTGTGGAGAGTTTTCATTTTATACTTCTGGCCATATATTTTCTTTTCTTATTTCTTTTTCTGTGACTGTACTGGTTGCCCATTAGATAGCAGAATGACTTCAGCAGTTATTTGGAGCCTATCACTGACTCAGTCTATATTTCTGCATAAGGAAGACTAAAACTAGAAAGTAATTCTGACTTGGATTATTTATTTGCATGGCCTGGTATGTTATTTAAAGTAAAGTTTGACTTGCTGAATTAAACCAGTTGGAAATTATTTGTAAACTGTATAGTTAATAGTTCATTGGGTGGCCACGGTGGTGCAGTGGTTAGCATTGTTGCCTCATAGCAAGAGGTTATCCAGTTTGTTCCTTGGCTGGGGTGTCTTCTGTGCGGAGTCTGCATGTCCTCCCTGTGGTCATGTGGGTTTCCTCCGGGTGCTCCGTTTTCCTCCCACATCATAAAGATATGCAGTATGTGGATTGGACACTCTAAATTGGCCCTAGGTGTGAATGCGTGTGTGTGCCTTCTGTGGAAGGTTGGGCGCCGGGCTGGCAACTTGACACTGTAAAACTCCACTGCCAATCATGAGCGGACAGGTGATCCGCTGTGGCGACCCCTAACTGGGAAAAGCCAAAAGAAGAAGAATAAGATAGTTAATAGTTCATTCATTTAACAGAGCAGTTGTAATTAAAATGTTTAGGAAAGTTATGCATAGCTCTCAACTGTCCGTGATTTAGAAGAACATATTAGGGATTTTTGCCTCAGATTTTTCCTCTAACTTGTGATATTCTGGCAAAGTACTGAAGATTACAGTAACTGAGTAATTTTAATCATTAGGATTCCTGACTTCTTATCATTCAGAAAATGCATGTTTGTGAAAATCCTGCAATCTCTGTCTACATCAGTGACTCTTGAGCTGAAATGTTCAGCAGTATTTTCTGCAGGACACACCCCTAGAAAGGATGGTTAGCATTCTGTTGGGCCTGATAGGACATGTTTCATGTTATTTCAGAGGCATCCTGGGATATTATCAGGGCTCATCGGTGCAGAGCTTCTGGCTTTAGAGACTCCATTGAGGACCTGCTCCCTAGTGATAGCTAAGGAAGTTATGGTTGATGGTATTTTCAGAGGGGTGACTGGATCTGAGGAAGGAGTAAAATTGAAGCTAAATTTGTCAGCCAGTACATTCCCCATGTCCTCTGGCTATGCATAGTTGGATCTGTTCACAATTAAATCAGCACATTGTTGTGTGTTACCTTTGAGGTTGTGGACATAGGTAAAGAAAGCCTTGTGGTTATCCTTTACCTGGGAGGTTATTTTTATCTCAAATTTGGCTTTGGTAGACATGATTAGAACTTTGATTCACTTGTTTGGATTGAAGGGGGAACTATTACCTTGTTGAGTATAGCCATTCCTGTTTTTGACCATGTTTTTCTACTTTGTTATACAACCTACTGATGTTGGGGTTCAACCAGGGTGGCTCACTTTTTGAGGTTACCCATGCTTATTTTGGGGAAGTTAAGGTATCTTTATGCATCTATTTACATGATTGTACAGGGTTTCTATGAACTGTTCTGATTAGGAAGCACTGTTCTCAGGGTTTGGGGACTTGGAATTTTGTTAGGGTGTTGCTTAATAGTAGGAAGTTAGCCTTAGAATAATTCTTAGAAGTTCCATAGTTATCTGGGGTTAATTTTTATTTTAGCTTTATGGTCTGACCTGACTAGTGAGGACATTACACTGGGAGGGGGTAACATTACCGCATATTTGTGAAGATCAGGTGAAGGACATTAGCAACCCTAATGGCATACAGACCATCTGGTCCAGGATGCTTGTGTTGGTAAATTCCATAAATATCTGGGCTCGCAAGCTTGAAGTCATGTACGATTCCCAGTTTATTTTGGGGTAGTTAAACTCAACCATGAATATGGTGTTGGATTGAAGGTAGAAAGTCTCCAGTATATGGTATGGACTTCATGGGTCACAGAGGAGAGATCTGTCACTTGCCAAGATATGGTATGGGGCTTTGCTTACTGCAAGTTAGACATAGAGAGGCTTAAGTGTGCCATACTGTTTAACTATGTTCATGTTTGCTATAAATTGAGACTCCTTCATTTTTTGTTCCTTCCTGTGCAAGAGATGGTCTAAATGTGTGGAATTGCTGGGATACTCTCCATGGGTTTAAACTTTGTCTCAGTAACTGCACTGATGAGTGTGGTGTGGTGCAAATGTTTACCTTGTCCTCTTGACTGTCAAGTGCAGTCTTGGTTGGAGAGCTTTACCTCCAGTTTGGTTAAATAAGTGCATCTCTTACAGGTTGTGGTGTTGGGTGGTAGGAGGAGAGGGTTGTCTGTATACATGAGGCAATTGCTATATTGCCTCAAGATGCCCAGATTCATCAGATAGACAGGAGAGAACACTGGGAGCTGACCCTTGGACATGACTGGATAAAAACTACTTTCCTCTAAACAAGTGAGGAATGTGGGTATAAGAGCTGTTTTTATCTAAGCAAGTAAGGAAAGTAAGTACAAAAACTGTTTTCCTCTAGGTGAAGAGGAAGGTTGAGTGCTCTAGTAATTTGTAGTTTATTTAGTGCTAACAAGTTCTAAACAACTGCTGAGCACGAATAACCAAATTCAAGTGCTAAAACTAAGAATCTATACCTAGATCTTGTGGTAGATGGACTACCTAGTGCTTACCACTCCCACTGATAAGCTAGAATGCTTCCCTCCAACACAGAAAGGCTTGGGGGTTCATGTGCTCAGAGGAATTTCTTGCTGTCATGTTACAGCTTATGTCAGATTAACAAAACTGAACAATATATTTCTGGGTTATACAGTCTCAAGATATGCAATTTGTGAAAGTAACATTTATAGAAAACTGGGAATGTAGAATTATCACAGTAAAGAATACTTCCCAGTCTTAGCATTGCTATTTGTACATTGTGGTATCTTTCATTGCTTACAAAATGCTGCAGTTTTGACCTATGCCCTTTATTTGTCCAGAAAATGCTGTGTAATGCCAGGATGTGTGAAGGCTGATAGAAGTATAGCACCCACAGACAGAGACAGTTTTGTAAAGCAATTGCAACATGTCAAAGCAAAGAACAGATTGTGCATTAATTTGTGAAGCGTTTTATATGCGTTCTTTCTTCAGCATAATGAACACATGTTGTTGTGGCCATTAGCTAAGTCATTAGTACTTGACACAGTTTTATTTTGCATGTTAGATAACAGAAGCAGTTATTTCGTGTACTGAAATGAGCTGCAGTATGTCAGGAGAAAGTGCTGCTATGTCTTCAGGAGCCAAGTGAGAACTACATCAACAGTCTCTCTTCAAATTTTTCAGAAAGGTCATAAAACACGGAGAAGGTTCAGTCTCTGAGGGTAAGTCATTTGTGGGTGAGAGTAGTGCCAAAGTACAAAATTATGTCCTATTCTCAGGATGATTGTTAGATAGTTCAGATGTGTGTGACACTATTTCCTGTGCTAAAGTGTTTGTCTAGGATTTTATGAATGAGGGTATTCATAAGTTTTACTGATTTTAGTCTTGAAAGGAAAGTCAGATATGTAATGGAAAATGAACTGAAAGGTACTGTACTCTAAAAGTGATATATGAAGGCAGGAGCTCATCGGTGAGATAGAACATCTTAATAATCCATGTTGTATACTTTGCATTTCTTTTGTGGGTTTGCAGGCATCCAGTGTATAGAGTCTTTCCCTATTTTTTTTTACTTAGTGAAACTTTTTTTGTGTAACAGTACTATATTCAATGGAGGCAAATGTAGTTGTATTTGTTGTACTGTTACAGAAGTATTTGTTGTACTCTTAAAGAAGTTATCTTCCTCTTGATATTTGTTTTTTTAACCAGCAGTCAGAGAGTCATGCGTGTTTGACACAGAAGACATGGTAAATGAATGTAGTGCCATCAGAGAAGTCAGTGAAAATTGTACTGTCACAGAAGTCAGCAGCATAACAGATAACATAGAAAGTGAGAGAAGTACTGTTAGTGAAGTCAGTAAGAAGCATTCGGATGAAGTCAGTGCCACAAAGTGTTCACTGACAGATATTAGTGAGTACATCACATGTACTAATGCTGCAGATAAGGGGAAAGGCATTGTCATAAATCACCACAAACCAGATGATGGTTTTCATTTCCCACTCAAAGCCTTCACAGACAAAATAAGAAAATCAGGAAGTTCCCTTCGCCAATGTCAGCTGTCATGGCTAGATCAGTTTAATTTTCTGGCATATTCAGTGAAACAAGATGGGCTGTATTATTTAGCCTGTGTGTTATTTCCAACACCAGCACAGACAGAACGTGCAAAGTTATTCATTGAGCAGCCATACTGTAATTGTAAGCATGCCAAAGCTGATATTCAGCAACATTCAGAATTAGATTGTCACAAGAAATCGGAGGCAAACTTACATGCTTTCCGAATCACAAGTGACAATCCAAGTCAAAGAGTGGACTTTGCAATTTCAAATGCTTCACAGCTGCAGGTGGCCAAAAACAGAACTCTACTAACCTCTATTATAAAGTGTCTGGAGTATTATGGAAGGCAAGGGATAGCACTTCGTGGACATCGAGATGACTGCACATCTGACTGTACAACCAACAAAGGAAATGTCAGATCTCTAGTCGATTTCCAAATTGATGCTGGTGACAGAGAGTTAGAAGTCCACTTGCAGACAGGCCAAAAGAATGCAACATATATTTCAAAAACAGTACAGAATGAATTGCTAGACTGTATTAAAGAATACATTCAACAGCAGATAATAAAGGATATTAAGCAACAGCCTCTTGGACCCTTTTATTCCAGCCAAGTAGATGAAATTGCAGATATAAGCAACTGGGTACAACTTTAGTACTACAATATGTGAAGAATGGCCATCCTGTGGAAAGATTCATAGAGTTTATTGCCTGTGAATCTGTGACTGGAGAGGAGATCTGCAATAAGTTGGTCACATACCTAACAAAGTTAACGTTGAATCTTGAGCACTGCAAAGCTCAATGTACGATGGTGCTGGAAACATGGCTGGAGCACCGAAAGGCTGTATAGCTTTGTTACAAGAAAAAGTACCACATGCTATTTTTTTCCATTGTGCTAGCCACCAGTTGAACCTTGTACTTTTAAAGACTTGCCAAGTTCCAGAAGTACGAATAATGTTAAATATAGTGAAGGAAGTCTGTTTGTTTTTCAAATACTCCCCAAAAAGGCAAAGATGTCTAGAGGAATCAGTACAGTACATAAATTTACAGCAAAAGGCAAGTGGCAAAAACCTATAGAAAAACAAAAGCTTAAGTTGCTGTGTGAGACCAGATGGGTGGAGAGACATACAGCCTTTGATGACTTCTATCATATATATGAAGCACTCATTCACTGTTTAGACAATATTATGAATAACAGAGGGCCACAATGGGATGGAAAAACTTTGACAGATGCCAGTGGACTTTACAGTTCAATTACTAAGCCTTGCTTTATTGTTTCCTTCCAGTCAGCAAGGTTCTTGTTTGGCTTTACTAAGCCCCTTAGCAAACTTCTGCAAGGATCGTCACAAGACGTACTGTATGCATATGAGCAAGTCAGCTGTGTGCTTAATGAGCTGCAGGCTATTCGTGCAAACATTGAGAATGAGTTTAGGAATATCTTCAGAGATATGTCAGAAATGGGGAGCTTCTGCAGTAATACTGAATTACCCCTTCCACGTGTCTGTAGCAAACAGACTATGAGGAACAATGGCTGGAGAGACTTCAGAAGAGTACTGGCGAAGAGCAATTTTTATTCCCTTTCTGGATTACTTCATTCATGAACTGTCCAGACGATTCACTACAATGGCATCAACAGCTATTCAAGGACTCTCACTAATTCCATCAAACTTGAACACCTTAACATTAGATAGAGAGAGTTCACTTAAACATTTTTTTGACTTGCCTTCACCGACAACATTCCACCAAGAACTCAGACTGTGGAAAAGGACATGGGAGGCTTTATCACACAATTCTGCATTGCCAAATGATTTGAAGCGGACCTATTCGCAAACAAATGTCAAAATGTTCCCAAACATTTCCTTTGCATTAAATACACTCTTGCTCCCTCCAGTCACAACTGTTGGAGTACAGAGGGCTAATTCAGCCTTAAAACTGATAAAGTATGAACTCCGGAGTGCCATGGGACAAGAGCGCCTTAACAGTTTAGTGTTGCTGTTCATGCATAGGGACATCCTGATAGAATACTTCTCAGTAATCAAGTTATTTGCAGAAAGACATCAGAGCAGAATGCTACTTATAAATCAGCTTAATTAAGAATCGAACAGTAGTATGATGAAGCTTGTGACATATACTACAGTACGGTATGGGAACATAGAGGCCATCATGAAATGCTTAGTGTTACACTCACAAAAAATAGTTAGACTTTCTCTCCTGTCATGTATAGTTTTCTACATATCTTTAGATGGTATAACATATTGACTAAGTCAGACTACTAATTAAGTCGGAGTACTACCATCAAAGAAGTCATCTACTCCCCAGGCAACACAGAAAGTAAGATAAATACCAGTAATCAACTTCACAAGCAACATAGTCAATCAGAGCTCTACCATAAGTCATCCACTCCACAGGCAACATAAGAATTCATAGAAGTACCATCAGAGAAGTCAGAGTACTACCATCACTGAGGTCATCTACTCCACAGGCAGCATAGAAAGTAAGAAGTACCAGTAGTCAGTCAGAGCTCTACTGTCATAGAAGTCATCCACTTCACAGGCAACATAGAAATTCATAGAAGTACCATCAGAGAAGTAACTACTACCATCACAAAAGTCATCTACTCCCCAGGCAACATAGAAAGTAAGAAGTACCAATAGTCAGTCAGAGCTCTACCATCACAGAAGTCCTCCACTCCACAGGCAACATAGCAATTCATAGAAGTACCATCAGAGAAATCACTACTACCATCACAGAAGTCCTCTACTCCACAGGCAGCATAGAAAGTAAGAGACGTACCGGTAGTCAGTCAGAGCTGTACCATCATAGAAGTCATCCACTCCACAGGCAACAAAGAAATTCATAGAAGTACCATCAGAGAAGTCAGTACTACCATCATAGAAGTCATCTACTCCCCAGGCAACATAGAAATTCATAGAAGTACCATCAGAGAAGTCACAGTACTACCATCATAGAAGTCCTCTGCTCCAGAGGTAGCATAGAAAGTAAGTACCACCAGTAGTCAGTCAGAGCTCTACCGTCATAGAAGTCATCCACTCCACAGGCAGCATAGCAATTCATAGAAGTACCATCAGAGAAGTCAGAGTACTACCATCACAGAACTCATCTACTCCACAGGCAACATAGAAATTCATAGAAGTACCATCAGAGAAGTCAGAGTACTACCATCACAGAAGTCATCTACTCCACAGGCAGCATAGAAAGTAAGAAGTACCAGTAGTCAGTCAGAGCTCTACCGTCATAGAAGTCATCCACTCCACAGGCAGCATAGACATTCATAGAAGTACCATCAGAAAAGTCAGTACAACCATCATAGAAGTCATCTACTCCCCAGGCAACATAGAAAGTAAGATAAATACCAGTAGTCAGTCAGAGCACTACCATCACAGAAGTCCTCTACTCCACAGGCAGCATAGAAATTCATAGAAGTACCATCAAGAGAAGTCAGAGTACTACCTTCATAGAAGTCATCTACTCCACAGGCAGCATAGAAAGTAAGAAGTACCAGTAGTCAGTCAGAGCTCTACCATCATAGAAGTCCTCCACTGCACAGGCAACATAGAAATGCATAGAAGTACCATCAGAGAAGTAAGTACTACCATCATAGAAGTCCTCTACTCCACAGGCAGCATAGAAAGTAAGAGACGTACCGGTAGTCAGTCAGAGCTGTACCATCATAGAAGTCATCCACTCCACAGGCAACACAGAAAGGAAGATAAATACCAGTAATCTACTTCACAGGCAACATAGGAGTTCTTACCATCATAAGTCATCCACTCCACAGGCAACATAGAAATTCATAGAAGTACCATCAGAGAAGTAAGTACTACCATCTTAGAAGTCATCTACTCCCAGGCAATATAGAAAGTAAGATAAATACCAGTAGTCAGAGCACTACCATCACAGAAATCCTCTACTCCACAGGCGGCATAGAAAGTAAGAGAAGTACCAGTAGTCAGTCAGAGCTCTACTGTCATAAAAGTCATCCACTCCACAGGCAACACAGACATACATGGACGTACCATCAGAGAAGTCAGAGTACTACCATCACAGAAGTAATCTACTCCACAGGCAGCATAGAAAGTAAGAGATGTACTGGTAGTCAGTCAGAGCTCTACCGTCATAGAAGTCATCCATTCCAAAGGCAGCATAGAAATTCATAGAAGTACCATCAGAGAAGTCAGTACTACCATCATAGAAGTCATCGACTCCCCAGGCAACATAGAAATTCATAGAAGTACCATCAAAGAAGTCAGTACAACCATCATAGAAGTCATCTACTCCCCAGGCAATATAGAAAGTAAGATAAATACCAGTAGTCAGTCAAAGCACTACCATCACAGAAGTTCTCTACTCCACAGGCAGCATAGAAATTCATAAAAGTACCATCAGAGAAGTCAGAGTACTACCATCATAGAAGTCATCTACTCCACAGGCAGCATAGAAAGTCAGATAAATACCAGTAGTCAGTCAGAGCTTTACCGTCATAGAAGTCATCCACTCCACAGGCAACATAGACATTCATGGATGTACCATCAGAGAAGTCAGAGTACTACCATCACAGAAGTCCTCTACTCCACAGGCAGCATAGAAAGTAAGAGAAGTACCAGTAGTCAGTCAGAGCTCTACCATCATAGAAGTCATCCACTCCACAGGCATCATAGAAATTCATAGAAGTACCATCAGAGAAGTCAGTACTACCGTCATAGAAGTCATCTACTCCCCAGGCAACATAGAAAATAAGATAAATACCAGTAGTCAGTCAGAGCACTACCATCACAGAAGTCCTCTACTCCACAGGCAGCATAGAAAGTAAGAGAAGTACCAGTAGTCCATCAGAGCTCTACCATCATAGATGTCATCCACTTCACAGGCAACATAGAAATTCATGGACGTACCATCAGAAAAGTCAGTACTACCATCACAGAAGTCCTCTACTCCACAGGCAGCATAGAAAGTAAGAGAAGTACCAGTAGTCCGTCAGAGCTCTACCATCATAGATGTCATCCACTCCACAGGCAGCATAGAAATTCATGGACGTACCATCAGAAAAGTCAGTACTACCATCACAGAAGTCATCTACTCCACAGGCAGCATAGAAAGTAAGAGAAGTACCAGTAGTCAGTCAGAGCTCTACTGTCATAGAAGTCCTCCACTGCACAGGCAACATAGAAATTCATGGATGTACCATCAGAGAAGTCAGTACTACCATCACAGAAGTCCTCTACTCCACAGGCAGCATAGAAAGTAAGATAAATACCAGTAGTCAGTCAGAGCTCTACTGTCATAGAAGTCATCTACTCCACAGGCAACATAGACATTCATGGACGTACCATCAGAGAAGTCAGAGTACTACCATCACAGAAGTCATCTACTCCACAGGCAACACAGAAAGGAAGATAAATAGCAGTAATCTACTTCACAGGCAACATAGGAGTTCTTACCATCATAAGTCATCCACTCCACAGGCAACATAGCAATTCATAGAAGTACCATCAGAGAAGTCAGAGTACTACCATCACAGAACTCATCTACTCCACAGGCAACATAGAAAGTAAGATACATACCAGTAGTCAGTCAGAGCACTACCATCACAGAAGTCCTTTACTCCACAGGCAGCATAGAAATTCATAGAAGTACCATCAGAGAAGTCAGAGTACTACCATCATAGAAGTCATCTACTCCACAGGTAGCATAGAAAGTAAGAGAAGTACCAGTAGTCAGGGATTAGGCATGCTGGACAGAGTACATGAACTTTGGACAGAAGTTTGAAATATTACCCAGGGAAGATGCAAAAATTAATTCTAAATCGAAAGAAGATTAAGAATGCAAAATGACTGTCTGTGATTGTCTGTGAAGGCTTCAGAAGTGGCTGAGGAAAGAAGGATCTCTAAAGATAATGAGGGTAGGGTACATTATGTAAAACTAATACAGAGTTTGATAGATGACAGCAAGAGAAGTTCAGGAGGGATGTATAAATGAGCAATGCAAAGAAATGGAAGACAACAAAATGTGAACAGATGTTCAGGAATATGAGTTGTATTAAGGGAAACTTCCAGATAGAAATGGACATGACTGAAGAAAAAATGGAGAAAACCTGACAAACAGAAGAGAAAAGATCACAGAATTCAGCCAGAGTAGTACCACTGCAGAACTCAGTTGCTCCAAAGACAAAAGTTAACCAGGACACCAACATCACTAACATGTACAATGATGTTCTCTAACTCCAACCAAACCTCCTGAACAGTGAAGCTAAATGGACACAGAAAGCTTTCTTAAGGCTGAACCATCAGTTGAAATGTTTAAAATCCGGCAAAATGATAATGTAACACTGCTGCATTTAAGTTGTCAGCAGCTGTGGAAAACAAGGTAGCAGCAATTGTATTGGAAATTGTCAGCTTATATTCAAGTCCCAAAAAATGGTAATTGCTACAGAGACTATTCCAATTATAAAACACAGTTGTAGAAAGTACTGCATTATCCAAATTAGAACTATTTCCCCAGTGCTGAAGTTGCGGTGACTGCAATCCAAGCTCAGTGAAAGTTCAACAAGACAGAAGTTCACTGTCAAAGACCACGAATTGGAAGAAGAAATTAATCAAATTCAGATGGCCATGAACTTGGAAAACATTGAACTAAAAACAATTCAAGTTTCATTGAACTTTGACTTGAGAAAGAAGACAACCGGCATTTTTGAACTCCTGGAGACCAGCATTGCCTCCCCTTCCTTCACTCACTCCAGAATTTGTTGAAAGGAGAGAAAAGGTACAGTAGGACTTTTGTTAAGGAAAATTAGTTGTGCTTAAACCCAGAGAGAGAACAGTAAACAATCCAAAAACATAATGGTCAGCTAAGGAAAGTTTTGTGAGTTTAGTTTGTTATTTGGTACATCAATTAAATGAAGCTTTTACTAATTTGTCCAAACATGTGTCTGTGGTATATATTTTATGTTTCATAACAACAAAGTAGACTTCACTGTGGTTATTTTCACCTTCAGTGGGATTCTTTACAAGTTTATAACAGTCCATATGCCCACTATGCCATGGAAGGAGAATGTGAGTCAGTATGGTCAACAAATGTTTTTCCAGGCATGCATTGAAAATGGATGTGCTGTGTAGGAATTACTTTTTTCTGCTACCACATCCACAGTAAAATCATGTGTAACTGAATGTAAAGTGATGTCTTTCCAGACGTGATGTCAGAGCTTCTTAAGGAGATGTTATCACAACCATCAAACCAAGTGCCCCACTTTCTTGCTTCCACCCTGGTAGTCAACTAACCAGACTGTGCCCCCCCTTCTGCAAATTCCTGGATCCACCACTGACATCTATAAAAGATATAGTCCTGTACTTAATTATGCTACCCTGCAGCTTATCCTCTATTCTTCTCCTGCTACTGTGCCATTTTTCATCCTACCATGACTTTATAATATATTGCAACATCTCTCCAACTCTGTCCCAACCACCTATGCATACTTCCTGTTTACATTCTCCACACAGTGCACCAAATCTATTTAATATTGCCCCTCATATTTATTCAAATAAATGCTGATTAATTGTACATAAACTCAAACCCAAACAAAATTAAGTGCAAGAATCCTCTCCAAAAACAAGCATATATAATTCCTCAATATACTAAAATCCTTCTAGGAGGAGATAGGATCCCTAATCCTGACCTCACCTATCACAATGAACACAAAGATAATTCTCTCCCACACACTTCTGTAACCCAACAACAACCAATCCCCAACCCTGGTGATGTAATTTTTGCTGTAATAAATGTTATAAATATAAGAAATAAAACTGCAGAACTACATGCCTGGATTGCCCAACATAAGCTTGATGTTTTTACTGCACTGAAACTTGGCTTAAACCCCACATAAACAACTCCAAAGTTTTACCTCCTTGCTATAATATCAACCGTAATGACTGTATAAAGAGGAAAGGTGGTGATATTGCTTTAACATTTCCCAGTACCTCAACCAAAGTAAGCTGCAGTGCGTATATTAAAACTAAGAGCAATAACCATGAATAAATGCACCAACATAAGTCAGGAATGAAAATTCCAACTTTATTATTGATAAAATACACAATATTTAGGGCGTTCATCCCTCCCTATGGGAGCTTCATTAGAATGTGTATAAAGTGTGATTAAACCATTTAAATAGCCTAAAAAAACATATACCATTTGTTAGACACATACCAGTAGCAGCCAAAATAGGGATCACATGTTATACTGCCCATAAGCTGATTAAATTGCAAATTGAAAAATGAATAAAAGAAAACATTGGGAATATTATGTAGAATATTGTACGTTAATATAACTTATTTAAGATTTGTCTGTGTCAGTTTAAAAAACACGAAATTGTAAAAACAATAAAAACATACTTTTATCATTGTTCTTTCAGCAAAATACAAATAGAAATACATAACCTGCCTTACAACTTGTCAGCCTTCTCTTTTAAGGCAGGCATTATAGAAATAGAATCATTCAGCCCAGGTGGAAAATTTGCAGCCAATCTCAGCTGCCATTGTGATTCTTTTTTGCACAAGAGGTTTTTCCAATCTCCCCCTCGAGTCAATATTTAAAGATTCCAGTATACCAAATCTAAATCTAACAAACCCCTTGCAAACGAAGGAATGTCTATACAGGGCGTTAGTTTCTTTCTTGTTTTTAATCTCATATAATTATGCTCATAGATTCTATTTTTCAAGGCCATCTCCGTTTTTTCAACATAAAATCCATTACATGTTTCACACTTGGCCAAATAAACTATCCTAGTAGTGAGGCAGTTCCCATTCTTAAAATTAATTTTGGTTTTCATTTGATTTGACAAAATGATGTCCAGGTCTTTAATAATGTAAGGGCATTGACTACACCCACCACAGGGTTTTGTACCTATACCAGAAATTCTGTTTTTATCTACCCTATTTTTTAATAGTATGTTTACATTACTACCCACTTTACTAATGAATAAAGTTCTTCCTCCACCGCCCTTTTGACATCTGTGTTTACTCTAAATATATTAATTTTTCTTAATAATACTTCTTATTTCCCCCAAGATGGGACTATGTTGTACAATACAAGCCTTTTCATGATTTGTGGATACAGATGAAATGTCATGGTTGTTTGTGTTGGAAAGACCCACACCCAAAAGTGGTTTATACCTTTTTCTCCATTCACTATATACCTCCTCAATGATGTCATCCACCATCTTCTTGGGGTAGTCTCTCTCAAAAAATATATACCTTAATTTAAATAATTCCTCTCTGACATCTTCAAACTGAGATGTCATACGGGCTATCCAGATTGCCTGCGCCTTAACCAAACTTTTTTCTGTGACAGGGGGTGACTACTTGAAAAATGGAGGTAAGAGTTACATAATGTACTCTTTTGATAAATATTAGATTTAAAACCATCTTGGGGATATGAAATAGTAGAATCCAGATAATATATCCTTCTAGCATTGTATTCATATGTGAATTCCAAAAATTCGGTAGTATTGTTTAAATATTCTGTAAATCTGGGTATTTCCTCTATATTACCCTTCCATAAAATAAATATATCATCCAAAAACCTTATGTATAATTGGATGTTACTCCAAAAGTCACATTGAAAAACATATTTGAGTTCCCACCCCAATAACACTACATTGGCACAGGCTGCCCCCATTACCATGCCTATGAGCTGTTGGAAATATTGGCCTTCAAAGAATTTATAGTTTTCTGAAATCAATGCCATCAATTCACAAACTAAGGTAATTTGGTTGTGATGCAAAACAGAACAAGTAAAAAGATTCATTCAAAATATTCTAACCCCTCTGTCTTAGGAATAGATGAAAAAAGATCCTTAACATCTACAGTTAAAAATATCAAATCTTCAGAACAAATCTCATATTTTAACTGCCCTAAAAATTCCCAAGAATCTTTAACTAAATGAGATGTTCCTTCTACTACGTGCTTGACAAATTTGTCAACCACAATAGTCAAATAATTAATTTTAAACCCACTGGCTGAAACAATGGGCCTAAAAGGTGGCTCAATAATACTTTTGTGTATCTTTGGTATTCCAAATATCGAGGGAATAATAGGGTTACGGTTCATTAGGAACTCAAAAATATCATAATTTATTCACTGCTTAAGAACATATTCTTCTAAATATGAATTTATGTGACTGTAAGAAATATTAATTTGGTTTCTGTAGACTTGAATATAACTATCTTCATCAAATAAAATATTTTGCCTGACACTGGAATAGTCTTCTGAAGTAAAAATAACTATCCACCGCCTTTGTCAGGAAAAACAAAAAAAAAATTACATTTACTGATGCCATCAGCACATCTTTTTATCCATAGCCCATTTCTCCCATTTATATCAAACAAAAATATCCTAAGGAGAGCTGACCCCAATATGAAGCCCTGTGGAACATGGCTGTCAACCTCTGTTGGAATAGGCAAATACCCCCTTAACCCGACATGTTGTGTCATGTTTCTTAATCAGTGTCTTATGACAGAATCACATACAGGGTGGTATGCAATGTTTTTAATTTGTCTGTTATTCCCTTCCATGGAGTATTGTTAA
Organism: Protopterus annectens; assembly: GCF_019279795.1. Lineage (NCBI taxonomy): Eukaryota > Metazoa > Chordata > Ceratodontiformes > Protopteridae > Protopterus > Protopterus annectens. Next base: position 584,410,865 of record NC_056748.1, on the reverse strand, counting down.
AATCTTTAGCAAGAGCAAGATAAAGCAGCATGCACTGTCAGATGCAATTACATCTTCATATAGGTTCATAGATTTAGGAGACTATCAACCACCAAGGTCTTTATAAGCTTAGCCATGCAATTAAACCCAGTTTTGTCCTTGAGTATACTGGATGCTTATATGGTGGAGGTATGTTAGTAAGAAGGTCGATAAAGGTTATGTGGGGGAGTATGTTAGTTTAGGATTAGTTAACCTAATGTCGGCCCCATCCATCAGAGACATGGGATCAGAGTGGGGGTGAACTTATGATTTCCCAACCAATGATCCAGGTTTTACTTGAAAAGGGTCAGAGATGAACCCTGCTTCATATGCATGGGGAGCCTGTTCCATAGTGCAGGGATCAGATCCTTTGAGACAGATATCTGCCTTTCCAGCATTTTTTATTTATGACAAGGGCAAAGTTCAGGTCCTTGGATCTAGCTTTTCTAGGGGGCTATATCAGATAATTGAACTTTTAAAAGTTTGAACACCATATGGTCAGGACCATATGTTCGAACTCTTAAAAGTTCGAAAATAAAATAAATAAATAAATAAAAACAGAAAAAAACTACCCGAAAGCTTAAGCAGGGGGGTATGTCCCCATGCACCCCACACCCCCACTCTTTAAATATACCAACTCCGAGATTGCACTACAGTGCAGGCAATGAAACACTTCTATTGCAGCACTGCACGGGGATCTCCGTTGAATATGATGTTCAAACTTTTAAAAGTTCGACAACATGATAGGAACCCCTTTTCTAGTGCTGTTTGCTTTGTGGATGTACAAGAGGTCCATCAGAGCTGAGTTTGAGGATGTTTTATATGCCAGGCAAAGATCACCTCTCAGTAACCTGCAGGAGACTGATTAAAGAGATAGGGTCTTAAGGTGACCTGTGTAAGACAGTGAGAAACCTTTGCAGGTGTTCCAAATATTACTGGTGCCTGGTTATATACATGTCAAAGGGGGCATTACATTTGATCATGTGTCTAATAAGGGCTGACTAGAGTGGTACTATAGCTTCCTTGGACCTGCGTGCTACACCCTTGCTTATGAGTTGGGCAACATAGAATGATTTTCTTACTATCATGGCTATGTGGTGGTCAAAGGCTAAATTACTGTCTGCATATGTTCCCAAATCCCTAACTACCAAGTTAACTCTTGGGGGCGTTTTATCAGTGGAGTAATTAGCTTGGGTGGATGACTTCCCAAAAGGCATTATAACGCATTTATTTATGTTGAGTTTTAATCTGTGGCTCTAGCACCAATTTTCTTTTTTGCATGTCAGACCCTCTTGTAGGATGTTGGTGTCATGGAAGGAATCTATAACAACTCCCAGTTTACAGTAATCTGTGAACTTAGTGAGTCAGAGGCCTTCAGAATTAGCCTTGACTTCTGAGAAGTAGATGCCAAACAGGAGTAGGCCCAACACAGAGCCCTGGGGTACTCTTCTGATGATTGGTCTCCTGGTGGAAGTGGTCTCACCAATCCTGACTTAATGGGTCCTATCTGTGAGTGACCCAGCAATCCAATGAGTTATATATGGATTTATGCCTAATTCTGAGAGTTTGTCAACAAAATCTGAATGGGGTAGTATATCTAGCACGTTTGCCAGGTTGAGGTGGGCAGTGGGCACCATTTTTCTGTCATCCATAGCCTTGGTGAATCACTCAAAGAAGTCTACCAGGTTGAGTAGGCAAAATGGTCCCTCGGCAAAGCTAAACTAAGATGGTTCCAGTGCTTGCAGGATGCCAATGTCCTTGATGATCATTTCCATCATAACTCATTCCATGGCTTTGAATATTAGAATTGTCAGACTGATGGGTCTGTAGTTCCTGGGGTATGTTGATGGTCCATCCTTGTGGAGAGGGATGACTGTTGTGGCCTTCCATTCACCTGGTATGTGACCTGTTTTGAGGCTGTAGCTGAACATTGCTTTTAGTGGTTCTGCTAGGTCATGTTCGAAGCTATTTAGAAGGCAGTTGGGGATATTGTTGGGGCCCACTGAAGCAGAGTTTTTGGCCTTGACGTGCACTGCCAGGACCTGTTCCCTATTGATAGCTGGGGGAAATACTAGGTGACATTTCACAGGGGTAGTGGGGATGAGTGGGAGGTGAAGACAGAGCTAAATTTATCATCTAGAAGAATTGCTATATCACCCTGGTCTTTGAAGGTTGTGCCATTTACCACTTGCTGTGCACTATCTTTAAGTTTCCTGTCTGTCTCTTATCAGGATGTAAAATTTTTAGCACTTTCCCAACAAGCATACCCTCCAATTAAGTTGCATATATTACCAGGGGATGGAATTTGTTTGGGTTGCATGGCTAGGCTTATAAAGGCACCGGTTATTTAATTATTTATTGACATTTGTTGACTGGGAAAGTCCACTGGGTCAGAATAACCCATTTTCAGTGCAGGCCCAGGGAGAAAAGCTCCAGTAACAAATTAGAAATTACTACAGCAAACAACTAAACAAAAATTATTATACAACAGGATAAGATTTACGGTAATAAGAAACAATACAAATATAAACAGCATTTATTAGTGATAGAAATATGCAGAGTACAAAGTTATTATGCAGTGAAAATAAATGACAGTAGAACTTGCACAATATATAAATGGATAACTTGTTGAGGACATTCAATATAAACAATCATGACACAGTATATTCTGTACAATATGAAGGAGATTATACTTTTGCCTTGTGGAAGTTTCTTAAGGATTAAATATTGATTACTATACTTTGTTTAAGAGAAAGTCACAGAAGTACAGTTGGTTTACTAGTATTTCAGATGATCTAAAAAAGGGTGCTCTAGTCAGTAAACTCATTAGTGTTGGTTTATGGTGGTATGAAGTTCTGATCATGAAGACAAATGTGATTATTAAGAAAGTGATTTTTTAGGGTGACTTTGAAGGTTTTCATAGACTCAGTTTGTGTTATGGAGGGGGTTAGGGCTTTCCATAGCTTTGCTATGGAGTAAGAGTATAAGCTTTGTCCAGCTCTCTTATTGGGTTTGTATAAGGTAAGATGCTGTTTATTACTAGAATTAAGATTTTGGGTTGAGATGCAGGACTGTACAATACAATGTAGTGATAGGTAGTTATTTGGATTGTGAGTGCAGTTTTGCAGTCCAGAAGCAAATTTGGCAATTTTATATTAGCATGATTGTAGTTTATTACTTAAGGTTGCATGAAGTTTGGTAAAGATGGGGGAACCATAGAGGAGTGAGGGAAGTAGAATGGAATGTGCCAGTTTTGTTCTTGTGGGCTTATCCATATACAGTTTATGTCTATATAGTTTTTCTAGTTTTGAGTCTGTTTTTTTGATTGTGTTAGGAATGTGTTGTTCGAATGATAGTTTATCATCTATAGTGATGCCCAGAAGTTTAGCTGTTTTCACTACTACAATTTCCATATTATTTAGGAAGTAGATTTTGAACTCTTGTGAGGATGATTTGGAAGAGAATATTAGTAGTTTGGATTTTTTTCTGATTAAGTAGTAATTGAGCTTTGTTTAGCCATGTTTCTGTGTTTGACAAGGTGTTTTGTGTTATTTTGAGGAGATTTGGAAAGTTACTGGCCGAGGATGTAACGGTAGAATCATCAGCATACTGGATGAGGGAACTATATAGGGAGACAGTATGGAGATTATTTATAAATGCATTAAAAAGTAACAGTCCAAGAATGGAGCCCTGGGAGATGTCTACTTTATTAATCAGATAACCAGATTGATTGTTTTGCCATCTGACAGACTGTTGTCTGTCTTTCGGGTAGCTAGTAAACCAGGTAATAGCATGTTCAGTACATCCTAATGTTTCTAATTGTTAAATTGGTTTGATATGTGATACAGTGTCAAAAGCTTTGGATAGATCTAATAAAACTGCTGATGTCAGTAGACCAGAGTCCAAAGCTTTTTTCAGAGTATTTGTGAAAGAAAGTAAGGCTGTAATAGTAGTATGCGTCTGGTGGAAACCATGTTGGGTTTGGGCTAAGAGACTGTTGTCTGTGAGATGTTTTAATAGTTGGGCATCTGTACACTTTTCTAGTATTTTAGATAATGGTGATTTTAGATAGTGGTGGTTGTTAGCCTAGTATATGTGTGTGTACATATATATATATATATATATATATATATATATATATATATATATGTGAACCTATGTAGTTATTCATTATTTTATTTATTTATTTTACATTTGTTGACCGGGATAGTTTGACTGGATACATGTCCATTTTCAGTGGAGGCCCAAGGAAAAATGCTCCAAGGTAAAACATACAGTAAAAATCACAAAATGATTACAAGTTACACACAGTTTACAGGCTCCAGTTGAGCAAGCAGGTAATATAATTATACATTTTTAAAACAGTGTTGACAAATTGACTAAGCAGTGTAACATGATTACAGACTATAGAGGAGGATCTAGTCAGGTTTTGAACAAGGACATAGCCAGTGAGTTTTAAAGTATAGCTTGAGGCTTTTATTGAACTAAGTAAGAGAGGGTTCAAGAGTAAGATCAGCAGGAAGAGAGTTCCACGTTTTGCCAACAGAGTTAGCAAACCGAGAGTCCCCAGCAGAGTTGTTGATTTTGGATGTTTGAACCAGTAGTTAGAAGAGCGAAGTGACCTCAGGTTGCTATAAGGGTTGATATTTTTAAGTGCAAGCGTATTATCAGGGTGATTGAGAACTTTATGGGCAATTATAAGCTGCTTGTACTGAAGTAGGCAAGGCCATTCTAGCCACCCCAGAAGATTTAGGTTGTGACAGTAGTGGGTCCTTTAGGCCATGCCTGTTGCAAATCTAGCAATATGGTTATAACAGCTGGAGAGTTTGCTAAGAGTGGATTTGTTTAAATTAGTGAGTAGAGGGGAGGCATAGAGAAGGGTGGAAAGTAGATGGGTATGAGCAATAGCAGTCCTAGCAAATGGAGTAAGGAAAGGTTTGATCTTATAGAGGGAGCCAAGTTTTTTGTTAATGGTTTTGATAGTTTGATTGACATGGATATCAAATTTGAGGGTGTTGTCTATTGTGATGCCTAAGAGTTTGGTTTGCACATCTGGGGAGATAATGGTAACATGATTAGTTTTTATGGTAAAGAGTGGTGAGGAAGACTTACAAGAGGGGAGAAAAGAAGCCACTTTGTTTTGTTAGGGTTTAATATCAGCTGACAGAGAGCCAGTTTTTAACTATATTGAATGTATTCTGGGTTAATGTCATTAGATCTGTCGGGGATGTGGCTAAACAAATCAAGGTGGAGTCATCCACATATTGGATGGGTTCCTATTGGTACAATGCAAATGCATTTTGTCGAATGCGTTTTCGTCGACACATGTAGAGCGAACAGGCAAAACAGCAAAGCGGCTGTTCAGTGAATTCTTTCCCTGGGAAAGAAGTCGCTTGACCACTTCGTTGTTTTGCCATGTTCTGAAGTGTAGTGTGGTCCCTTGTCTGGTATAGCTCCCTAGCGGGATTGTGCAACAGTTACTGACATTAGGGTTAGGGTGCGGGTTAAGGTAAGTGCATATGTATGAAAATGTTTACTGTTTTATATTTTGTGTTAGATGTATGGTTGACTTATGTGTGTATGTGTTTTCAGTTATTTACTTTTGTTTTGGGGGGTTAGAATTAGGGTTAAAGTAAGTGTGCATGTGTTTGGAACTGTTTATGTAAATGTGCGAGAGTTACTGACCTTACGGTTAGGGTGCGGGTTAAGGTAAGTGCATATGGTTTAAAAATGTTTACTGTTTTTTTTTTCGTTAAATGTATGGTTGGGTTGTGTGCATATGTGTATTTAGTTGTTTACTGGTTTTTGGGGGGGTATAATTAGGATTAGGGTATGTGTTTGGAAGTGTTTAATGTTTTTTTTTTTGGGGGGTTGAAATAGTGATTTCTTTCCCTAGGAAAGAAATCGCTGTTCTGTGGTTTCGGCATTTTCAGCTTTCGCTGAAAATGTGTCGATGAAACATTGTTCACTGTTTTTAGCGTTCGATGTTGCAATATAGACCCTATTGGATACAGCTAGCATTTGGGATGACAGTGGAAAGGTCATTAATAAAGAGAGAGAAAAGAAGGGGTTCTAGTATAGAGACCTGGGGGACACCTAGGGTGACAGGTAGATGGATTGATAGTTTATCCTGCCATAGGATGGCTTGTACTCTACCACACAGGTAAGACTGGAACCTTTGAACTGCATGGCTATTTAGTGAGAATGCTTTAAGAGTATGCATGAGTATTTGCTGGTTGATCATATCGAAGGCCTTGGAGAGATCTAAAAAGAGGTCTGAGGAAAGCTTGCTATTATTTTGGTTATGGTTTATGGTGTTAGAGAAGGATAGGAGGGCTGTGGTGGTACTGTGGTGTGGCCTAAAGCCATGCTGAGAGTTAGCCAACAGCTTATTCTGGGCAAGATAATGCATACATTGTTTATGGACACACTTGTCCATAATTTTAGCCAATGGTGACAGAATAGCTATAGGTCTAAAGTTTGACAGTTCTAAGGAGTTGCCTCCTTTATGGAGTGGTATTACATGAGATATTTTCCAAATGGAGGGGATGGTGGCTTCAGATAAGGTTCTCTTGATTATGGTGGAGATGGGGTATGCTATGGCATCTGCTGCTTTTTGCAGATACTCTGGTGGGAGGTGATCAGCTGCTAGAGTAGTTGGTTTTAATTTCTTAATTAGAGAGCCGATAAGTGATGTAGAAACAGGCTGAAAGCTAAAGGAGAGTGGGGTATTGGCTGTGGCAGAATTTGGGTTGGAGCAGCTAGGTGCCAGTTGGCTGGCTTGGGATCGGATAGTCTCTGTGAAGAAACTATTGAAGGTATTTGCAATATCCTCTGGGGATTTATGGATGGAAGCTGATGGGGTAGGAGTAGAGGACTGTCCTGGGTGAAGAAGTTTGTTCATTCCTGCCCAAAGCTTTTGAGGTTTGTTGTGATGTTTTTGTTGAAGATGGTAGTGTAATAGATTTTTTTGTGTGATTCCTTAGCTGTCAGTATTGGAGTTGATCTAGTGGGTCTTTTGTGGCATGCCATTTGTCCCATGCCTTATTTCTAGCTATGATTTTAGATTTGGTCTCTTTTGAGAGGGGCAATTTTTGTTTTGGTTCTAATGGAGCGAGCAGGAGTGTGAGAATCAAGAACTGTAAGGAATATAGAATTAAGCTATGCTACTGCATCGTCCAGTGAAAGGTGCTTTAGGTTTGACCATTTGCAAGCTTTAAGTTCATTTTGGAAATTGGTGGAGTTGAAGTTCTTATTTCTAATGGTTTTAAAGGTAGTCTGTTGGGAGTCGCCCACCTTCTGCTTGATAATGTACGTAAATAAGTGGTCACTTAGGTCATCTGGGAGGGTTCCTGAGTTGTACATATAGGGGTGGCTGTTGATAAGTACCCAATCTAGGATACTGTCTTTGTTATTGGGTTTGCCTATCCTAGTGGGGGAGGATATGAGCCACGTAAAACCATGTAGGTTGACATAGATTGTAAGAGATTCCGAGGAACAGGTGTTCCAATCAACGTTAAAATCTCCAAGTACCATAATTTCCTGGGGGTAGGTACTGGGTAACCAGTGGAAGATGTTTGTATTATTACCTGGGGGAATGTAAATGCAGACAATGTTTATGCATTTGTTATTGTTAATCTGTAGTTTGGTAATAAGAATTTCTGCATTATTAAACTGGGGTGGTTGTAGGGGGACCATAGTAACATCTAGTGTATTTTTATAGAGTACAGCTACCCCACCACCCTTACTAGTAGTACGATCTAATCTAAGTATGTTGTACCCTGGTGGTATTACCTCATTGTCTTTAGTTACCTTTTTAGCCATAATACATCGGGGAGTAAACTGTTAAGAGGGCATGCAGATTATGGACCTTATTGTTTATGCTTCTGATATTTAGTTGGCAGGTCAGGAGAGAATTAGGGGGCCTATTAGCCAGTGTTATGTTAGAAAGAATATTAGTTTGGGAAGTGGAATCAGCAGGTGGGATGGGCCAGGGTTTGGGTGGATGTCTCCATCCATCATCAGGCTGGAATGTAAGCTAACAATGTGTTTGATAATTTTGTTTATAAACAAATATATATAACTATATAATTAGTTTTAAAATAGTTCTCAACTGTGATTGGTTTAATTATGGGTTGATTTTTATTTCAAGGGAGAAAGCTTTGTGATTTGACCTCACTAATGAGGACGTGACATGGTGGGGGTGGGATACAACACTCCCTTGTTAGTGAGCACTAGGCCTGGTATGTTTCATCCCCTGGTTGGGGAGTGCACTATCTGGTCTAGGGTATTTGTGTTAACAAATTCCAGGAAACGTTGTTCCTGTGAGTTAGAGGCAGTGTACATTTCCCAGTTTGCAGAGGAGTATTTAAAATCTCCCATGAGCAAGGTATTTGGTTGGATGTTGTGCATCTCTGGTATGTCCAGATATGAGATGTGAGCTTTGTTGGTCAGAGTACGACCTGAAGCTGGCCAGAACATGGTACAGAACCTTGTCTGTGAAGATCTGGACATGGATAAACTTTAGGGCATCATCCTGTTTAACTAACCTGGAGTTGTATTACGGTTGCCAACCATCCCGTTGTAAGCGGGACACTCACGGTTTGAGTGCTCTCATCCCGCTTCCCGCGCTCACCAAGCGTGGGACTTTAAAAGTCCCGTTTTTTCCCCTTTGTGCTTGCAGCGCTTCGCATTTTAAAATTGCCGTGGAAAAGCCGAAAATACTTCCGGTTTTTCTACGGCAATGCGGCTACGTCACCACCCGGACCTGCAGTTAGAGGGATTCTCTGCTAGGTCCGGGTGGTAATGCAGCACAGTAATTGGCTGCAGCTATTTGTAGGGGGCGGGAACTTCTTGTGAAGAGCCCCATAAAGGTCGCAGCTGTAGAGCACTAAGCTCTATAGCAGCTGCGACAAAAGATCTGATTTTTTTCGCCAGCATTGAAGCCAGCCAAGCCAAGCCAGCAAGGGAGCCAGCCAGCAAGGGAGCCAGCCCAGCCAGCCAGCCCAGCCAGCCAGGGAGCCAGCCCAGCCAGCCAGGGAGCCAGCCCAGCCAGCCAGCAAGGGAGCCAGCCCAGCCAGCCAGCCCAGCCAGCAAGGGAGCCAGCCAAGCCAGCCAGCCAGCCAGCTCAGCCAGCAAGGGAGCCAGCCAGGATAGGAAAGAAGCCAGCAAGGGAGCCAGCCAGGATAGGAAAGAAGCCAGCAAGGGAGCCAGCCAGCCCAGCAATAACTGAGTGGTAAGTAGATAATTGCATTTTGTGGTTTTAGTTATTTAAAATGGGAATAGTGTGCTTTATTTAAGTTTTTAATGTTTAGAGGTAGATGGGGATGTAGTATGCAGTATTTAAATCTTTGAAGTGGTTATTTTGAGACTTTTGTACTAGTTTAAAATGGGAATATATTGTGGTTTAATTTTTTTAATGTTTAAAGGCAGATGGTGGGTGCAGTACGCAATATTTAAATCTGTAGTAGTTAGTTTGATATTTTTGTGTAGTCTTTTTTAAAGATATAAAACCTGAATGTATATGTAATTGTTATTATGCTTGGGGGGTATGATTTGGAAGCATTACTTTTAAAAGGCTGAACTGTGTATAGAAGTTGTTTGTTTCTGTTGGGGGGCAGTGAAATATAAACTTAGTGTGATGCATTTCTATTGTCGTAGCTTTTTCTGGGTATTGTCTGTATGCATACAGGAATTGTTTGAGCATAGTTTGTACTTTTTTTTGTATGGAAATATGCACTATAATGCTGTTTTCAGGAAGTTACAATATACTGTTTAGGTAATTTTTCCTGTTCCTGCAAGTCCATGTCTGTGGTACAAGTCTACCTTTTGAGGGGGAAGGTTAACAGTTAATGTAATTCATTTATTATTCTAGTAGGTACACGTTGCCAATTTGCCAAAGCTGTTTCAAGATTGTTTTCATTTATACTTGTAAATGTGTGCATTTAATTTATTATGCATTTTTAATACGGTTAAAATGTACTGTTTTGCTTGTAATGTGAATATGGGTGTGTTTTACTTGGGGCTGTTTATTGCATTGCTGTGCTGGATTAATTGCTATGTTTTGAGGTAAAAGGAGCCCATGGAGTCTGCTGTACATTGTAGTTTGTTACTTCTCTTGCAAGAAGTATTTTTAAAAGTTAAAATGTTTGGACTTTTTTCCCATTTATTTATTTTTTTTTTGTGGATGGATGCTCTGAAGTTAATGCAATGTATTTCAGATTGTGCTAAACCATGTTACAGGGTAGTTTGCGTCTAAGTAGCAAAGTTTTTATTTTGTGTTTTAGTGATGTCTTCAACATACTTATTTACTGTTTTCATTATAATCAGATTATGACCAGTGCTGCTGTTGGGCATGTTTATTAATAGATCATTGCGCTGTGTAAATTAGTGCCATACATTTCTTAACTGCTGTGGTCAAAAGCTAAATTAGGTCTATGGTATCCACTGTGCATTGTCATTCATTTTACTGTTTTTTGGTTCAGTGAATATGGTTAACTTTTTGTCTTGTGGGGTGTGGTGGGCATGTTCAGTGGTAAAAATAATGCATTTCATTTTCTACAAGCTGTGTTAATGTTAGTCTTCAATGGCCAAAATGCCCCCTACATTACCTCATTTACTATTTGACCTTTTTCAAACTGTTTGTAAACTCTTTTTTGCTCCATTCCTCTATTTCGCATGCCAATGTTTTTCGAGCCAGTTCTTTCACATGCCAATGTTTTTTGAGCCAGTTCTTTCGCATGCCAATGTTTTTCAAGCCAGTTCTTTCATGTGCCAATGTTTTTCAAGATAGTTCGTGTGCCAATGTTTTTCGAGCCAGTTCTTTCACATGCCAATGTTTTTCGAGCCAGTTCTTTCACATGCCAATGTTTTTCAAGCCAGCTCTTTCATGTGCCAATGTTTTTCAAGACAGTTCGTGTGCCAATGTTTTTCGAGCCAGTTCTTTCACATGCCAATGTTTTTCGAGCCAGTTCTTTCACATGCCAATGTTTTTCAAGACAGTTCGTGTGCCAATGTTTTTCGAGCCAGTTTCGCATGCCAATGTTTTTTGAGCCAGTTCTTTCACATGCCAATGTTTTTCGAGCCAGTTCTTTCGCATGCCAATGTTTTTCAAGCCAGTTCTTTCATGTGCCAATGTTTTTCAAGACAGTTCGTGTGCCAATGTTTTTCGAGCCAGTTCTTTCGCATGCCAATGTTTTTCGAGCCAGTTCTTTCACATGCCAATGTTTTTCAAGCCAGCTCTTTCATGTGCCAATGTTTTTCGAGCCAGTTCTTTCGCATGCCAATGTTTTTCGAGCCAGTTCTTTCGCATGCCAATGTTTTTCAAGCCAGTTCTTTCATGTGCCAATGTTTTTCAAGACAGTTCGTGTGCCAATGTTTTTCGAGCCAGTTCTTTCGCATGCCAATGTATTTCGAGCCAGTTCTTTCGCATGCCAATGTTTTTCGAGCCAGCTCTTTCATGTGCCAATGTTTTTCAAGACAGTTCGTGTGCCAATCTTTTTCGAGCCAGTTTCGCATGCCAATGTTTTTCAAGCCAGTTCTTTCGCATGCCAATGTTTTTCGAGCCAGTTTTTTGTGTGCCAATTAAGCCAGTTCATTTGTGCTGTGCAGCAATATGTTACTGAACCCTACTAACAGTGTTGGTCAATATGTTGCATATCAGGTAAGTACAGATTCAAGCATGAAGAGAGCAGCAGCTTCATCACAGTCAACCAGCAGCAAGAGAATGTGTAAGTGGCAGGACGTTTGGAAAACAGAATTTGACTGGATCGAGAGATGCACTGATGTCAAAGCATTCTGCAGGTACTGCAAGAGAGAATTTCTAGTGACCCACGGTGGAAGAAATGATCTTGCACGACATGAGGCAACTGAACAACATAAGACTGCCATTCTTCAAGCTAAATCCACTCACCTGATGACAAAGTGGGCAAGGAATGCAAACCTTGAGGGACCAGAACTTAGAATCATTGCAGCAGAAGCCTCTGAGGTTTTCCATGCTGTTAAGCACAATATTTCATATAACAGCTTGGACTGTGCAGTAAAGTTGGCCAGCCAGTTGTACAGTGACTCAGACACTGCAAAGAAACTATCTTGTGGCAGAACCAAGGCTGAAGCCATAGTTGAAAATGTTTTGGGGCCACACTCATTGGAATGCCTCCTGCATGACCTTCAAAAACCAGGTACTTCATTTGCAATTTCATCAGATGCTTCCAACAAGGGAACATAAAATTATTTCCCTTGTTGTGAGGTATTTTTCTAAAGAAGAAGGGGTGGTGAATGGCCTTTTGGACTTCTATGAAGACCCTGACGAATCTGCACAGGCTATTTCACAGCAAATTTCCAACATTATGGAAAGGCATTCCTTGCCCTGGAACCATATTTCAGCTTATGGGGCTGATAATGCCAGTGTGAACTATGGGAAGAAATCTGGTGTGTATACCAGATTAAAAGAAAAGTGCCCATCACTCCAGAAAGCTAACTGTCTTGCCCATATTATTCACAATGCAGCCAAAAAAGCTGTAGCACAACTACCGTACGATGTGGAAGCATTTGTAATTAGACTTTTCAGCCACTTTTCTGGTTCTGCCACAAGGACCAGAGACTTGAAAGACTTCTTTGAGTTTTGTGGCATGGAATTTGAGAGTCTGTTAAGACATGTGCCAACAAGGTGGCTGTCACTACTCCCAGCCATTGAAAGAGTAGTGAAAAATCTCCCAGTGCTCCAGTCCTATTTCCTCTCTCAGGGAGAAGAGGAGACCCCCGGCAGATATGGTCATACTTTTCAGGTAACGAGTATGGTGAGAATGAATTGCCTACACTGCCCCAGTACTATCTGCACTTTCTCTGTGCTGTTCTTGTTGATTTTAATGAACATATAAGTACATTAGAAAAATCAGCACTTACTGCCATGGAAACTTTTTGTGTAATGGTCTCTCTGAAGCAAAAACTGCAGGCAAGAGCTGAAGGTGCTTTCTTTGGAGGGAAACTTAGGGCACTTATGAACACATTAGACAGCACTTCTGCTAACAAACTGAAAAGAGACTTTATTGTTTTCTTGGAGACAGCAGTGAAATACCTGGAGCAGTGGTTTGATTATACTGAAAGCAACTACTTGTTTACACTATCTAAATTATCTTTAAATGAGCCCTTTGCCTTCAGTGACTTGCTGAATGTGACCACTGCCCTGAGTCTGCAGGATGTAGATGAAGATTATCTTTTTAGGGACTACTTGGCAATTAGGCCCTCTCTCGAACAGTTATGTAACACAAGCTTGACCCCAGGAGAGAAGTGGCTGAAGCTTTTCAAAGAAGGGCCTGAACTGACTACACTCTATCCGGTAATTGCTAGGGTTTTATCTATACCACCCTCAAACGCATTTGCAGAAAGAGTTTTTCCACTGGTGAAAGGTAAATGGACAGATGTGCGAAACCGATGTAGTGTGGACTTGTTAAAAGCTGAACTCATGATGAGTGTAAATTACAAGATGAAATGTTGTGACTTTTACTTAAATATTATTTCAAATCGGGCCCTTCTTCAAGCCATAAAATCAAATTCAAAATACACTTTTAAAAAAAGTGATTTATTGTACGTAATTTTGTGTTTTTCTTTGTTTAGCATTAATTTGTACTAGGGTATGTAGTTTTGTGTTCTTTGCTTTAGCTTTAATTGACAGTCTTAATTTTATACTTGGCTTGTATGTGGTATGTAGATTTTTTAAGTTTTCTTTCTGAATAGCAATGGATGGTTTATGAATTTTACTTAAATAAAACAAGTGTCTGTTTAATGAGTAGTGTGTTTTTAATTCCTTTAAAGTTTATTGTTACAACTGATTAGTGTGTGGGCAGTAATAGTTCACTTCATTTAAATGGTTTGAGTTTTCAGTATGCTGTAATGTCACAATGTTGCATCCATAACTAATACTGCATCTCCTTTAACAACTCTGGTGATGTCGTGGTGGGGGTGTGGCCGGCGTCATGTTGGCCACTCCCCTATCCTGTTGACCACACCCCCATGTCCCACTTTGCCCTTGTTAAAAGGTGGCAACCCTGAGTTGTATTTGTTGCTAATGTAAATCGAGACTCCTCCATCTTTAGCCCATGTCTGTGTTGTTGTTGGTTTAAATGTGTGGAAAGGTGTATAACATTGTACTACCAGTGTATTCTATGATTTTAAACCAAGTCTTAATAACAACAAAGATGTCTACATTCTCCAAAGTGAAGAGAGCTCTTAGGGTGTGGAGCTTCTTGTTTAGGTTCCTAGCACTGAGCAGTAGCACCTTAAGGTGTATATTTTTTGTGGTATATTTTTACAAGAAAGTTTTTATGATATTTATTAAGGAATACAGATCTAAGCACTTTATAGTAACTTAAGAAATGATTTTTAGGACAGAATATAATTTATTTTTTAAGTTAACTGAGTTAGGTATGAGTGAATTGTTGTTTGTTCAAATAAAGTGCAAATCAGTTTGTTAATTAACCATTTATTCAATTAGTGAGAGTATAAAAAGATGGTCAAGAGAGCTAGTCATTTATCTGAGGAAGTGCATGCTTTGTAAACGAAAACGCAGTATTTCCGAAAAGCGTTAATGAGAGATTGCTCTGAAGACTGTATTAGCTGTATTTTTGATTTTTACATGTGGTCGGAGTGGTGAATAAACCCTAGAATTTATTCAACTGAGTTCCTGTGGTTATCCTTACTTTTGGATTTATTGTTTTTTTTCCACAACTTGGTTTTTTGGACCTTAAGGTTACTCTTTGGTTATGTCGGTAGTTTTGTTATTTTTGACATTGCCTAAGAAGGCTCTACAGGGGGTGAATAAAGTTTTAGCCACTATCTGAAAGCTCAGGGAGACAGATACAGACCATCCTTGTAAAATCAATATGGTCTGTTAACCATGTCCTTTCATGCTGATAAATATTGCACCCTCCTGGTGTTACACCAGTAACTAAGCCAATTGTTAAATTTGATCATTTTCTGTACATATTGCAGCATCATCTTAGGTGAAGGCAGAATGCTGCTCAATGCAAAACACATATCTGTCTCCGACACATATTCAGAGAGATCCATAATGTCTCTTTTCATAGTCAAGTGAGTTATGTCTCAGGCCATTTATACTCGCATGGACTATGATAGAATCCTATTGGTATATGTGGTACAGTGATGTGTACGTGCATGATATTACAGATCCTAGCTCCATATAGGCAACTATCCATTATATTTTCCTTGTCCAGCCTGGTGAGGGGTTTATTTGTGTGTCATACAGTAGAATCCCCTGTGACAAGAGTATTAGGTAAAGTTTTTGCTTGCCTTATGGGCTTTGTTTTGTGGGGACCATTGGGTGTAGGCTTATGTGTGGTGTTAGGTGTTGTTTTTCATATCTGTTTTTGTGACCACTGAGTATAGGGTGTTGTTGTTAGATGGTTTAGGAGGTCTTTGAGGTTTGGGAAGGTTTCTTTTAAGTGCCTCAGTATAAGAAACTATGAGCATGTGCTGAGCAGTATGGGTGTAGGATGTAGTATGTCTGTTCTTGACAACCTTGTTAGTAAGCAAGATTTTAGCCTCCAGAAAAATTATGTATCTATATTTCTCGCATACTGTGTTAGTATCTTTAATGATTAAAAGATTAACATGCTAACTATCTGCCCTAAGTTTAGCTCTGCTCAAAGCCTTACTATGTTACAGGTTAAAGTTCTAAGTACTAGCTTTTGGTAAATTTTACAGTCTGTCTGCTACTATACAGGGCGCTATTAACCGCTGCTGTACATTGGCTCTGTGCAAATGTGTCTACTTAATAGCCATGGTAAAAAAGCTGAAAACTAACTCGTATGCCCTCTGGTCAATCAACAGCTACAGTTCATGGGTTCATAGGAAGGTACTAGGCTATCTGCCCGAAGGCATTTATAAGCCTAGCCAGAATGTGTTGGCTTTCACCGCCCCCTTAGATTAGTTTCCTGTGCCTCTGTCCAGCAGAGCCACTGATGTAATCCCCGGGGTAAACTTTCTGTTTCCCATCCACTCGCCAAGGTTTCTCTTGAAGAGTGCTAGCGAGGAGCTCTGCCTAATGTAGATTGGAATCATGTTCCAAAGCATGGAAAGTCTCTGGGACAGGAATCTATCCCTCCAGCAACTCCTATTTATTGTTGTGGTGAGGTTTAGATCCCTAGAGCATGTGGCTCGAGGGGATAAGGTTTTCTTTAGGTGGAGCATGTCCATCAATTCTGGGTTGGACATGGCCTTGTATGTCAGGCAGAGATCACCTCTGAGCAGGTGGTATGGAACTGAGTACAGCTGGAGTTTCTTCAGTCGAGCTGCATAGGGCATCTGTTTGAGGCCAGTGATCCTCTTGGTGAGGTACTTCTGTGGTCTTTCCAGCTGTTGCAGGTGTCTTGTAAGGTACATCGCAAATGGGGTGTTGTACTCTATGATGGGTCTGATGACTGATGAGTAGAGGGGCACAATGACCTCTTCTGATCTGGATGCAAACCCTTTTGTGATTAGGTGGGCCACATAGAAAGATTTTCTAACCACTTTGGCAATGTGATTATTAAAGGAGAGATTACTATCTACTTGAGTCCCCAGATCCCTTATTATGTTTTCCATATTTAGGGGACTGCCACCTATATGGTAGTTTGTAGGTACTTTGTTATTTCCAAAGGGAATAACTATGCATTTTTTGGCATTTAGCTTGAGGCCATGATTTTGACATCAGGTATCCGTCTCAGTGAGACCCTTTTGGAGGATGTCTGTCAGCCGGTGAGTCAATTACAGCCCCTAGTTTGCAGTCATCTGCGAACTTGGTCAGCCATAGTCCTTCTGTGCTTGTCTGTACCTCTGAGAAGTATATGCCGAACAGGAGGGGGTCCTAGGACTGAGCCCTGGGGAATGCCACTTGTAACTGGTTTAGAGTCAGACCTAGCTCCCACAACTCTCACCATGTGGATTCTGTCCGTGAGCCAGTTGGCAACCCATCTTGTGACATAGGGGTTTATGTTCAGGCTGGTGAGTTTGTCTATAATACCAGAATGGGGAATGGTGTCAAACACCTTTGCGAGGTCTAGGTAGGCTGTGTGTACCACCTTTTCCTCATCTATAGCCTTGGTAACTGTCTCAAAGAAGTCCACCAGGTTTAGGAGGCATGATCTGCCCTTAACAAAGCCGAACTGGGTAGGGTCCAGTGTTTGGAGATTCCCAATGTCTCTGTTAATAAGTTCCATGATGATGCGCTCCATAGCCTTGTAGACGAAGCCAGTCAGGCTTATAGGTCGATATGTGGCTCCACCTTTGTGATGCGGAATAACTGTTGCTGTGCACCACTCTATGGGTACGTAGCCTGTGAAAAGGCTCAGTTTGAACAGTGTGTTTAGGTGAGGGGTTAGTTCATCTTTGAGCTCGTGTAGGACACAGCCTGGGACACCGTCCAGTCCCATTAATGCTGTGTTTTTGGCTTTGGAGAGGGCAATTTTAACCTAAGTGTCTGTGATTTCAGGGGCTCTACATTCTTCTGGTATGGTTATGGGCCCTTTTGGGGGTGAGAGGGGGGTGAAGATTGCACCGAACCTGTCTGCCAAGATGTTGGCAATATCAGTTGGTTCAGTGTATTTTGTGCCATTCTGCACTAACACCGAGCAGATCTGGGCATTGCCATTTAGATTCTTGACATAGCTAAAGAATGCCTTGTGGTTATCTTTTGAGTCTTTGGCAAGTTTTCTTTCAAAGCTCGCCCTGGATGATTTTATGAGGGATCGTAGTTTCTTGCTGATACTGATCAGGGATGTCTTCCCTTCTTGGGATTTTATTTCTGTACTAGTTTCCTCCTTCTGTTGTATAGCTTGTTTATGGCAGGTGTCCACCAGACTGGTTTCCTTTTCTTGGAGGAGTGAGTCTTGTTTTTTTTACTTGGGAATAGCACGATCCATGCATTCTTGTAGGTGCCCGTAGAATGCATTAGTAAAGGATTTTGCAGCTTGGACAGTGTTATCTTTAGCATGGGGGCTTTGAAACTTTCCACCTCCGTCTTAAGTAATGTGAAGTTTGCTTTTGAAATGTTTTTCACGGTGGTTTCCTTGTCCAGGGGTGGGGGCAGAATGTGGATATCCAAAGTGGTTTGTTTATGGTCAGATCTAACCAGCAAGGGGTTGACCTCCAGTGTGGAACACCGGTCGCCCATGTTGGTGATGACCAGGTCCAATATGTATGTTGACACCTCTGATGGGAGTGTTGACCAGTTGTTTCAGGGTGTTTGAGTTTATAAATTCTAGGAGATGTTGGGCAAGGGAGTTAGTACTTAAGTAGTTCTCCAAGTTAATGTTTGGGTAGTTGAAATCACCCAATATTAGCGTCTTTGGTAGGACCTTTCTGTTACCCATTGTTTCCAGGAATGCAGAATGGGAGTCCTGGGACATGGTGGGTATCTCTAGTAAGCTACAATTTGAATTGCAGTTTTACCCATTGTTAGTTGCACGTGGATAATCTCTGAAGCATCTTGCTGTGCCACTAACTTGGAGGTGTGGGTATCCTTGATGAATATGGATACTTCCCCACCTTTTGTATTTTGGTCCAGGTTCTGTGGCCGAAATGTATGGTATGAGTTGTAGCCTGGTAGTGCTGGGGTGCTCTCTGGAGCCTTAAACCAGTTTCTGTTACTGCACATATATCGATTTTCTCCATACTGAGGAGTGCCTCGAGTGTGTGCATTTTGAGGTTTAGACTTCTGGCATTGAATAGTATTACCCTCAGATTTTTGTTACTTGTGCTATTTACAGTGGTGGGTTTGTCTTTTGAGCCTTGCCTAAAAAAGGCACTATGGGGGTGGCAAAAGCTCCCTAGAGTGCTTCCCAGCTCAGAGAAACTAGGCAAACACCTTCTGCCACAAGATGGACAACCCTGGAAATTCTTAATGTAAAAGCACAGCAAAAGTAATTCTCAAGTGCAAACACTGAACAGCTAAGTCTCTGGCTACATCACCCTTCTGGAAGGTGATTTAAATGTAAACCAACAAACAGACCAGAAGAACACTGTTTCATTTAAACAGATGCTTAAATGCTTTGAAAATACCATAAAACCAGAGAGATCCTTTAAATTGACAACTGCAGGTGCAAAAATACAATAAAGTTCCTTATCTCAGTCTAGATGGCTCCAGATGCAATAAAAACACCTTGAATTCACAGGTGAGGTTGCCAAGTATTGCTGAGCTCTGTGAGAATAAGCACAGAGCCATGCAAACACTCTTACATTACAGTCACAGGAAAAAAGCTGATAACTAGGGAACTAACAACAGGTGGCACAATGCCATGGCACTTCTATGGGCTAGGCTTGTAAAGGCCCTAGAGCCATTAGCCACACCTATGAACCTATGCCCCCCTGGCCAATAAACAATTACCTTTGAGCTCCTGGAATGTTTCCCAACTCAGAGAAACCAGGCAAACACCTTCTGCCACAAGGCGGATGACCCTGGAAATACTTACAGTAGAAGCATAGCAAAACTAACTGTCAAATACAAACACCAAAATCTAAGTCATAGAATCATAGGAGGTTACTAGGCTATCAACCTGGAGGTCATTTCAAGCCTAGTCATTTCATCCTAGTGTAATACCATAGATACTCTAGTCAATACCCAGGATTGTACTGGCTAGATCTCCATTCTGCAAGGCAATTTAAATCAAGGCAGATCAGTAAACCAACAAACAGACAAGAAGGGTGATGTTTTTCAGGTAAACAGTTGCTTAAATGCTTTGAAAACACAATAAAACAGTACCAAATCTTTAAATTAACAAGTGCAAAAAGTACTATAAAGATCCTTATCTCAGCCTGGATGGCTCTGGATGCAGTAAAAACAACTTTGATTCACAGGTGAGGTTGCCAAGTATTGCTGAGCTCTGTGGGAATGAGCTCAGCAATAAATTTATACACTCAGAGCCCCTCCTTTGTATTTCCTAACTCAGACCAGGCTACCAGCTACCGGTAGGGGATTAATCTCAGTCCTTAATGTAAAAACCCACAAAAAGTGTACTAAGTGCAATGCTAGCCCAGTAATTTAAATGGCAATTTAGGGCAAGGTAAACCTACAGCAAGGTGAAATAACGCACTACAAGTCTACAGCGATGCCAAACAGTTTAAAACGTACCAGAGAAAATTTATAACAACAGAGTTTCTTTAAGAGAAGTACTGGTTTGCTTGGTTGGCACTCAGTATTTTGGTCATTAAAAAAATATTGGGAAGGAAGTATTTAAATGGCATATCTTCTTCGTCTTTCGGCTGTTCCCCTTAGGGTTCGCTACAGCGGATCATGTTCTTCTATTTCTTCCTGTCCTCTCCATCTTTCTCTGTCACACCAACCACCTGCATGTCCCCTTTCACCACATCCATAAACCTTATCTTAGGCCTTCCTCTTTTCCTGTTACCTGGTAGCTTCATCCTTAGCATCCTTTTCCCAATATACCCTGCATCCCAGCACAGCACATGTTCAAACCAATGCAGTCTTACCTCTCTGGCTTTGTCTCCAAACCATCCAACCCAAGCTGACCCTGTAATGTACTGATTCCTAATCCTGTCTATCCTCGTTACATCCAATGCAGATCTTAACATCTTTAACTCTGCTACCTCCAGCTCTGACTCCTGCCTTTTTGTCAATGGCACTGTCTCCAACCCATATAACATAGCTGGTCTCACTACCCTCTTGTAGGCCTTCCCTTTCACTCTTACAGATACCCGTCTGTCACAAATCACTCCTGACACTCTTCTCCACCCACTCCACCCTGCCTGCACTCTCTTCTTCACCTCCCTTCTGCACTCAACATTACTCTGAACTGTTGATCCCAAGTATTTAAATTCATCCACCTTCGCTAACTCTACTCCCTGCATCCTCACCATTCCTCTAGCCTCCCTCTCATTCACACACATATATTCTGTCTTAGTCCTGCTTACCTTCATTCCTCTTCTCTCTAGAGCACATCTCCACCTCTCCAGGGTCTCCTCCACATGTTCTCTACTCTCACTACAGATCACAATGTCATCTGCAAACATCATAGTCCACGGGGACTGCTGTCTGATCTCATCTGTCAATTTTTCCATCACCATTGCAAGTAAGAAAGGGCTCAGAGCTGATCCTTGGTGTAATCCCACCTCCACCTTAAATGCATCCATCACTCCCACCGCAGACCTCACCACTGTTACACTACCCTCATGCAGATCATGTACCACTCTTACATACTTCTCTGACACTCCCGACTTCCTCATACAATACCATAACTCCTCTCTAGACACCCTATCATATGCTTTCTCTAAGTCCAGAAAGACACAATGCAACTTCTTCTTACCTGCTCTATACTTCTCCAACACCCTCAGAGCAAACATTACATCTGTAGTGCTCTTTCCTGGCATGAAACCATACTACTGCTCACTAATCATCACCTCCCTTCTTAACCAAGCTTCACTACTCTTTCCCATAACTTTATGCTTTGAATGATCAATTTTATCCCTCTGTAGTTACTACAGCACTGTACATCACACTTATTCTTAAAAATCGGTACCAAAACACTTCTCCACTCCTCAGGCATCCTCTCACTTTCCAAGATTTCATTAAACAATCTGGTTAAAAACTCCACTGCCATATCTCCTACACACCTCCATGCTTCCACAGGTTTGTCATGTGGACCAAAAGCCTTTCTATTCTTCATCCTCTTCATAGCTGTCCTTACTTCCTCCTTGCTAATCTGCTGCAAGTCCTGATTCACTATCCCTACTTCATCCAACCTTCTCTCTCTTTCATACTCTTCATTCATCAGCCCCTCAAAGTACTCTTTTCATCTGCTCAAATACTGTCCTCACTTGTGAGTATGTTTCCCTCATTATCCTTTATCACTCTTGCCTGCTGCACATCTTTCCCAGCTCGGTCCTTCTCTCTAGCCAGTTGGTACAGGTCCTCTTTTCCCTCCTTTGTGTCCAACCTTTCATACAACTTTCCATACACCTTATCATTAGCCTTCACCAAATTTCTCTTTGCCATGTGCCTCATCTCCTCATACTCATGTCTGCTTTCTTCATCTCTCTGACGATCCCACTTCTTCTTCGCCAACCTCTTTGTCTGTATACTCTCCTGTACTTCCTTGTTCCACCACCAGGTCTCCTGGTCCTCCTTCCTCTGTCCAGATGTCACACCAATCACCTTTCTAGCTGTTTCCCTTACCAGCTGTGTTGTAGTTACCCAACTATTTGGTAACTCTTCACTGCCACCCATATGCAACTGACAATGACAGTAAGGGGGGGGCTTTGTTAATCAGATTACTATAAGGGGCAGAAACAGAGACACTAGCTGTTTAAAACCACAACAGCAAATTGAAAGAAGGGTTGGAAAAGCACAGCAAGAGATTCACTTGGCTGGTGTAGAGATACCCAACACCTAGGTTCCTTTGTAAGATGTAGCCAAGAGGTGCTCCCAAAACAGAGAGGCCACAATAGCCAACATTATCTAAAATGCACAGTGATATATAGAATTAAGAAACCAAGAGCATTCAATAAAAAGTAGATCTTTAACAAACCATTTCAAACTAGATACCCTGTATGCAAAGTACAAGCCACACTCCTATTGTAGTTGCTATGTAATTACTGCTTGGGCCTACTTGGCTAGTTTTAACAAAACTGATTTAGTTAAGGAACAAATTAATTTGTGTATAGTGAAAACAGTAGAAAAATGAACTGTTACAAGACACAGATTCACTTATCTGGTGAGAGATACTCAGTAGCTAGATTCCTTTTAGAGGTCCATAAGCTTCAAAAGGTAGACTATCCTCTTAAACTCACTCTGCTCATATGTAACAAAAGTAGGTCCTTCTGCAAGGCAATTTAAATCAAAGCAGATAAGTAAACCAACAAACAGACAAGAAGTTAAGCTCTATGATCACTATCTCCATGCTTTAGTGTAGAATACTGGCTAGACTTAGGGGGGGTGGGGCTCTGACATTGTTTGGGTTTTATAAAACAGTTATCCATGCCTCAATGGAACTCCAGGAAACAGTGGATGGGCTTAACACAGTTTTAATGCAGTAAGAAAGCACAACACATTAATGATACTCCTTGAAAATACGTTTTCGGCCTCAGCTTCATCAGATACAATTAACAAACTAAATTACATGCCTTAAATACAAGTTGTTTTTGGCCTTCATTGTGATTATTGTTTGGGTTTTATTTGACCTTCCCATTGTGAACTGGTACAGCACCACCATGCCATTCTGGTTATAAAGGCAGTACTAGACTGTCAGAAAACCCTTGCTAATTCCTCTGACATGCTCAATTGCTCTATCAGGCCAAAGTTGAAGTCCTCGTGTCAATAAAAGAAGGAAAAGGGCTCCTCTGCTTCTCAGACTTCCGACCATGCACTGGCAAAAAAAGGGTCAATATTGTATGAACTGGTGCAAGGAACACCTTTATGCACATTAGTAATCCTTTTCCTACACCCTGCTTCATTTCACAAAACAGTCAGTCTGTGACTGCAGTTCTTTAAATTCCTTTACCTCCACAGGGAGCTACTACTACTACTACTATACTGAGAGATCAGAAACCATTTAGCATTTACAGTAATGTGATAATTGTGACCCACTGACTGCATGCATCTGGGACAGAAGCCTCTCTCACCCCATAGTTACTATGACTCTTCTAGGTCAGGGATCTGTCTGCATACAAACATTTTATTTAACGTAATCACACAAATTAAGACTTAGTTCAGTACATTATTCCTTTGCCAATTATGTGCAGTCATATATTTATATATATTTAGATGTAGGGCACTGGGTTTACTGTGTTGCTACACCGTCACACAAAACATTAAAACTGCAAATGCCAACACATTCTGTGCATGCTCCAGGGATTATCCAAGAGAAAAGCAAACCAGACACAATTGTAGTTTAATCTCCACACTGCCGTCTAATTATATATATACTAACTGAAGATCACATAATTCCTGCAGAAAGGGAAAAGTCCCCTACCCTGGAATTGTCTATCTGTATATCTGTCTGCATCGAACAAATGGTGTTTACTAACAGATGTCAATGTAGGTTCACAGTCAATCATGTGCCCTATATCCATGTAAATATATATACATATTAACCTAGAATTATTGCTTTCATTCTGCATAATGTGACCAAAAATAATTACTGAAAAATGAATGGAATAAGTATACAACATTCTCTGACTTGTCAGGGCCAGCAATTAAACAGTCCTGCCCTTCCCCAGCCAGACTCAAGTCCATACTTGAAAGACTATGCGCTAATCCCATGGTCATTCTACCTGTCTCACATTTGCTATTTGTAGTGACACATTACTTTGTTATTGGCACTGCTAGGCATTCACTGGACTGTAATAGGCATAGGAGTACCCTGAATCTCTGTTTTTGTTTACATGATGGGGACATCCTCGAAGACAGTCTCACCCGAACAAATGACTGGTGCCAGAAACATGGCGTCAAGCTGCATACAAAAAAAATGCATCATCATCCCATTTAGGGAGAGTGACATCTCCACAAATTATCACATTAACAACAATGTCCTAAGCACGCAATCAGTCGTGAGGGATTTGGGCACCCAAGTTGATAGCAACCTGACTTTTGACCACCATGTTGCTTCTGTTGTATGGAAAGCTTTCTACATGGCCCACCTCATAAATAAGGGTATCTCATCCAGGGACAAGGAGGTCATAACATCCCTGTATTCTTCCCTTATAACAACCATCATTGAGTACAATGCCCCTTTCAGCATGTACCTTGCAAAGCACATGCAGCAACTATACAGACCAAAGAGGTTCCTCACCAGGAGAATCCAGGGCCTCAAACATCTGCCATACAAAGACAGGCTAAAAGCCCCATCCCTCTACTCAGTTTCATACAGATTCCTCAGAGGTGACCTCTGTCTGGCATACAAGGTTATCTCAGATCCCGCCTTGATGGAGATCCCGCCTTGATGGGACTGCTGCATATACACAAGTCAATCTCCACTCGAGTAACCTGCACGCATAGCCGCAACTTGGTCTGTGCCATCAATATGACTTGTTGGCAGGACATATTTGTGTCTCAGAGACTAACTCGTCTGTGGAATAGACTCCCTTTTCATGTCAAGCAGAGTACCTCTTTACCCCTTTTTAAGCGCAACCTGGTAACTGGATGGGAAACAGAAAATACACCCCTGGGATTTCACTTGTGTCCCTGTTGGACAGGAGCATCTGGTGCTGACTTGTTTAAACATGGACTAAACATTTGGCTAGGCTTATAAGGGCCTCAGGGCCAATAGCCTTGCAACTTCTTATAATCGTATGACATGACACATCTTATAGGTTCATAGAAAGGTACTAGGCTATCAGCCCTAGGGCCTATACAAGCCTAGCTTTCGCCACCCAAGAAAATTATTTTCCTGTGCCCCTGTTGAGCAGAGTCATAGAGGTGATCCCTGGGGTGAATTTCCTATTTCCCATCCAATCATCAAGATTTTTCTTGAAGAGTGCTAATGAGGAGCTTTGTTTGATATAGACAGGTAGTTTGTTCCAGAGTATGGGAAGTCTCTGGGACTATCTATCCCTCCAGTATGTTGTTTATTGTGATGACAAGATTTAGGTCCCTAGAGCGTGTAGCTCAGAGGGATTGGGGTTTCTTTAAGTGGAGCATGTCCAACAGCTCTGGGTTTGACATAGCTTTGTATGTTAGGCAGAGATCACCTCTGAGTAGGCGATATGCAATGGAGTAAAGCTGGAGTTTTTTGAGGTGGTCTGCATAGGGCATCTGTTTGAGGCCAGTAATCCTCTTTGTGAGGTATTTCTTCAGCCTTTCCAGTTGTACTCTATAATGGGTCTAATGAGTGATGAGTAGAGGGGAACAATGACCTCTTTTTTCCTGGATGAGAAACCTTTTGTGATACGGTGTGCTACATAGAAGGATTTCCTGACTATTGTGGTGATGTGATTATCAAAGGAGAGACTACTGTCCACCTGTGTCCCAAGGTCTCATCACATTTCTGGTGTTAAGTAGACTACCACCTATGTGGTAGCTCATGGGTGCAGAGTTTTTACCAAAGGGGATGACAATGCACTTTTTGGCATTGAGCTTGAGGCCATGGCTTTGACACCAGGCATCTGTCTCAGTGAGGCCCTTTTGTAGGATGTCCACATCGTTAGTAGTTTCAGTTATGGCTCCTAGTTTGCAGTCATCTGTGAACTTCATTAGCCAAAGACCATCTGTGTTAGCCTGTACTTCAGAAAAGTAGATAGCAAACACGAGAGGACCCAGGACTGAACCCTGTGGTACTCCACTTGTCACTGGTCTGAAGTTGGATTTGGAGTCTGCTACTTTCACAGTGTGGGTTCTGTCAGTGAGCCAGCTGGCAACCCATCTTGTGACATAGGGATTTATACCTAGTTTAGTGAGTTTATCTATAATTCCAGAGTGGGGGATGGTGTCAAAAGCCTTGGAGAGATCTAGATAGGCTTTGTGAACCACCTTACCCTCATCTACAGCTTTGGTGACTGTTTCAAAGAAGTCAATCAGATTTAGGAGACATGCTCTGCCTTTTACAAACCCGAACTGGGTGGGGTCCAGAGTTTGGAGATTACCTATGTATTTGTTTATAACTTCCATGATGATAAATTCCATGGCCTTGCAGACCAGGCTCATTAGGCTAATGGGGCAGTAGTTCCCAGGGTCCGTGGTGGCTCCCCCTTTGTGGAGTGGGATAACTGTTGCTGTGCGCCATTCAGTGAGCACAAAGCCTGAGGTGAGGCTATGATTGAACATGGTACTTAGGTGGGGTGCCAGTTCATTCTGTAGTTCATGTAGAACGCAGCCTGGGATGTTGTCAGGTCCCATAGATGCTGTGTTCTTGGCTTTGGAGAGTGTGGTTTTTACCTGTGCAGCCGTGATTACAGGAACTTTGCATTCTTCCGATATAGAGATGGGCCCTTTAGGGGGTGGTAGACAGTTTTCAATTATCTTCTACCACTGTTGCTTCTTTTTTGCCTGTCCTACTTACAGTTGTATTGTTTTTCATCATTACAGCTGCCTGTGGTATGACAAAGCAAACAGAAAAGACTTCTTAATAAACATTACTTACTGATTAGGTTTCAGATGCATTTTACATAAAACTGCATACTTATCATTGCTGCTACTGACAAAGTGTACATTACTAGCTTTTACCTGTCTTGATGGTACACAGGGTTAAATCTGTGTGCTGTAGTTCCTATGGTACAGGGTTTGATACTCAGTCCTCATTTGCCTACTGTGTGACCTTGGGGAAGTCATTTAATCAGACATTATTTCTCTAAAGGAATTGTGTGTCCAGTGGGCCTGACTAGTTAACAAGTATTATTTTCATTGGCCTGATAGCTGGCTCAGTTAATTTTTGTCATTATCAGCCCTTTTATTCTAAGGCTTTATGTGTGGCAATGTTATTTACAGAAGGGAAAACCTGAGTTCCTTGGTTATGTTTCACACCTTGCCCATTACTATGATCTAGCCACATGTAGAGTTCCCAGCTGGAAATGTGCCTAAAGGAAGCCCATTACCTTTGCTCATTCTGACATCTCCATTGTGTCTCAAACAACAGTTAAGCCCTCTCCCTGACATTGCAGACCAGGTGTTTAAGCATTCTTTTGTGTGGGTAATAGTCACTGATATCCTGCTGAGTTAATCTTTGGATAAAGCGAGGCACACACATTCATTTTGTAATATGGCTTTATACTTTATGTACTATTCAGCTACATAAATATTACCTTATCTGCATATCAATTATGGATTCTTCCCATTCATATTAACTGGATTTATCATCTCCTTTAGGCATTATTTTGGGTGTAGACTACCCTGGTAACTTCACTTTGATATAGACTGAGAGCATTTTTTTAACAGCAAATGCTTTTTGTTCTCTACATATCTTGCAACCCACTGTTTATTCATGCAAATGTAAAGGAAGTACTCATTTACACTATCCATATGTCTCATTCCACTGCTTTGACTGTGGATTCTGAAAAAATTCCTGATTTCTGTTGTAATGCAAACAACCATTGTTCTGTATGGACTCTGGAGTGAATTTTTTTGTTATGCACTTGTCCATTCACATTTAAAATTTAGATTAATTTGGCAAAGTGCCTCCATTGACCAAGTACTGGGGTTCAATTACTTCATAAAATGGTCCAGGCAAATATCATGTAAATGTATCTAGTACCTTTGCTATAAACATACACATAGGACAGAACCAAACAGTAAAATATTAAACACATATGATATAGACAAAATAAATGACACCATATACAGAAATACATGCACAAGCACGCACACCCCCCCCCCCACACACACACAGTGTAAGCATTACACTTTTCACTCCTAAACAGATTGTTAAAGAGAGACACGACTGACCTCTTGGACTGTGCGTCTCAGGCTGGTATGTCCCTAGCCTTAAGCAGCAGTTTACCTTCTCCTAGGATGATGCCTCAATACAAACAGAAAATGACTGACTTCAACAAGTGGCTTAGTTTCTGGTGTCATTGCAAGGGGATACGGTATCTGTCAGCCTGGGATGACATGATTGACAGACCTCAATGCTTTTCCAGCGATGGTCTTCACCTGTCACCCCTGGGATTTCGGCTACTGGCCGAGGTTCTTGCCACCCCCATAATGCCTTTTTTATACAATGTCTCAAGGACAAAATTCCTGACATAAGAACTCCATCTAGGAACACCTTCAATGTTTTGCTGCTAAATGCTAGGAGTCTTAACATGAAACTGCATTCACTTGAAGCAGTCCTCACCTTGGAAGACATAGACATTTGTGCAGTCACGGAGACCTGGTTCAAGGCTGTGGAGAGCACCCCAGCCATATTGGGCTACACCTCCTTTCACACTTTCAGATCACAAACTAAAGGCATGAAAACTAAAGGAGGCAGTATATCAATATTCATTAAAGATAAATACACCTCCAGATTGGTTACACAGCATGATTCCCTGGAGATACTTCGGGTGCAATTAAATAATGGTTGGACACCTATTCAAGTCATAGCCAGCTACAGGACCCGGTCCATGAATCAGGACACACACTTTGCCTATTTGGATCTACTTGAGTCTCTATGCCCATTTGGATCTACTTGAGTCTGTCAAGATACATCTGAACACCATGGTGTTGGGAGACTTTAACTACCCATCCATTGACAGGGGAAATTACTCATGTGGAAACTCACTTGCCCAAAGGTTAATTACAATGCCCTGGACCAGCTAGTTGACACCCCCACAAGGGGTGCCAACCAACATCCTGGATCTGGTGCTTACTAATATGGGGGACCACTGTAGCACCCCCATTGTGAGGTCTTCTCTGGTGAGATCTGACCACAAATCAGTCTCATGCAAAGTTACTATCACACCTGACCCCCCCCCCCATAGCACAAGCTAAGCTAAATAACTTCTCAAAAATGGATTATAACCTCTTACAGGATGGTATAAACAGACATCCGCGGCGGTGCAGTGGTAGCATTGTTGCCTCACAGCAAGAGGTTCTCCCATTCGATTCTCGGCTGGAGTGAGGGAAGTGCCTTCTGTGTGGAGTCTGCATGTCCTCCCCATGGTTGGGTGGGCATTCGAAAGACATGCGTAAATGGGCGTGCCTTTATTGAAGGTTGAACGTCGAGCTGACACCTCGGCGTTCGTGAAAATCTACTGCCAATCATTAGTGGACCGGAGTTCCGCTGTGGCGACCCCTAACTGGGAAAAGCCGAAAGACAAACAACAACAACAATAAATCCAAAATAGAAGAATACTCTGTAGGGGTAAAGTGCCTCCACACAAAAACACAAATATCCAAAAGAGAAAGAATGAAAGGCACACCACGACAATCGAAGCAGACCTCAAAGATTCGAAACATTTTATTCAGCAGTAAGCGCTTTCACGTCTCATATGACGCTTCTTCAGACTTTAAAATCAAACGCACTATGAATGCTTAAATAGTCTTATTCTTCAGCTATAAGGACCAATAACATTAGCAAACTAATTAACATCAGAACTTACTGAAATCTGAAACTGGACTTAGGTAACTTATCCTAATCATTTAGATAAACATACATAAAAAACTTTATACATATAAATAAGAAACATGTATAAAAAAGAAACGTACATATATGTGTTTCTAAATAACATAACACAATATAGATCTCCTTAAAAACTGTTAAAAACCTAACAGTTACAAACAATAAATAAATATTAAAAGCCATTAGTGTCTTAGGGGTCTATCCTTAAGAAATGGTTTCAGAGAAACCCTATAATTTAAACCATGCCTAATGTCTGCTTGTAATCTAATTATCCATCTATTTTCTTCCTTCTCTGTAAAATTATTCACATTCCCTAATCTCTCTGTGGTATGTATAAGTTCTAGGACTAAAAATTTGAACTTGTGTGTGGTATCAGTTTGTAAAACATGTTTGGCAATGGCATTAGTTTCATTCTCCTTGTTTATAGCATAGATATGTTCTCAAATTCTTTCCCTTAAACTTCTATTCGTTTTTCCCACAAACAACAACAACAACAACAACAGGATGGTATAAATAGCTTCACTGCACCTCATCCCTCAGATGGAGCTGGCAACTATGCCGATTTCCACACAAAAGCTCTATACAAACACCTGAACAACTGCATTGATGCAGCCATGCCTGATAGGACCAAAACAAGCTATTTGAGGAAAGCAAACCTGTCTGGTGGACAACTGCCATTAACAGGCTTTACAATAAGAGGAAGAAATTGCTGTCTTAGAGTAAGAGGGAACAAGCCCTAAACTGAAAACACTCCCTCCTTAGCTTAAACAAGCAAATAAGACTTTTTGTGAAGTCTTCCAAAGCTACCAACAAATCCAAGCAAGCTTCCTCAGCTAAGGACAGCCATAAGGCATTCTTTAGTTACATCCATAACCTAAGAAGAAAGGCTCAGATTTGTGCTGAACAGGTACTTAATAATACCATATATGCTGAGCTTGAGGACATTGCTAACCTGTTAGCTGACATGTTTGGTGAAAACTTCACTTCCCCATCCCTGATATACTTACCCCAAGAAAGCCTACCACCTGTTCTCTACCCAGTATCTCTAAAGAGCAGGTCATCAACACCCTCTCTAAAGTCAAAAACATAGCATCCAGGGGACCTGATAACATCCCAGGCTGTGTCCTACATGGGCTCAAACAAGAATTAGCAACACCATTGGGTACTCTTTTCAATCATGGTCTAAGCACTGGCTTCATCCCAGCTGAATGGAAAAAGGCCACCGTTATCTCCTTACACAAAGGTGGTGCTTCGATTAACATGGGGAACTATAGACCTATTAGACTGACTAGCCTTACCTGCAAGGTCAGGAAGAGAATCATCATTGACCTTATCAACAAAGACATTGGTAAGCTCCAAACACCTGACCCTACTCAAACTGGATTTGTCAAAGGGCGATCATGCCTGTTAAACCTGGTGGACTTCTTTGCGACAGTCACCAGGTTTAACAGGCATGATAAACCTGGTGACTGTGTTAAAGAAGTACACAAGGTTTAACAGGCATGATAAACCTGGTAAACAGGTGGACTTCTTTGAGACAATCACCAAGGCCCTTGATAAGGGGACATCTATGCACACAGCCTACCTAGACACTATCCTCCACTCAGGCATAATTGATAAACTCACCAAGCTAGGTATCAACACATACATCATTAGATGGGCCACTAACTAGCTCACTGATAGTACCCATATAGTCAAAATAGAGGAATCTACCTCCAACAGCATTCCTGTAACCAGTAGTGCTCCACAGGGATCAGTCCTAAGAACTCTACTGTTTGGAATCTATTTTGCTGAAGTGCAAGCTAAAACTAAAGGTCTGTGGCTGACAAAGTTTGCTGATGACTGCAAACTGAGAGCACTCACAGAATCTCCAAACAATGTCAACATCCTACAAGAGGGTCTTACACAAACAAATGACTGGTGCCAAAGTCATGGCCTTAAACTCAATGAAAAAAACTGTGTTATAGGTTCATAGGTTCATACTAGGCTATCTGCCCTAGGGCATTTATAAGCCTAGCCAGAGTGTGTGTGGCTTTCACCACCCCTTAGGATGAGAATACTATACCCATTAATTTGCTGTGCCTCTGTCCAGCAGTGATACAGAGATGATTCCCAGGGTAAACCTACGATCTCCCATCCACTCATCAAGATTTCTCTTGAACAGAGTCAGTGAGGGGCTCTGCCTCACATGGACTGGGATTCTGTTCCATAGTGTAGGGAGTCTCTGGGTGATGAATCTGTCCCTCCAGCATGTCCTATTTATATCCGTGTTGAGGTTTAAGTCTCTTGCTCTCATGGCTCTGGTGGATTTGGATTTTTTGAGGTGGAGCATGTCCATTAATTCCGGGTTGGACATGGCCTTGTATGTCAGGCACAGATCACCTCTGAGCAGACGGTATGCGACTGAATAGAGCTGGAGTTTCTTCAGTCGGGCATCGTATGACATATGTTTGAGCCCCTTTATCCTTTTGGTGAGGAACTTTTGGGGTCTTTCCAACTGCTGCAGGTGTCGGGTAAGGTACATTCGAATGGGCGTTGTACTCAATCATTGGTCTGATAAGTGAAGAGTACAGGGTACAATGACCTCTCCTGATCTGGATGTGAATCCCTTCATGATCAGGTGGGCAATGTAGAAGGTCTTCCTAACCACTTTGGCAATGTGAGTGTCAAAAGAGAGGTTACTGTCAACTTGGGTCCCCAGGTCCCTGATAACTTCTTCCGTGTTTAATGGATTACCACCTATGTGGTAATTAGGGGTTACCTTGTTTTTCCCAAAGGGTATGACTATACATTTTTTGTCATTTAGCTTAAGGCCATGGCTCTGGCACCAGTTATCCATTTCTATGAGACCTTTCTGGAGGATGTCTGTGTCTGATGGAGTGTCAATTATGGTGCCCAGTTTGCAGTCATCTGCAAATTTTGTCAACCACAATCCCCTATGTTTGCCTGCACTTCAGAAAAATAAATGCCGAACAAGAGGGGGCCCAGGACTGAGCCCTGTGGGACACCGCTCGTGACCAGCTTAGAGTCTGACATGGCACCAGCAACTCTAACCCTGTGTGTTCTGTCCTTGAGCCAGTTTGCAACCCATCTTGTGACATATGGGTTTACATCTAAGCTGGTGAGCTTTTCTATGATGCCCGAGTGGGGTATTGTGTCAAACGCTTTTGCTAGGTCAAGGTAGGCTGTGTGAACTGCCTTACCCTCATCAATGGCCTTAGTGACTGTTTCAAAAAAGTCGACCAAGTTCAAGAGGCAGGATCTGCCCTTGACAAAGCCAAATTGGGTAGGATCCAGTGTCTGTAGGTCCCCAATGTCTTTATTTATGAGTTCCATTATGATCCTCTCCATAGCTTTGCAGACAAGGCTCGTCAAGCTTATGGGGCTGTAATTTCCAGGGTCCGTAGAAGCACCGCCTTTGTGGAGTGGGACCACAGTTGCCGTACGCCATTCTTTGGGTACGTATCCTGTAGTAAGGCTAAGATTAAACAGCAGCCTTATGTGTGGGTTTAATTCCTCATTGAGTTCGTGTAGCACACATCCGGGGACACCGTCCGGTCCCATTGATGCTGTGTTTTTTGCTTTAGAGAGAGCAGCTCTCACCTGGGCATCTGAGATGTTTGGGAGGCTAGACTCTGGTGGGATAGATTTTTCTCCTTTTGGGGGGGAGGGAGGGGAGAAATTTGCACTGAACCTGTCTGCCAGTATGTTGGCAATGTCTGTGGGTTCAGTGATTTTTTTTATCATTTTGGACTAATTCTGAGCATATCTGGGAGTTTCCACCCAGGTTTCTAACATAGCTAAAGAAGGCTTTATGATTGTCTTTTGTGTCATTAGCGATTTTTCTCTCAAAGTTGGCCTTGGATGATTTTATGAGTGATCGTAGTTTTTTGCTAGTATTGATCAGAGATGCCTTCCCATTTAAGGATTTTGCTCTGTCATGTAGTAGATTTCTCCTCTTGTTGTAGAGTTTGTTTATGGCTGGAGTCCACCAGACCGGGCGCCTGCCTTTGGTGGAAAGGGTCTTGATTTTATTAGGGATTGCTTGATCCATACATTCCTGGAGGTGCTCGTAGAAGGCATTTGTAAGGGTTTCAGCAGCGTGGGTTTTGGTTTCCACTGGCTCGGGGGCCTTGAAGGATACCACTCCACTCTTAAGAAGTGTGAAGTTTGCTTTTGAGAAGTTCTTCACTGTGGTCTTTTTGCCGGGGTGGGGGCGGGATGTGGATCTCCAGTGAGATTAATTTATGGTCTGATCTCACCAATGAGGGATATACTTCGGTGTGGAGCATTTTGTCCCCATGTTTGTGATGATCAGGTCTAGTATATTTTCTCCTCTTGTGGGAATGGTGACTAGTTGTTCCATAGCATTTGAGTTTATGAACTCAAGGAACCTTTGGGCTAGGGTGTTGGGGCTTGAGTAATGTTCCCAGTCTATGTTTGGGTAGTTGAAGTCACCCAATATGATGGTGTTTGGAGAGACATTTATACTCTCCGGTGTCTTCAGGAAGGCTGTGTGGGTTTCCTGAGTTTGAGAAGGTGGTCTGTAGCATGTTACAAACTGTAGGGCAGTTTTACCTATGGTTAATTGCACCTGGATGGTCTCCGATGCTTCGTGCGTTGCCACTAACCTGGAGGTGTGGGTATCCTTTATGAATATGGATACTCCCCCTCCTTTTGTGGTTCGGTCCGGATTTTGGGGCGGAACGCATGATATGAGGTATAACCTGATAGTGCTGGGGTGCTCTCAGGAGCCTTGAACCAGGTTTCAGTCACAGCACAAACATCGATGTTCTCCATACTGAGGAGGGCTTCGAGGGCGTGCATCTTGAGGTTTAGACTTCTGGCATTGAGCAGTATTACCCTTAGTTTTTCTCCATTTTTGTTTTCTAGGGTGGTAGGTTTATCATTTGAGCCTTGCCTAAAAAAAGGCACTATGGGGGTGGCAAGAGCCTTTGCCAATATCCGGAAGCCCAGGGGTGACAGGTGCAAGCCGTCCCTTGAAGCAGCGTGGCTTGTCAAGCATGTCATCCCAGGCAGACAGACATTGGATCCCCTTAGAATGACACCAGTAATTAAGCCAATTATTAAAGCTGATCATTTTGTCTCTGTATTGTGGCATCATTCTTGGTGAGGGTAGGATACTGCTCAGGGTCAGGGTCATACCGGCCTGGGCTACATAATCTGAGAGCTCCTCTAGGTCTCTTTTCATGTAGTCCAGGGAGGTACGTCTCAGGTCGTTCGCACCGGCATGGACAATGACTGAGTCATACTTGTACTTGCTGTGGAGTGACCTGAGTGCTTGTGTTATGTGGCGGATTCTAGCGCCTGACAGGCAGCTAACTGTGATCTTTTCCTTGTTCAGTCTGGTGAGAGGGACGTCAGTGTGTCTGACTATGGAGTCACCTATAACAAGTGTGTCTGGCATTGTGTTTGGCCTTAAGGGCTGTGACTGTTTACACACTGACTTTGAGAACTATGTGTTGCATGTCTTATGTCTTGAGGTGGCAGTTGCTTGGGTGTCTGCTTTGGAGGCCTCTGTAGTTTTGGTAGATTTTTGATCAGTGCCTCCGAGTATGTCTTTGTGTGTTTATGTGTTTGTTTTGCAGTTGTGATAGTTCTATGTGAAACTGGGTTTGTGGTGTGCGTGGTTTCCTTCTCCTCCTGTCTGGTCTTGCCAGTCCTGAGTTGAGAGAGCTCAGCCTCCAGTTTGGCTATATAGTTGCATCTCTCACATGTATTTGTGTTTTGTGGGAGAAGGAGTGGGTTGTCTGTGTACATGAGGCAATTGTAACATTGCCTCAAGATGCCCAGATTCACCAGCTGAACAGGAGAGGACGCTAGCAACTGACCCTTCGACATGCTAGAAAAAGTGAAAAAGTTTGCTGTGTAACTGAGTCAGAAGGGACCTATAGGGAAATGGGTATTCAAGGGGATTCTAGGCTAATGTAGTACTTTGTTTAGTATACAAGTACTTTACCTATATAAAAATGCATTAGGAGCAAGTGCTGAGCTACTGAGATAGAGAATAGACTGTTTAGATTGCAAGTAGAGAAGTTCTAAGGGAAAAATTGAAGAGCAGACTTTACGGAGCCAGAAATAGTTTAACCGGCGCTGCCCGATGGTGCTGTATGGGCAACTCCGCGCTAAATCACGCAAAAGCTCACTAAAGTGGGCTTTATAGCAGGGGGTTGAAAAGACCTAGGAATTGACCCAAAATGGCCAATAGACTACAAGTTTCTGGCTGGAACCACTGCTCTAGGGACAAATAGGCTGCTCAGTGCTCCCCACTCCCACTGGTGAACAAAGAAGCTTCCCTTTATCCAAATAAGGATATGGAATAGCACAGGAACCAAGCCAAAGCCCAGAGATCAGTAAACTCTGAAGACTGGACTATTCTAGTTCAGTAAGGCGGGAAAACAAGATTTTTTTTTTTTTGTTTGGTTTTTTTTTTGTTTTTTTGTTTTTTGCAGAAAACAGAAGAAAAACAGACAGTAAATGCTATAAATGCTTTTAAACGGCTAGCCGACTTGAGTGTGTTAGCCTACAAGTAAAATTAAGCAACAAATAACTTTTTTAAAAGTGCAAAACAGTTAATCAACACAAAAAACAGTTTAAATAGAATGCAGAGCTGTATAAACAGGCGAAAAAGCAGTCGCTAAGCAGTAAATAATCAAAAAGCCAGAAAAAAATACTTAAATCAGGAAAAAGTCACTCTTTTGCTCTCTGCTGCTTGTAGAACTCTGCAGTACACCACGAGGAGCTGTGCTGAGTTGAATACAATCACTTTCGGTAAGAGTGATGTTCCTGCTAATTACCACATCAGTAACAACACCCTAAGTATGCAGTCAGTGGGGAGAGACCTGGGTGCACAGGTTGATAGCAACCTTACCTTTGATTACCATGTCTCCACAGCAATAAGAAGGCCTTTCTATATTGCTCATCTCATACGTAAGACAATTGCCTCTAGAAAGAAAGAAGTTATAACCTCCCTGTACTCTTCCCTCATCAGGTCAGTAATTGAGTATAATGCCCCTTTTGTTGTGTAGCTTTCCAAGCACCTTCAGCAACTGCAGAGACCACAATGGTTCCTCACAAGAAAAAAATCAAAGTCTTCAGCATTTGTCCTATGAGGAGCATTTGAAATCACTGTCATTTTATTTGGTTTCATACAGACTGCTCAGAGGCAATCTCTGCCTTGCATATAAGGCAATATTTGACCCAGCTTTATTGGAAATGCTGCATATCTGTAAGTCAAATGGTACACAGGTTACCCACACTAATGACCTTAACCTGGTATGTGACATTAATAGAACCTGCTGGTGGGACAGATTTGTCTCCCAGAGGTTACCACACCTTTGGAACCGACTGCTGCTTCATGTCAAGCAGATCACCTCATTGGCCCTCTTCAAACGCAATCTGGATGATTGGATGGGTAACCCCAGGGGTTCCAACTATGTCTCTCTTGGACAGGGGTGATAGGTGCTGATCATGGAAATAAGGGTATAACTTGGCTAGGCTTGTAAGTGCCCTAGGGTCATTAGCCTAGTAACCTCTTATGGTCCTATGACTGATTTGAGTGTTACATCTTTACATTGCATGTGAGACAAATTCATCCGAATAGTTGAAAATATATCATACAGCTGACTGGTACTTTATAGTCAGTGGTACAATAGGTAGCACAATTGCTTCAGGTGCAGAAGGCTGTGGGTTCTATTTCCACACCAGGAAGATGGATTGATGACACTGCAGTGCAATATAAGGGGAGTGCTGCACTCCTGAGTGTTTCATCCTTCAGATGAGATGTTGCACCGAGGCTCCATCTACCTGTGTTTGTGGTAGCTCAGTTGTATGCAAAATATCCCATGGCACATAGGGAAGTTTCTCGATGCCCTGGCCAAATTTTCCTTACTAGTATAAGTGCTACCTCGGTTCTCCCCTGAAAAGAGGCTACTGTCTTAGTGGGACTAGGCCAATCAACAGAAGATAAAAACAAATATTGACTTAATTTGGAGTAGTAGATCAAATGTGCACAACCGTGGTTTAAGTGCTGTATCTGGTTCTTGACATCACTAGACCAAGCAACAAAGTCAGCTTTCAACATGCTCAATCTAGAACAAAATTACTTAGCAGCTTCAATGAATTATTCATCTCAGCACAGCCTCAGGGCCCTGTCCCTGAATTCTGTCTCCTACAGACTGTTGAGGGGAAATCTATGCTTGGCTTACAAGGAATTGTTAGACCCCAGTCTGATGAACCTCCTGCATATCCATAAAACAAACACCACCTGAACTACGCTCATCTAACAAATTACTGGTACAAGTAGCTAAAACCAATAATTTGGCTGGTGACTCATTGTTCTCTAATACAGTGGGTAAAACCTGGACACCCTCCCTATTCACCTAACCTCCATATCCTCAGCTAACCTATTTAAAAGCAAACTAAAACCCTACCTTAAATCACACTGGTTATGCTCCTGTGTTAACCCAGACTAACTACTTAACCTGTCCCTAGGCACTAATCTTCTTACCTGTATAAGCTTGTTTCTTTTCTATTGACAATAATGTGTATGTGGCTTTACAGCTGAATAGTGTTTTTGTATATATTTTGTATGAATATCCTTAGCTGTTACACACTAGGATTTTTATGTGACTACAGTTTGATAGTGTCATTGTACCTATTTTTATATACATATCCATAGCTGTTACGCACTAGGATTTTTTTTGTTAATAAGCCAAATCTAATTAAATGAAATGATTGCCAAAATTTTGTAATGTACCAATGTCTTTGTAAATATTCATCTGTATGTGGAGCTTTTCTCCCCAAGCCTCCACTGAAAATGGATATATATCCAGTTGGACTAGCCTGGTCAACAAATGTAAAATAAAAAAAAAATAAAAATAAAATTACCCATTCTAAAGACTTAGACTTTGTCTGTTATATATATATATATATATATACACACACACACACATATATATATATTTATATATATATATATATATATATATATCTATATGTTTGTGTGTGTATATATATATATATATATATATATATATATATATATATATATATATATATACGTGTCTGTGTATATATATATATATATCTATATATATATGTGTGTGTGTGTGTGTGTGTATATATATATATATATATATATATATATATATATATATATATATATATATATATATATATATATATATACAGAGAGAGAGACTACCCCTTCTCTGAAACAGGCTCCCCATCCATGTGAAGCAGACTTCCTCCCTAACCCAATTCAAGTGTAACTTGGGTAATTGTATGGGGAACAGGAAATTCATCCCTGGTTTGGCACCTATGTCTCTAATGGACACAGGCCACCTATAAATGGTTCATCTCCCAGGCCCCTACTTCTAAATGTCTCACCTCCCAAGCCACTGCTTACACTTATCAAGGGTACCAGAATTTGTTAGTGATTTGGGATGCAAAGTTAGGCTTAAAAAGGCCCTTGTGGTCAATAGCCTAGTACACATCTATGAACCCATGAAAATCATTTCTTTGGAACTAAGCAATAGTACATGCTATTTTCACCAGTACTTTCTATGCCAGTGTGATTGTTTTGCATAACCACATCCTGCCCTAATGATAAACTGTTTTTGGGGATGGGGCTTAAACAGCATGTACTAGCTTATATAGCAAGTGCTAGTTTTTTTTTTCTTCTATAGAACCTTGCCCAGTGGTTCCACTAATCCATCCACTCGGCATTTTCATTCTGAGAGTACAGGATATGAACATAGCCTTATGGCCCATTCATTCCAGCCTGCTTGTCTTCCCTCTGTTGCTATCCTCAAAGCGTTAGGTATCAAAGCAGTGTAGCAACTGCCTTATGCTCATAGAAAATGAACTCTTACTAAACACCAATAATTATCTTTGTATGTGATGTAAATATTTAAGAGAGATGGGGATCTCACTTTCACCAAAAAAAAAAAAAAAACAACAGACTGTGAGCATCACACTAACACACCACATGGTGTGCAACCAAACCTGTCACCTAATTTTATGTCTTATGTTGATGCTGTAAGAAACTCCTTACCCAAGCATCCAATGTAGCAAATATATCAATATCAAAGCAGGATAAGATGAAGGTAGTTCTGCTCAATGCCAGAAGTTTAAACAACAAGCTGCCTAACCTTGAGGCAATCCTGCATTGAGACTGCATCCAAATACGAGCAATCACTGAAACATGGTTTAATTGCCCATGCCTGGGTTTAGCACTGCCATGACAACAGACCCAATGGTAACTGTTTGGTGTGTTCATAAATGCCAGAGATCATATCACGTCTAGGAGGATTCCTGGAGAGCTGCATACAGAACCTAAAAAACTAAACATCACACTAAACAATATTGAGTATCAGTTTATCTCTGGTTAGCAGACACCTTCCATGACCCTGGAAGTTTATGTCAGGTTCCTAAATGTCATGGTTGAACTCACAATAAACAAGAACTCCATCTTTCTAGGAGATTTTAACTACCCATCTTTTGACTGGGGAACCTGCAAATCCAACACAGAATATAAACGGAAGTTTTTTAGTTCTAATAAATAAAAACTCATTGGATCAGGCTGTTGATAGCCCAACTAGTGCACCAGGAACCAGAGCATGTAAATGTGCAGCCAAGTAAACACTAAGAACCACAAAACACAAAAAGGCTCACTCAGTGTCAGGAGGTGAATGGCACTGGTTCCTGACACTATGTGAGCCTTTTTGTGTTTGTGGTTCTTAGTTTTGATTTGGCTGCATGCTCACAGACACTGGTTCCTGTTGTTTGTGGTTTTAGTCTTTGAGCATGGCAGTGCTTCAGGTGCTACCTTGTACAAAATGAAAGGGTCAAATCATCCTTGCATTTTATCCTCTACTGACAGTTCTAATATTGATGGTATAGCAGAATCCAACAGTATTTCAGAGGGGACTTAATGTAATGAATTTTATTACTCTAC
Source organism: Protopterus annectens (assembly GCF_019279795.1). Taxonomy (NCBI): domain Eukaryota; kingdom Metazoa; phylum Chordata; order Ceratodontiformes; family Protopteridae; genus Protopterus; species Protopterus annectens. The sequence continues at coordinate 584,369,828 of NC_056748.1, read as the reverse complement.
TCTCCTAACAACACCAAACCCTGAGTTTTAATTTGGAAAAAAACTGGCGACTCCACACAACCCCTCAGATGTTCCAGTTGCATCTCCTTCTAATTCTGGAGTCCATTTTCAGGATACATGCCATTGTGGTTTGGCTAGCAATGTTTCAACTGACTGTTCAGCTCAGTTAAATAATATACATTTCCAAGGTGCAAGTGAGCAGGTTGAGTCTTTTTCAGAATCTTCTATCAGGAACTTCCAAGATTGGATTCACCGGCTTCACTATACCCTCCTATGAGAAGGCATAATTGACTTTCAAGCTCCAGTTTCCACAGATGGCATTGGCAGCTATACTAAGGTATATACTGATGGCCTGTATAAACATCTACACAAATGTATAGACCTAGGCATGCCAGATGGGATTAAAGCAAGATCCTCAAGAAGAAACATACCATCCTGGTGGACATCTAGCATTAATAAATTATACAAGTGAAAGAAGCTGCTGTCTAAAGATGCAAAAGTGAGATCCCAGCACTAGAAGAGCACCCTCCTCAGCCTAAACAAGCAAATAAGACAACTCATAAAATCTTCAAAGAGCAACTATGAGAAAACTTTAGCAATCATAATCAAGGCTAAACATAAGGATTACAAATATAAGGTATCCAGACAATCACTCAGTAGGTACTCGTAATGACAGTTTATTGGGTTCTCAATAAAACCACACTCAAAACACGACAGTCCACAGATTAAGCACTTTCGTCAGGATAACCAACTTCATCCGAATACACATAATACAACTCAAAGAATTTAAATACCCTCCCAAAAGGCAAAAACCCTGACATCACATCCTACTATTAGATCACTTCTTGTCAACTAATGCACATATTTAAAGGAAATAATACCTGACTTAAATTGCCAAGACATATGAAAAAGTATACTCCCATGTTGCAAATAAATATAAAAATGTAACACACATACATATCACCAATGAATAGAAATGTATATAAATATATATAAATATATAATAAACAACTGTAAATACTATGATACAAAAAAATGGGGTAATAAACCTATGAAGTAACAATAAAAAACTTTTAAATATTTTTAAATACTTTTTAAATATTTTTTAAAAATAAAACAAAGCTCTTAGCTTCAACAAGGGAATAATGCTTATACGCTCGTTGATGCCAGGATATGAGCCTGCATTCAAATTAATTTGCCATTTTAACTCTAATAATTCTAAATAATCATCCACTGGGACACCTGGGGTCCAAGGTCCGCATGATCAATGATAAAAAACCTAAAAAAATGCGTTGGATATTTGTCCAAATGATTGTAAAGTGCATTGTTTTTATTTTTGCATTTAATATCACAGCAGTGCTCAAATACTCTCTGTTTAAAGGCCCTTTTCATTTTGCCCACATAAAATACGTTGCTTAACCCGCACTTAGCAATATATACCACCCTTTTTGAAAAACAAAAAAGTTTTTTACTGTGGTAGATTCGTCCAAAATTCTTGATAAATATATATGCACCCTCCATAACATATGGGCACTGCCCACACCTACCACATTTAAGGCATCCACTAGTTTTGTTCTCTTTCTTCTGTCTTTCCAAGAGTCCTTTAAAGCTATAATGTTTTTTGTCGACAATCACTGGTTTATCCCCTACGATTTTAGAGACATCCTGGTCCAGTAACATCACTGGCCAAAAATGAACCAATGTGTTTTTGATTTCATAAAAATCCAAGGTGAAGGTTAGGGTGCATGATATTGAAAAAATATTGTTGTTGGAATGTAATCTATCTCTAATCTTTCCATCAACAATACCACAACCACTGAATAAAATTTTTATTATTAACCCATTCTGTCTTTTGACAGTAATCTCATTTTCAATTTCTGTTAAAAAATTCATAGGGTAACCCCTTCTTCTAAACATATCAATAGGTTTATCACATTCTGTTTGGAAGTCCCCTTCATCTGACACCATTCTAGCAATTCTGATAAATTGTCCCTTAACTAGGGACTTTTTCTGATGAATCGGGTGCCTTAAATGTGGTAGGTGTGGGCAGTGCCCAACTGTTATGGAGGGTGAATATATATTTATCAAGAATTTTGGTGAATATATATTTATCAAGAATTTTGGACGAATCTACCCCAGTAAAAACGTTTTTGTTTTTCGAAAAGGATGGTATATATTGCTAAGTGCGGGTTATGCAACATATTTTATGTGGGCAAAATGAAAAGGGCCTTTCAGCAGAGAGTATATGAGCACTGCTATGATATTAAATGCAAAAATAAAAACAATGCACTTTTCAATCATGTGGACAAATATCCGATGCATTTTTTTAGTTTTTTTGCCACTGATCATGTGGACCTGGGACCCCTGGGTGGCCCAGTGGATGATTATTTAGAATTTTTAGAGTTAAAATGGAAAATTAAGTTGAATGCAGGCTCATATCCTGGCATCAACGAGCGTATAAGTATTATGCCCTTGTTGAAGCTAAGAGCTTTGTTTTATATTTAAAAAATATTTAAAAAGTATTTAAAAATATTTAAAAGTTTTTGATTGTTACTTCATGGGTTTATTACCCCATTTTTTTGTATCATAGTATTTACAGTTGTTTGTTATATATATTTATATACATTTCTGGTCATTGGTGATATGTATGTCTGTTTACATTTTTATATTTATTTGCAATATGGGAGTATACTTTTTCATATGTCTTGGCAATTTAAGTCAGGTATTATTTCCTTTAAATATGTGCATTAGTTGACAGGAAGTGATCTAATAGTAGGATGTGATGTCAGGGTTTTTGCCTTTTGGGAGGGTATTTAAATTATTTGAGTTGTATTATGTGTATTCTGATGAAGTTGGTTATTCCGACAAAAGTGCTTAATCTGTGGAGTATCGTGTTTTGAGTGTGGTTTTATTGAGAACCCAATAAACTGTCATTACGTGTACCTACTGAGTGGTTGTCTGGATACCTTACATTTGTTTTTCTTGGTTTGTGTTTCCTTTGGACATAAACATAAGGATTTATTCAGCTATGTCTGCAACCTAAAAGGTAGTACTCAGACGTGTGCTTAACTAATTGTGGATGGCATCACACACACTGACCTGGGGAAATTGCAAACCTGCTAACAGATGGGTTTGGTGAAAGTTTCACTTCCCATCCCCCCAAGTATTTTACAAACCATATCTTCATCATCTCCTCCTCCCTGCATCTCCAAAGAGCAAATCATCAATGCTCTCTCCAAGGCTAAGAACACAGATTTCATGGGACCAGATGTCATTCCGGGCTGTGTTCTTAATGTTCTAAAACAAGAGCTAGTTAGTCCAATAGGCACACTCTATTCAACCACAGCCTGAGTACTGGCTTTGTTCCCACTGAATGGAAAACAGCAACTGTTATCCACATTCATAAGGGTGGCTCAGCAGCAGACCTGGGTAACTATAGATCCATAAGTTTAACCAGCCTCATCTGTAAGGCAGTGGAATGAATCATCATGGAGCTCATAAACAAGGATATAGGTGACCTCCAAACCCTGAACCCATCCCAGTTCAGTTTTGTCAAGTGCAGGTCATGCCTGCTAAACCTGGTGGACTTCTTTGAGAATGTGACCAGAGCCATAGATGAGTGCGAAGCAATGCACACAGCCTATTTTGACTTGGCCAAGGTCTTTGACACTATACTACATTTGGGCATCATTGACAAACTAACCCAGTTGAATATCAACCCCAATGTTTGCAGGTGGGTTGCAAACTGGCTTACAGTTTGACAGCACTCAGTCAAAGTGGGAAACTTTACCTCTACCAGCAGACCTGTCACCAGTGGGGTCCCACAAGGGTCAGTGCTGGGACCCCTCTTGTTTAGCATATACTTCTCAGAAGTCCAGGCCAAAACAGAGGGGCTGTGTCTAACCAAGTTTACAGATGACTGCAAATTAGGTGCTATCATTGAATCCCCTAGTGATGTCAGTGTACTTCAAAAGGGGCTTACACAGACCAATGACTGGTGCCAAAGCCACGGTCTTAAACTAAATGCTAAAAAATGCATCATTATTCCCTTTGTTAAAACAATGTCCCTTATGATTATAACATAAACAATAATACCCTTAGTACCAATTCAGTAGTGAGAGACCTGGGAACACAAGTTGACTGTGACCTCAAGTTTGACAGCCATGTGTCCACTGCAGGAATGAAGGCTTTCTACACCATTCAACTGATTAGCAAAGGCATCTCCTGAAGTGCAAAAGAGGTTATAACTCCCCTGTACTCTTCCCTCATCAGGCCTATCAGACACCTGCAGCAACTTGAGAGACCTCAGAGATTTCTAACTAAGAAAATTCAGGGTCTCCAGCGCATGTCTTATACAGACAGACTGAAGTCACTGTCACTGTACTGAGTAGCATATAGACTACTCGGATGTGACTCGTATCTGGTTTACAGGGCTATCTCTGTCCCAAATCTAATGGAAATGCTGCACATCCGTAAGTCAAATGGGGCTAGAGTCACCGGTTCTAGGGACCTAAATCTAGCCTGTCACATAAACAGGACCTGCTGGACAGACAGATACATCTCTCACAGGTTGTCACTCCTCTGGAATAGGCTTCCAATCCATATCAAGCAGAGCACTTCCATGACCCTGTTTAAGTGCAACCTGGACAACTGGGTAGGAAACTGGAAATTTCTGCCACCTTCTCTCCTGGACGTGGATAGTCCTTGCTAGAAAAACACTGGGCATATATCTCTCATCTAGTATTACTGTATATTGGAATTTAATGGCTAGATTTGTAAAGACCCTCATGTCAATAGCCAAGTAACATGCTATGAACCTGTTTTCATTTTGTTTCTTTTCTCCGGATCTGACCTCTTTTACTGGTAATCTGGCAACCATGATGGGGACACTGGAAAATAAGCTAATCAAGGTGTATAATTTATAACCATATAATTTGTTTTTGACAGAGTGCTTGAACATTAAGAGGGTACCAAAAGACATCTGGTTATACATGTTCACTAATGGTTTGATTTCTGGCAGTAAGGAACATTTGCAGCTTCTGCCTATGTTCGACCATCATGATTTTGACTTGATGAGCTTTATTGTTGAGTGGAACAATACTCAGTTGCATAAACTTTCTAATCAAATATCTGTTCTGAATAATCAAATTACTGATGAACGTTTATCTGATCACAGTAATAACAAATAGGAGCACATTTTTGAAGGTGGATGAACAAGTTAAAATTATTGCGGGTGGGAAACAGAAACTTTTGAGTCATAAGAATGAATATGCCAATAATATAGCATATCCTATGCCTAAAAATATGATTCCCACTGAGAAAAATTATTCCAGTTCAAACATGGTTTATACATCTTGGAATTCTCATAGCAACTCTGGGCCACCTACTAGGGAGACTGCCTTTAATTCTTCTAATTCCAATTTCAACTTACCCCCTAATCCGTCTGTAGATGAATACAATGATAATTTTCCCCCTCTACCATGGAGCTCAGAGACATTAGAAAATCATAATAAGATTTATCAGAATTCTCATTTTTTTCTACATTCATCCACCTTTCCACCTGTATCAGGAGGGAGTGGATGGAGCAGTGGTCGGAAAAAAAGGCAATTGGACCGGGAGAGGCACCAATTTTTAGAACAACATGCTGTTTTAACATCAGCTGATTCTGATATTCCTTCCTTCCTTCTATGATGGCAAAATGCTGTCATATAGAGGTTTGAATATTTTTAATTACAGTAAGATTACTGTTACTAAGGCATATTTATCTCTTTTTAGCAAAGGTTTCAAATTTGCTGCACGTGCAAGTATGGATATTTCTGACTTAATGGTGGAACTTAAATTATTTACCAGGAATCTCAGTTTTCAACTTAAGTCACATAATTCTAGAGAACATGTCAATCTTTCCAACTTTCCCTTCAAGAAAAGAAATGTTTTAATCCTACAATCAATTACACTTTTATCTATTTTTGAAAGGTGCTGCGAAAAATAATTTTATACCTTACACAAATCTCTTTTTCAGAGAAACCACAACTTAGTGAAGGAAGAATGTGATACCATATAGAGTTTAAGGAATGAGTCTACTGTGAGGGTGATGGAACCTTATAAAGGTGGGGGTATTGTGATCACAGACAGGACTGATTATATTTGTCAGATCTTTAGTATACTACAGAATACCAACAATTATGATACAGTCTCCATTACTGAGATTTCTATAACATACAAAATGATTGATTTATTTTTAGAGGATTCCTTGATGCAGCGTGTAATCCCTTTTGATACATATATTTTTTATATATCAGGAACCTCTTAATACCAGCAGCCTTTGGAATTTTGAAGGTTCACAAGGATATCCCAAACTCACCTTACAGGCTAAGCACTGAGTTCTTAAACATACCCCCCTCACAGGTCTTTCTAGACCACATTTTAAAAAACTCTCTTCACCCTGTGAGTCATATACTCAAGGATTCCTGGGATTTTTTAACTAAAGTAAAACAGCATTATTATACTGATTAGTGTAGTTTGTTAGCAGTTGCTATAGCTGATTTATTTGCTAGTGTAATGCATAAAACTGGGTTAGATTTCTTTCAGTCTGTCATAGTTGAATTAACTTCACTTGATGAATCTCATATTAATTTTGTTATGGTAGTTATGGAATTTATTTCGTATAATAATTTCATATTCTTTGAAGGAGAATCTTTTTTGACAGGTTCTTGTTGTAACTATGGGAACATCTTGCACTCCAAATATATGCCAATTTGGTTATGTACACTTGGAAGAAATCCTATATTCTAGATTCAGTATGTCAGGATTGCTGGCAGGTTTATTTATGCCACATGGATGATATTTTTATGTATTGGCAGCAGCTAGTGATGGAATCCTTGATCTTATTTGATATACAAGTCATATTACTACTTTTTAAGAATTTACACATGAACATTTTTTTTTATTTTATTTTGTTAACTATTTAAATGTTAGTGTCTGGAATAACAAACCCAATAGATGTTTTCAGTCTGCTATTTAAAGGAAACCTACCATTTCCACTACTTACTTTTATTTTAATAGTTGTCACCCCTGGTTTTGTAAGAAAAGCACCAAAAGACAGAAAGAAACTACTGACCAAACTGTAGAAGTGTGCGAACCAAATACTCCATAATAAAACCACTGGTATATTGATGCTGTAGAAAATGCTGGTAGTCCACAAAGTAAAGCAAAAAAGTTTATTGTAAGACAATAGAAAGCTGGTAAGCGCTTTCGTCCTCAACAAAAGAACTTCATCAGACAAATTAAAATCAAACACAGAACACATTTTAAAGACTCCCTTTGTGCTTCACATGATAGTAGCCACTCCTCCTAAATAACAAAAATTTAAAAGGGCAATACAAACTGTGATGTCAATGACAAAATGTTAAATAAATAAATGTTAATGGATATAAAAAATATAAAAAATATATAAAAAAGATCATCCACTTCACAATTTTTTTAAAAGAGCAATGAATAAATATATAAATAAATATATCAATAAATAATCATCTATTTAAAGCTCTCAATTTTAAAAGGGAATTAATGGAGAGGGATTCATTTAAACCTGGCCAGTTGTTTGCATTTAATAACAATTGCCAGTATAATTCTCTCTTTTCTAATAAGGTAGACCATGCACCTCCCCTGATATCCATCGTGGCACCATCAATAACAAAAAAATTAAAAGTGTAGTCACTGTTCTCTGATGTATGTTTATACAAAACATTTGTCTCTTTGCCTGTTCTTATTTCATACAAATGTTCATATATTCTATTTTTAAATTTTCTATCAGTTTTCCAATGTAAAAACAATCACATAGGTTACAGAGGCACAATAAATAATATGTTCAGAGTTACAGTTATACTTATTTTTTATATGAATCTTAGTGTTATTGATCATAAATACTGTTCCTTCCTTTATAAAGGAACAGTACTGACATATACCACATTTCAACATACGTGCATTTGAAAAATGATTCACAGCATGTCCTTTCTCGAAAGATTTTTAAAAATTTCTACCTTTTCTAAAAATAATAGTAGGTTGCTCATCAATATGTGTTCTGATACTTTGGTCATGTGTTAGAAATATGTTTAATATCAGGACTATCAATCATGTATGTAGAAATGAATGAAGTATTACAATCTTTTCCTGTAAAAACAAAGTTTAGGGGTGCAACATTCACTGTGTGCATTACATCCAATGAAACCTCAGATAAAAGAGGTATATAAAAATTTCTCTCTCTCTTATTTATTACCTCTAAAAGGACATCGTTAACAAGTCTCAACGGGTAGCCCCTCTTTAAAAACATATCTTTTAAGGTGCCACATTCATCTAAAAAAATCTTCTGAAAGTGATACCATACGGGCAGCCCGTACAAACTGTCCCTTAATAATAGCTTTTTTCTGTTTCTGAGGGTGGATGCTACTATAATGAAGTAGTGAATTTGAATATGTGTCCTTTCAATATATTTTAGATATAAACCTACTATTCTGGTAATCCTTAATTAACTTAATATCAAAGAAGGCTATCTCATGTAAGTTAAATGAATATGTAAATCTTAAAAATGAAGTGGTAGAATCTAAATATCTAATAAAATCACTAATAAGGGCATAGGGACCATCCCATAAAATAAAAAGGTCATCCAGGAATCGTGTATAATATTTAACATGCTTGTAAAAGTCAGAAGGAAACAAATATTTCTTCTGCCACTATAAAACCACTATGTTAGCATAAGGACCACCACACACAGAACCCATAGCTACCCCTTCCTGTTGTAAAAAAAATCTCCTTATTAAATAAAATAAAATTGTTCTTAGGACCATCTCCATCAACTGGGTATACAGTATTACATCAAAATGGTTTATTTTCTTTTCATATAAGAATTCATTAAACCATTCTAACCCCTCCTGGTAGGGAATTACTGAATAAAGATCCTTTATATCAACCGTTACTAACATATAGGAGCCTTCAAAGGGTATGTGATTAATATCTTTTAAGAAGCTCCATGAGTCTTTACATATATGTGACTCTTGCTGCACAAATTTCTTTAACTTAAGATCCAAGTATTTTGCCAGGGGTTGCATAATTGACCCCTTAGAGTCAACTATGGGTCGCATGGGTGGTTGTGATATGTTCTTATGTAGTTTTGGGAGACCAAATATTACTGCTAGTTTAGGATACATAACAGTCAAATAATTCAAAACGTCCATATCGATAAAACCATCAATAAATAGGTCCTGATATTCATTTTTAGTTTTTGAATAGACACCATTTACCTCACTGATGGATGATCTTCTGTATGCTTTTCCTTCCAATATGAACAACATTTTTCTATTATAGTCATCCAGGTTCATAATAGCAACCCCCCACCCTGATTCTGATTATGTCAAGCAATCCATTTAAATTAATTAAGGATTACCAGAATAGTAGGTTTATATCTAAAATATATCGAAAGGACACACATTCAAATTCACTACTTCATTATAGTAGCATCCACCTTCAGAAACAGAAAAAAGCTATTATTAAGGGACAGTTTGTATGGGCTGCCCGTATAGTATCAGTTTCAGAAGATTTTTTAGATGAATGTGACACCTTAAAAGATATGTTTTAAAGAGGGGCTACCCGTTGAGACTTGTTAACGATGTCCTATTAGAGGGAGTAAATAAGAGAGAAAGAAATTTTTATATACCTCTTTTATCTGAGGTTTCATTGGATGTAACAAACACAGTGAATGTTGCTCCCCTAAACTCTGTTTTTACAGGAAAAGATTATAATACTTCATTTATTTCTACATACACGATTGATAGTCCTGATATTAAACATATTTTGAGTAAAAATTGGTCAATTTTAGCATATGACCGAAGTAGCAGAACACATATTGATGAACAACCTACTGTTATTTTTAGAAAAGGTAGAAATTTAAAAAATTTTTTTGAGAAAGGATGTGCTGTGAATCATTTTTCAAATGGACGTATGTTGAAGTGTGGTATGTGTCGATGCTGTCCCTTTATAAAGGAAGGAACAGTATTAATGATCAACAACACTAAGATCCATATAAAAAATAAGTATAACTGTAACTCTGAACGTATTATTTATTGTGCCCTCTGTAACCTATGTGATTGTTTTTACATTGGAAAAACTGATAGAAAATTTAAAAATAGAATATATGAACATTTGTATGAAATAAGAACAGGCAAAGAGACAAATGCTTTGTATAAACATACCTCAGAGAACAGTGACCACACTTTTAATTTTTTTTTGTTATTGATGGTGTCACGATGGATATCAGGGGAGGTGCATGGTCTACCTTACTAGAAAAAAGAGAATTATACTGGCAGTTGTTATTAAATGCAAACTGGCCAGGTTTAAATGAATCCCTCTCCATTAATTCCCTTTTAAAATTGAGAGCTTTAAATAGATGATTATTTATTTATATATTTATTCATTGCTCTTTTAAAAAATTGTGAAGTGGATGATCTTTTTTATATATTTTTTATATCTATTAACATTTATTTATTTAACATTTTGTCATTGACATCACAGTTTGTATTGCCCTTTTAAATTTTTGTTATTTAGAGGGAGTCGCTACTATCATGTGAAGCACAAAGGGAGTCTTTAAAATGTGTTCTGTGTTTGATTTTAATTTGTCTGATGAAGTTCTTTTGCTGAGGACAAAAGCGCTTACCAGCTTTCTATTGTCTTAACAATAAACTTTTTTGCTTTACTTTGTGGACTACCAGCATTTTCTACAGTATCAATATACCAGTGGTTTTATTGTGGAGTATTTGGTTCGCACACTTCTGCAGTTTGTTTTGTAAGAAAAACATATTTAAGGGATAATTAGAGTTGTTAGAATGAGTTCCAATTTCGATATATTTGGTAATGAATGTGAAAACAGTCAGTATGTTTCCAGAAAGGGGTTATTCACATAATCTGTCAAATTATGGGATGAAGTATCCAAAGACTGGAGCACCAAAGATTGTCCACTGCTGTGCATTGATTTACAGGATGGCTTATTCTGAGACCCTATTGCTAAGCAGACAGACAAAGGGAGATTCACCGACTCCTTTGTTATTAAATACAACTCATATTCTAGACATATTAAGGAAATTGTATACAGGAATTGAAACATCCTTAAGGTGGACAATGATGCGTTTAAAATCCTGGGGGAAGTTCCTCAATTTGTTTACAACACAGGTAGAAATTTTAAATATTTGTTTAAGTATAAAACCTCCCTGTTACAAGCAGAATCTCCAGAGGCACCTGTAAATGTAACTGTTTTAGTCACTGCCCTTCAGTGTTAGAACAAGATTTTATTAATCTACAAAACCACTATTGTTCCAAGTTAAATCTTGCACATGATTATATTGCTCTGTGTTCTAGCTGTTCAGGTTTTTACACTGAGAAGAATGAGAGGCCAAACATCTATGAACACAATTACAATATTCTTAAATGTAATTCCAACAGCTCTTTATAGAAACATACATAGAGTTGTTCTGATTTTGCTAAATTTATGCTTGGTCTATTAGAAGTTATTCCACATAATAAGTGAGGGGGTCCTTGAGAAACATAGGTTGAATACAGGGAATTGATATGGAAACTTAGGTTAAATGCTTCAGTCTTTCAAGGACTTAATGAACAACTCTCATTTCTCCCTGTATTAAAACTAAGAGCTGCTAAATTATGAATGTTCTTTCTGAAATTAATGTTTAGTAATACATTTTATGTTTTTCCTCCTTGTACGCATTTGTTCATAGAATTTTGGGTGATGGAGTAATGGCGATATGTCAGCATGTAATGTATTTTTAAATATTTCTTTAATATGTACTAATTTGCTATGTTTTTAACATTACTTATAATGGTGTATGTTGCTTTAAACAGGTTTTTAGATCAATAGTTTGCTGTCACATGATCAAGGAGTATATCTATTTAAATCTGTTTTTTTATTGTGTAACTGGTTTGGATGAAGTTCCGTTCTGAAGCATAAAAGTTCTTTACCAATATTCATGTACCTTTTATTTTTATTTTATTAAATTTGTTTTTAAACCTTTTTATATGTTTCCAATAATTTTCATACTATTGATGCGTAATACTCATTGGAGTTGAATGGTACCAGTTCCCGACACTACATGAGCCTTTTTGTGTGTGCAGCCCACCCATCTAGAGGACAAAATACTCTTGACTTGACACGTACAAATGTAGTGTCATCATACATAACTTCTCTATTAACTCCCTCTCCACTTAAGTCAGGCCACAAGCTAGTAGCCTTTTCCCTCAAACTATGTAAACCCCTTGAAACCAATATATCAGTATATGAAGAATTCAAGTACACTAATTTCCTCAAATTCTATGATGAAGTCTAAAAATTCAATTATAAAAACATCACTTTAGACATCACATCAGCAAAGAGATTTACAAATGTGTTTTATGCCCACTAAATAAATAAAAAAATACAGTCCCATTTAGATCCAAATATGTTGGGCAAACTACCCCTGTGGTCCACAGGCCTAAATAAAACCTGCAGTAAAATGAGAAATCTCATACGAGTATAGAGCAGATGTAAAGATCCCTCCCAAATGAAAAAATATTAGGAATTTAACTAAGAACTTAAAAAGACCAGTAGATCAACTAAGGCAGCCCATGGACTCAGGCTTGCATCTGAAGCTATGGGCAATTACAAATCCTTCTTTAGCTATGCTAGAAAACTAAGAAACAACACTCAATGTATAGACCTCATACTAAATGACACTATCTACTCAGATTCAGTGGATATTGCAAATATGCTAGCAAATAATTTTTATGAAAATTTTGATCTTGAGATGACTATCAAAAGCCCTATGACACCCATATCTCTGATCCCCTCATCATCACTAAGAAACATACTAAAAATGCTATCCAAGACTAAGAACACTTCCTCCACATGACTAGATAACATACCAAGTTGTCTGTTAAGTAGTATTAAACTTATCTTGGTGGAACCTCTCTATAACTATTTAACCTGAGCAGCAGCAGAGCTAGGGTGGGGTGAGAGGAGCAACTGCCCCAGACACAAAGTGTTGGGAAGGAATGATCATCCAGTTCTGATCTCTCTTTAATGTAATACCAGCTTTTAAAAGCTGGTATTGCATTTGTAGTCAAACCTGAATGCTGTAGTGCTTCATATGTGGTTTAAACTGTATCAACTATTTGCTACATTGTAGCAAGCAGTTTGATACACTTTAAAAGTAATAAAAAAAGTATTTTTTTGAAAGAAAAGCTAAGCAAACACTGTAGTGCTCCATGCAGGCAGGGTATAAACTGTAGCAACTGTTTGCTACAGTTTAAAAAGAAGAATGTCTTTTTTTGTACTAAAACATGAGCACTGTAGCACTCCATGCAGGCAGGGTATAAACTGTACCAACTGTTTGCTACAGTTTAAAAGAAGATTGTTTTAATAAAATATGTTGAAGGAGTGTTGGAGGTAGGGCACAGAAAAGGGACCTTAATGGCTAGGACGGGTGGGGGCATGTAATGCACCTGACCACCTGGCTGATATGCCAGTAGAAGGAACATCCTTTATTTTTCTCTTCAGTGGAAGAGCTGGAAGGTGTAAATATGACCATAACAAGCCAATTACTTACAAATGTAACAATCAGCTTATTACATTGAAGTGGAAACTATCAGCCTGACAAGTTTGTAAGGCCACGAAACACATTATAACAAACTTGATTAATATTGACATTAAAAATCTTACTAATCAAGGTCCGCAGTAATTTGGTTTTGTAAAAGCTAGATCCTGTCTAATGACCCTGGTAGACTTCTTTGAAAGGTAACAGAAGCTGTTGGCCGTTGTCAAACTGTACACCTAGCCTACATTGATTTGGGCAATGCATTGGACACCATCCACCATGCTACCATAATTAATACACTGAATGCATTACAAGATGATTAAGTAATTGGCTAAAACACAGAACCCACATGGTGCAGGTGGGAAAAGCAATGCCATAAATATATGCAGGTAACCAATAGTGCCCAGCAGGGCTCAGCACTATGACTGCTTTTGTTCAGTATTTACTTCTCTGACCTACAGACTAAACACTAAGGCCTATGATTAACTAAGTTCACAGATGACTGCATACTGGAAGCCATTGTCATATCCTAGTCTGATACAGAAGCCCTTCAGCACTAACTTACTCTTCTAAATGTCTGAGGGATCATAGGACGTTACTAGGCCAATGGCCCTGGGGCCCTTACAAGCCTAGCCAAGTGTTTATCCCCAAAAAGGAAACCTCAGCCAGCTCCTGTTGCCCCTGTCAATGAGGGACAAAGGTGGAACCCCTGGGACAAATTTGTGGTTTCCATTCCACTCATCAAGGTTGCACTTGAAGAGGGTCAGCAAGGTACTCTGCAGCATTGCTGCATTTGTCAGGCAAACCATCACACCAGCATACACCATTAACAATATCCCACTTGAAAATGAAAATGTAGTAACAGGCTTGGAAACCTAGGTTGATAATTCCCTCTTCTTTGATCACCATGTCGCAACAGCTGTCAAGAAATCTTTTTACTTAGTGCAGCTAATCACCAAGGGGAATACCATCCAGATCTAAATATGTTATTTTCTTGTATTCAGCAATGATGAGACCAATTATAGAATGCAACACCCTCTTTGGGATATATCTGTCCAGACATATCAAACAGAAGAAAAGACCTCAGAGTTTCCTAACAAAAAAGATCACAAGTTTAAAATCAATACACTACTAGAAAAAGCTAGAAGCACTATCCCTCATATCTGTGTCTTAAAGGCTCCTCATATGAGACCTCTTCCCTTCCAAGCAATCAGGGAACCAGTAGTCCAGGACCTCTTGTACCTTCACAAATCAAACAGTCTCACAAATTCCAGACTATGGGATTTAATCCTGCTTCAGCAGATCAATAAAGCAAGGAGGAGAGAGAGATTCATAACTCAGTATCTCTCTCCTGTGAAATAGACCCCCCACACACAGATAAATCAGTGTGATACACCATATTCCTTTAAATAGACTCAGATAATTGGATGAGTATTCATAAATTCACTCTGTGCTTGACTGGCATAGCCTTCTTTGAAAAGGGTGGTACAATCTAGGGTAGGAACTGGCAAAGCATAACAGTCTCAAGACTCAGTAGCTTTGAACTTCCTATGATTCCTATGTAGTATACTGTGGAGTAGTGTCAGGCATTTAGAAGGTTACAAGTCCATCTGTACCTCACCAGCTTTAACAGCTTGGCACTTTTAGTCCAAGAAATGGTGGCAAGATGCATAGCATAATATAGCCGATCAACATCATCATTAATTGTAATAACACTTCCCAAAACATGCTATTTAATAAAGAGATGCAGAGGTATATCCAGTTGTGGTGTACAGTAAATACAAAAAAGCTGTCACATCCACATCCTGTTCATCTCCAACACAGTAAAACAACTAAATTTTCACTGCAGCAGTACTCTATCCAGCTGTGCTAACATATCCAATGCTGCAGTCATGGCAATGTTGACAAAAACTTTTATGAGTTAGCACTTACAGTGAATGCAATATAGTCACGACTATGATGCACCGTTATGTACTACAGAATATGGTGCAGGGAGTCAAAAGAAATAGATTGTTATTCCACAGACAGTGTATAGCCTGACTGGGTATCTCTGTGTGCATTACCAGTTCTTCATAGCACACGTAGCGCTATCACAATAAATAGTGGTATGTGTGCTACATATATCTGCAACAGTTTAGCCAAGGTGAAGAGTTACCTGTGATGCACACCATGTGTAATCCTTGTCCACCTCTCACAGTGTTACTGTCATTGCATAATGTAACATTAGGGCAATTCAGTTTTACAATTTGCCCCAATGCCATGGCAACATATAATCCTGACTACACACATCCCATTTAAGGGGACTATGCACAATGTATTTGAACCCACCAGACCAATCTGAAATTCAATAAGTGTAACATAACACCACATTCATACCTACAAAATGGTAGATAAATTCAGCACTGCCACTTGAGGTATAAACTGCATAGCTTCATAGCTATTTATGATTGTATAGATTGTTACCTCAATATACTTAATATACAGACACACACACACACACACACACACACACACACACACACACACACACACACACACACACACACACACACACACACACATTAATTTAACTCAAAACTCATAATATATAAAGGTTTTCTAGCTCAAAATATTGCAAACTCTGTTGTATGATCCCAGAGTTGGTTTCTATAATTTGTGGGTGTGGGGGGTGCAGGGGGCAATGTGGTGGGGGGCTTGCCCCCTGCATAAACTAGATTTTGTTTTTTAGATATTTCGAGTACCAATATTTTTTTTCTGTACTGTTTAGACATACGTTTTTAATCAAATGAATGTATTCCAGACACACACACACACATACATACATACATACATATACATCTATATGTATATCTGTCTATCAGTCTAGATAACTATAGCAATAAATACATATTTATTGACAAAGTTTGCATATATGTAACCAACTGGACAAACCAGCTGTGTGTTGAATGTTTTGATGGGAGAGAGAATAACAATGCCAAGTCCATTTACATTCGGTAATACTGCACAGTATTGTTAAAATGATTTGACACTGAACTAAGGCATACGTCTATCACTGGGGAAAGTAGTCTGCCTGGTTAAAGAGCAGGTTCTGCTTCAATTCTGGTCTAAGTTAGGTTAAGGATGTGTATCCCTGTAAGTATATGTCACATATTGATTCCTGTGGCACTGCTAATCATCTGCTGTATTGTACTGTACTGCGAATACCTGTAACTAAAATCAGTGCTCTTTACAGAAGAGGTTTGCATTAACTGTTACTGTATGGTTGTGCAGGCACTTTTGTTAGTGTTCAGGTAGTTTCAACATGTCCTTTAATTGCTTTTGTGTACAGTAGCAAGGATAAATAGACTTACAGTGTTTTAGTGGATGGGCTTGGGGAAAGGTCAATATATATTTATCATTGTTCAACCTTGTTTCTTCATTTTATAACTATTGTATATCACAATGGCATACTTCCACCCATAGTAATGGCAATCTTCCTTAGTAGGGGTTGGTCCCATTTCATATCAGCTGTAAAATATATATAATTCTTGTGGAAAGGTATTATGTGTCCCATTTGTGTCTGATAATAAGATATTGGGTCAGGTCTATATCTGCATTATTATCTTCCATCAAAATCAGTCTTGATACTAACTTGGAGGTGTGATTTACATTGTGACACATGGATGCTGAACAGATATGCCTTAAATGAGACCCAGGTGCAGAAGTATTCTAGCTGCACTCTAGGTTACTTGTTACCCTTCCTGCCCATCAAAACAGGTGTTCTCCAAGGTTCCACAGTGGGGCCACTGCTTTACAACATATTTACTAACAACCTGCACTCAGCCAAATGTCACGCATCACTCGTACAATATGTTGACAACTCCACATTACTCTCTTCTGCCAGCAACCCAATTACTCTGCAACACATCATCCGAGAGTCTGGGTCAACAACTCCCAGCTTCTTCTCAATCAAAAAAAAAAAAGCTGCTATTATTCCTCCCAAAAGCCCTTATACACCTCAAACAAAATTTCTCAGTTTCAGCCTCTGATAACACTCCTATAGAAGTCATGTCCCATACAAAGTTACTAGGTATGGCAATTGATGATAACCTGTTGTACATGCAAGTCAAATTTCAGGTTATCAAAAAAGCTCACCAAAAATGAGGGGGACTCTGTAGGAAAAACATTACTTAACTGACTCAACCAGGAAACTCCTGGCTTTTATAGTCTTACTCCCCACTTTACTATAGGGTTGCCCAGTACTGCTTAATCTTACCAGGTAGTAATGGTCTGACATCAAAAGCAGCTCTCACTTTAATGATATCATACTACTAATCTATGCTCTTCTACCTCTTCAGCCAACACTTTCTACTATTTCTTTTCCTCTAATGTCCTTACATAATATTGTCATCTCACTAAAAATAAACTCGCTCCCCATGTCCTTAATTTTTCCTCCTGCTCAATACTCCTCCTATCTCAGTGTATTACTGTATTTTGGCAGCAGAATACCCTATTTTTCACATTCATATTTTATTAGAAATATAATCAATATTTTGCAAACTGTGTATCTGTTTACTTGAAGTAGACTTTCCACTTCTGCAATGTGTTTTGCTACTTGCTGTTCATATTGTATTCTTGATCATAGTTTATCATAGTAACATTCTGAAAATGTATCTCAATCTGTGTTTCATATGTTGTGGGGATTTTCTCTCCTTGTATATAATTTACTGATCAGCTATTGTAAAATGTGTTTTATGTGTATTTTGTGGAGTCTTTCTCCCCAGCTTGTATATAATTACTCATAGGATCATAGAAGGTTACTAGGCTAATGGCCCTGGGGCCCTTACAAGCATAGCCAATTGTTTATCCCCCAAAAAAACAAACCACAGTCAGCACCTGTCACTCCAGTCAGTGAGGGACACAGGTGGGACCCCTGGGAAAAATTTGTGATTTCCCATCCACTCATCAAGGTTGCACTTGAAGAGGGTCAGCGACAAACTCTGTTTGACATGTATGAGAAGTCTATTACAGAGACAGAGCAGCCTCTGGGGGACAAACCGGCTTCTCCAGCAGGTTTTGTTAATGTTGCATATTAGAGTCAGGTCTTTCAAGTGAGTAATGCGTGAGGAGTTACACTTACTGATATGGAACATCTGTAGTAGGGCATGGTCCAAGATTGCCTTGTAGACAAGACACAGATCACCTCTAAGCAATCTGTATGATATCGAGTAGAGTGATAATGATTTGAGCCTGTCCACAAAACAGGTGTTGAAGGCCATGGATTCTCTTTGTGAGGTTTTTCTGTGGCCTTTCCAGCTGGTGCAGCTGTTTGGAGAGTCTGGATGCAATCCCTTTACTTCTAAGATGAACCAAGTAAAAGGCTTTGCTGACCACTGCCCCTGCATGATGGTTAAATGTGAGATTGCTGTCAAACTGTGTACCCAGGTGTGTCACCACAGGTTGTGTGCTTAGAGGGCTGCCGTTGATGTAGTAATCAGAAGCTGTTTTTACTGAATGTTATGATGATATAGTTTTTTGCATTTAACTTAAGGCCATGACTTTGGCACCAGTCATTTGTTGCTGTGAGACCCTCTTGTAGTATGTTAACGGCATTTGGGGAGTCAATGACTCCACCCAACTTACAACCATTCACAAACTTGGTCAGCCACAGGCCTTTTGTCTTTGCCTGGACCTCTGAGAAGTAGATGCCAAACAGAAGTGGTCCCAGAATAGATCCCTGGGAACACCACTAGTGACAAGTCTGCTGTTGGAGATGGAGGCACCTATTTTGACCTTGTGTTTTCTATCGGTGAGCCAGTTAGCCACCAACCTAATGAGATAGGGATTTACACCAAGTTCTGTTAGCTTTTTGATGATGTCCAAGTAGAGGATTGTGTCAAAGGCTTTGGCCAAGTCAAGGTAAGCTGTATGTGCTAACTTTCCCTCATCCAGGGCCTTGGTGACGGTCTTACAAAAGTCAACCAGGTTCAACAGGCAAGATCTGCCCTTGACAAATTCAAACTGGGTGGAGTTAAGTGCTTGGAGATTGCCTATGTCCTTGTTTATGAGGTCCATAATAATACGCTCCATGGCTTTACAGATCAGACTTGTCAAGCTAATGGGGTGATAGTTTCCAGGGTCAGTGGTAGCACCACCTTTATACAAAGGGATGACAATGGCAGTTCTCCTGCTATAATGAAGCCTGTACTTAGACTGTGGTTGAATAGGGTGCTCAATGGTGAAGCTAGTTCTTGCTGGAGATGGTTCAGAATACAGCCTGGGATACTATTAGGTCTCAAGGAAGCTGTGTTCTTTGCCTTGGATAGGGCCTTTAACACTTGATCGATGGAGATTTGAGGTGCGGAACAAGTATCTGGGATGTCAAATGGGCCTTTGGAGGGGACGGGGGGGTGAAGTTTGCACTGAACCTATCTGTTAAAAGGTTGGCTAAGTCACCAGGATCAGTGTAAGTGGTACCATTAAGTACTAATTCAGAACAAACCTGAGCTTTACCATGGAGGTTCCTGACGTAACTGAAAAAGGCTTTGTGGTTTCCCTTTGTTTCATAGGCTAGTTTTGATTCATAATTGGCATTGGAAGTTTTCACTAGTGATCTAATTTGCTTGTTGAGGCTAAGTAGGGTGTTTTTCTAATTCGGAATCTGTGCCCTTTTACCCTTGGACAACAGTTTATTCCTTATGATGTAAAGCCTGTTGATAGAGGATGTCCACCAGGTAAGTTTGCATTTAAATATTTTTTGAATAATTTGTGGAACTTTTCTCGCCAGGCCTCCTTTGAAAATGGGCCATTGGCTCAGTAGGACTTTCACAGTTACCAAAAGTCAAATTAATAAAAAAAAAAATAAATTGTTGCAAATGTCTTGTCATCATCATCTACACCTGGTTTCACATTTTTACATGGGAACATAGTGAATGTCTTGCTCTGCATCAAATTAAAGCTAGATCATATGATCAGTATCCTGTCAGCCTGACAGTAAAAAGGCAAAGCCATAGATGGGAAATGTACAGCTTTTCCCATTTTCCAGAACCTATATTTGTTAAATATATTTAATAGCATGTTGAGGTGCACTGTGCAGCGTGGTTATGAAGTTCCATATTACAAGTCAGATATCACTCTCCCAGGAGAAATAATGCTTCATGACATCACACTACTGGCATGAAAAGTGAAGTCTCTTGCACTTGAAAAGGATCTGTATATAATTTGAGAGAGAGATTGTGCTATTATCCTTACTTTGACACAGCTATAATAGTTTATATTTGAAAAAAATATATTTTTAGAACAGTGGCATTTTAAATTCTTACACTCATTCTCCGAAAACCTTTGCATTAGCTCATAATGCATTAAATATTATCAAAGACAATATATTTCTTCATAAACTTTGAATATTTGGTAGACTTTCTATTGGTCCCTTCTACTTCTTACCGCAGTGGACAAGTGGTAGCTTCTACACTATCCTCCATATTATAGGAACTTCTCATTCACATTTATTGTGCTGACTCTTTTCTGTTGCACTCCTCAGCTCTGTACAGCTATTCAGACATCTGTTGATTCCACAATACCTTGGATATTTCTAATAATATATCTCTTTATATTCTTCTTTGCACTCCAGGCACAGCTTCAGACATATTCTTGCCCTAATGACAACCGAGACACATTAGAAGTTTTGAATCAATGCCAGTGATATCTTCTGAGGACATTACCACTTGAAAATTATATATATATATATATA
Organism: Protopterus annectens; assembly: GCF_019279795.1. Lineage (NCBI taxonomy): Eukaryota > Metazoa > Chordata > Ceratodontiformes > Protopteridae > Protopterus > Protopterus annectens. Next base: position 584,348,474 of record NC_056748.1, on the reverse strand, counting down.
TATGTTTGTTGCTCAAGTCCCTTTAAGGCAACAGGTTCAGGTAGCTCTAATGAGAACTCAAGTCTCACTGAATCCAGACTTCATATCTTTGAGCTGATCTTGAAGCCTTTTAGTTTGACTATCAGTACAGAATCCCTGTGCTCAGCTCCATGAACTATAAAGCCTTACCTACAATTTCAATGAAACAAGATTGATTACTAGAGTCATTGCAGGAAGAGCCAGGTGTGAGGGGAGGGAGAGTGAGAGTGAGTAATTGCTATCAGCATGCCCATCTGGGGGATGGGGTGGGCGGGTGGCCAAGTGTAGGGGCCAGGGGCGTGCATTTGGCTCTGCCAACCCATATTCTCATGGTAGCCATTGTACGGCATGTTAAGCAATGAGCATGCCCATAGGGAAAGGCATTGAAGGCTACTCATATGTGCAAACACCCTCATCAGCAACTACGTAAGGGGTGTAGTAGCAAAATAAATTGATAGATGATGGTAAAAATATACTGAGTGAAATACGGTTAGTGGAGAGATGGTAAAATTTTCAGGTCACTAGTGAGGTTCTACCTGAAGTGCTATGTAGGAGGGATAGTATGCTACAAAAATATGTTTGGAGTGTGGCAGTCCACATGATACTCATAAAAATGGTGACAGAGATACTGGGCCATATTTTTGAAGAGAGGTTGTTATATTTAAGGTAGCTATAAGGAGGGATTGGGGAGATTCCTCTTGATAATTAGCCACCAATGCTGGCATGTGTGCACGTGCACGTGCACACACACACACACACACACACACACGTAAATATGTATTTATCAGTGCTACTAGGGGGATGTAGACTGAAAGGAACTGGAGGGGGAGCATATACAGAGATGCTAAAAGTTTATTTTTCTGTTAAGGTGGAACAACCTACCAATACTGGTCATGTGGTTCAGAACTATAAAAAGCTTTTATAACATGTGCCTAGTTGCAGAAGCTGTAGGAGTGGGTGGCATATGGAAAATAGCTACCTGGAAGCTAATACACTTTTAGCAAGGTTTGTCTGACCTGATGATTCATTTTGTTGGCTCTTTTGCATCTTTCTATAAGTTGTAGAAAATGACAGGATGATTTGCTTTCAAAATGAATATGCATTATTTAACAAACTGTTTTTAAGTTAGCAACTGTAAACAGGAATATGCGTGTGGCAGACTAAGTTTCGCATACATATGGTATTACAACTATGTGGTATCCTAATGAGGAAGTTTATTTCTGATGTCGTGTGATACTGATCTTCAGCAGGCAGTCTAAAAGGCCACTTCCTGATCTTTGAAGTTTTTCTGAACAAATCTTCCTCTGGCTTTTTCCCTCAGGGTGGCATCTATAGTAAATACTTAAACATGCAATGGTAACTTTTCAAACCAAATTTTATTTTTCTGTTCAGTGCATTTATCATATGCAGTCTTAAAAGGAAATGCATTCTTCATTTACATTGATTTCCACACCCTGTACAATGTAGTCACCCAAATAAGTCTTACAGATTGCTATAGATTGTATGTATGTACATATGATTGTATGCATGTATTCAAGCATGTTAGTTTGCTATATGTCTTAGCCGCAATATGTTAATGTGGCTTGACAGGTCAATGTTTAATTCCAAAAGTGGAAAGTTGTCCTATGATGCATATAATGGAGTGTTTTTCTTCTTCCTTATTAGCATATTTAATTACTTGCTATGAAATTATTTTACTGTATCAGTCATACCTCGCAACTGTACAGATTTTTGCCTCATATTTTTGATCCATTTTTCATAAAATTGTGTTTTTCTAGCAAACTACTAGCAAGTCATTAAAGACTGAAGACAAAAAATAATGACAGACATTTAAGTATCAGAGTTCATACCTCTCAGATGAATCAACCTGTTATTCTATAATCTTTCTACGTGTGTAAGAGCAATATTTAAAAATTGTTCCTAATTTTGGTCCTTTGTCCCCATTATTTATGGTTTTGTCCATATTTCCTGTTCTAAAAGGTTGAGAGGTATGACCAGAGTGCAGCGGGTAAATCCCAATGGTACATGGCTGTGTGACTTCTACGATTACCACACTGGGAAGCTGAATGGAAATGGATAAAGGAGTAACCTTGCCTTGCTGACAGAAAAGATTTGTTACTGCTTGTGGACAAAGTTTGACAAACAACTCATTTGCATGATGGGACCAACATGAAAGGGTAGGGATTGAGCAGCTGAGCTCCAGCTATCTTATCCCAGGTAGGTTGGTGGGGGTGAGTGGGCTGTACAACCCACTTAGGTCTCTGCATAGTGGCTATATATACCAGAAGTACCTAAGAGTGTAAAGGAATAGATTTAATCCCTTTACAGATTGCAAGGGGAGATGGAAGTTAAAATAAAGTACTGTCTTGTTTTTGTGGGTCTATAAATGGTGGCCTCTATCTCCTTTGTTATTAAGGGACACCACCTATCATTGTTTGAGACAGAAGGAACACTTTGAAGAGATTTCTCTCCAGGTGGGATTCATGTCATTAGATCAATTGTCCTAAATGTCTGTTGTCATAACACCAACATTCAGAATGTCAATTTAAGGGAAAAAAACGAACCCCCCCCCCATACCATATTCCAAAATCACATTACAGTGGGGCAAGAGTCATTTTCCCCCTTCTCCACTGTAGCATGATCATACACTGCAAGTTTCCTATTTCTCCCTATATCCTGACATTTCGATGTCGACATTTAGGTTTCGACATTATCACTCTCGATGTTTACATACTTCAAGATACTGTCTTGTACCCCTCCAGGAGCTATGCTTATTCTAAACAGACAATGAAAGTTAGAAGCCCCTAGGTGGGGAGGATCATGGAAATATGGATAAGAAAAAATAAAAAAAAAAATGAATAAAGGAAGAAATTGTGTTCACACTATTCCAGACTATTAATTCACTTTATGATGTTATGCATGTAGTAGAAATTACCAATCAAATACTGTGCATCTCTTAAAGGATTTGCCTTTGCAAAATAGCATAATTCCATGCAGCACTTGTGAATGTGTTGCAAAGATTGTTTATGAAAATCAACTCGAACTGCAAACTGTACTGTACAAAACAGACACTTTAAGCCGGTGGTATTCATAAAAGTCTGAGGACTTGTTATTCTTTGACTTCTGCTGAATTTTCAAATGTTGCAGGTTAACCTTGCTGCCTCACAAAACAATATTTGGTTCCAAGCTGGACTGCCTTTTTTGCAGACTAGCTGTTATCACTCAGTCTTTGTAACTTTTCGCTGTGGTCTTCACTTTCCTGCTAATGGTTAAGGTGTTTACCTTACAAATACAAAGTGCAGGGCTTGATTCTCACATGGGGTAAATGGCTAGGCTTAAGACAGCCCACAAGGGTACTTAGCCTAGTACTAGTCTATGAACCTATGAAGCAAGGACATGCTGATAGCCATGTTTGTAGTCCTTTAATTTCCTAGGTGTGCACACAATGCAATTGTGTATGTGTATGCGTGCACATCTGCTTGTCCACTGGTCCCATGCAGGATTGGTACTCTAACTTATACCCTTTACTTACTTTGTATAGGATTCAGCAGGTATTGGAGAATGAAACAATGGATTTCCCCTTGATTTGTTTTAGTTTATAATATACTTAATGGCATTACCTTTTTTACTTTCATGGTTCAGATGATCAACTTACCTTTCACAAGGCAGTGAGATTTTCTTTTCATGTGCCTCTTCAATTAAAGTAGCAGTTATAGGCAAAAATGTATTGCATTAAATGGTTTCTGACTTCTTGTAAAAGTAGGGGACAGCTTGTTTCCTAAAGGCTACATGTACGCCAAGGAGCTGCTCATATTTCGGCAGTACACATCTATAACAGCAATAAAAATATGACTGCATTTCAGTATATATTTATCAATCTGATCTTAAGTGGGAAACTGTTAAAATATGTTTATGTCTGGACTGTTTTAGGTTATCTATTCCCAGCAGTAGCTTAAAGATTTTGCCTGATACTTGGCTCTACCTCCCAGCCTTTTAGCTGAAGAATCAGGGACAAAAGAAAAAAATAATGAGTACAAAGGCCCAAAATCTGGGGAAGATGTTAAATACTGGCCTTGTATACATAGGAAGTAACTGAAATAACAGGTTGCGCACTTTCTGAAGGATATAAACTCTGAAATTCGTAATGTCTGTCATTTAAATCACCGAAATCTACAATTAATGATTTGTCAGAAAACTGCAAGTTTAATGAGCAACATTCCAAAATGTCTGGCAAAATCAGGAGAATCATATAAGGTAAATGTTAAAACAAACAAAAAAAGATAAAGAGAGGAAGTACTGTATTTTTAAGCTGCATAGAAAAGTATTTCATTAACATGTTTCCCTCTAAATTCTGCTATGTCTATTCTCTTTTTAATGCTAAGTGAGTGAATGAGATGATGTGGGTATTATTTTATTTTTTACCAAGGGCGGAGCCAGGATTCTTGGAACTGTAAATTCATGACTGGAACAAATATAGCCTCACCAAATGCTAATAATAATAACAACAACAAAATTAATAATAACAATGATGATAATAATAATAATAATGCATTCTGAAAAAAAGCTAATTTTTGCCTCATGTTTTTTCCCTCCACTGTCCTTCATATTACAGGCCTGGTGACAATTTAATTGTAAATAAACCAGACATCTTCATTTAGCTTCTTGCACATTTCTTTGTGCACATTGTGTGTGCGTGTGTCTGTGTGTGTGTGTGTGTGTGTGTATATATATATATATATATATATATATATATATATATATATATATATATGCACACACACACACACACACATATCTACTATAATATAGCATACATGGCATATGTTTGGCTATGTCACTGCTTTTAGCATCCTTGAATCTTACCACTCTGTGACACTGTTTCACTTTGTAATGCTTGAACTTAATTTGTATTGATAGATACTAAGATGCCCGCAACTGTACCTGTTCATTGACTCTTGGGTTGAAATGCTTACAGAAATTTTTTAACTGAAAACTGGAATTTCAATGCTTGCAGGACTGTTTTCTTAGTGGTAATCTTACTATAAACACATGTGATGTTTGTCTGCATTGGAGAGTTCAATCTTAATTTATTCTCATCTTTATTCAAAGTTGTCACTTTATGCCTGCCTCAGCCTGTCGTGTGGCATTTGAAATTGCCATATAGGATTACATATGGAAAAAGAACCACATATATTTATTGATTTGATTAGTTTGTGTTAACCTGGGCACGTCCTACTGGTCTTCTATAATGGAGACATGAGTGAAACTTTTTGAATACTACCTTCACCAGAAGTATATTGCATTATTAATAATAAGACATAAAGCACTGAATAATTTCAGTTGAGTTTGATGCATGGTAAAAGGGGGTCTGCTGGGAAACATAAAGCCTGTTCATTATCTGTCTATCTATTATTTATTATAATTTGTTTACTGGGGTAGAGCACTGAAGAAATCTAACCAGTTTCATAGGTTCATAGGTAGGTACTAGGCTATCAGCCCAAGGGCCTACGTAAGCCTAGCCAGCAAGGTTCCATAGCTTACGCCACCCAAGAAATTTATTTTCCTGTGCCACTGTCCAGCAGAGATACAGAAGTGATCTCCGGGGTGTATTTCCTATTTCCCATCCACTCATCAAGATTTTTCTTAAAGAGTGCTAATGAAGAACTTTGCTTGACATAGATGGGTAGCTTGTTCCAGAGTATAGGAAGTCTCTGGGACAGGAATCTATCCCTCCAGCATGTCCTGTTTATTGTGGTGACAAGGTTTAGGACCCTAGAGCGTGTAGCTCGGAGAGATTGGGATTTCTTTAGGTGTAGCATGTCCAACAGCTCTGGGTTTGACATAGCTTTATATGTTAGGCAGAGATCACCTTGGAGTAGGCAATATGCTACGGAGTAAGTCTGGAGTTTTTTGAGGTGGTCAGCATAGGGCATTTGTTTGAGGCCAGTAATCCTCTTTGTGAGATACTTCTGTGGCCTTTCCAGCTGCTGCAGATGTCTTGTGAGGTACATTCCAAAAGGGGCATTGTACTCTATAATGGGTCTAATGAATGATGAGTAGAGGGGAACAATGACCTCTTTTTTCCTGGATGATAACCCTTTTATGATGTGTGCCACATAGAAGGACTTCCTGACTACTGTGGCGATGTGACTATCAAAGGAGAGACTACTGTCCACCTGGATCCCAAGGTCTCTTATCACGCATTCGGTGTTAAGTAGATTGCTGCCTATGTGGTAGTTCATGGGTACAGAGTTTTTACCAAAGGGGATGACACTGCACTTTTTGGCATTGAGCTTGAGGCCATGGCTCTGACACCAGCCATCTGTCTCAGTGAGGCCCTTCTGTAGGATGTCCACATCATTTGGGGACTTGACTATGGCTCCTAGTTTGCAGTCATCTGCGAACTTCATTAGCCAGAGGCCTTCTGTGTTAGCCTGTACTTCAGAGAAGTAGATACCAAATCTCAAATGGGTTCAAAAACTGACCAGAGATACACAATAGACTAGAGTACAATAATATATAAGTGACATTAAAACATGGTAGACTGATGCCCTGGATACATAGTAAATCCTATGTATTAACTTACAATGCATACAAAGGTTTCAAAATATATGTGTGTGTGGTTATATAATATATTTACTGACTTATTACAGCAAAACTATATTTGGATGGTAGACTGAGCATCATTGAAAGAAATTAGGTACTTAGAGAACCTTTCTTTTCATTTCTTCTCTGTGAACTCTGAACCTGTGAATGAATCCTTGATTGGGTCATTCACTTTATCTGTAGTTGGTTCTTGTGAGCTGATTCAAGTAACTTCCTTTTGGTTGTTCACAGTTTAGGTATATGTTAGATATCTGCCTGCTTCCTCATCTAGCTTGTATTCACAGTTTGCTGTGTCCCATTATTTTGAAAATTGCTTATTTTAGGATCCCCAAGGCAATGTAGTAACTGCCTCATGCTAGCTGACAATGATCTACTCGGGCTTCATGGACTCAGTATGAGAAAATTGCAAATGGTTGCTCAGTTTGGAAGCTAATCTCTCATTTAACATGCATGTCAATAAACAAGTCAATAAACAATTTACTGTTGCATCATAACCACTAAATATATCCACTTATGCGAAGGTTGTTAAGAAACCATTACCTAAGCATCTTAATCCTGTTTAAACAATCCCTTGATGTTCTAATACTAAATGTTATAATGAATGCATACCTGTGCCCTCACTTACACTTGAGTCATCCTGGCTCCAGGCCTGTATCTATAAAGACTTCTGAGTCTAGAGCTACACATGTTAATGTAATAGTAGAAGGTGACTCTATAGTAAGCCATAGTGGTGCTCCACCTACTAGGCTGTGTAAGGATGGGGTTATGGTTATCTGTCTATCTGTTGTCATGACTTATGTGATCAGAGCCCTTAGGCCTCTTCACCAAAATAATGAGTATGATCTTATTATTGTCCATGACATGGTGAATGATCATCGACTCTATACCCTAAGGAGATGCAGAGAGATATTATGGAGCTCTATGTGTCCATAGTGGGCAATATACTTATTTTGAGCAGTATTTTGTCTTATCCAAGAATGATGCCACAACTGCAAATAAAAATAATTGATTTCAACAACTGAGTTAGTAACTGGTATCATTCCTGGGGAATTCATTGTATGTCACCAAAGCAGCAATAACTGATAATCTAGCCTGCTTTGCCAGGGACATCTTTCACTTCTCTGCTTAAGGATTCTACATATTGGCTTAGACTTTTGCCTACCCCCGTAGTGCATTTTAGGCAAAATTAATCTACTAGACATTCTCGCTTAGCAAGTTCTAATCAAGCCTGCATTAAACTGGTTCTGTTCAGCACAAGGAGTTTCAGCAATACATTGCCTGATTTTGATGCTTTCTTGACTCTGGACATATTTATGTATGTGTAGATACAGAAACATGGTACCGTTGTCTTCACAACATTCCTTTCATAGCAGGATAGTAGTGTATCTGTCATTCACTGAAATGGAGGGGATGCAGCAGAGAAGTATATGTTCTTATTTTTTCTCATATTAAATCATGTCTAATGTTTCAAGGCTCTGATTTTGAACTCCTTGAAATCTTGATCAAATTTAATAATGTAATTTGCCACATAATTTTAACTGTAAAATCTCTGTCAATGTCAATTGAGGACCACATTAAGTACTTTGATAAGTATAATACCAGGTAATCCCCATTACCATAATTTTGCCTGATTTCAATCATCCATCCATTAATTGGAAGCCATGACCAGCTAAAAATAAATATGACCAGCATTTCATAGACTTTATTTATATGATCTCACTGGATCAAATTTCCAAGGATCCACCAGATGGAGTAATAAGATATTTGACTTTGTCCTTATGAATGTTGCCGCCAGCTGCACACCAGCTAGTGTAGTGCCATTCTTGATTAAATCTGACCAGCAAGCTGTCATCTTTTCATTCAAAATTAGAACCAGCCAGGCCATTCATTCAACAGTACTCAGAAACTACTCCAAAGCCAACTTTAAATACCTTTCTGAAGACCTAAAGAAATTCAAAGATGATATTTTCTCTGTGACTTCAGAGATTGGATCAGCAATCATTTCAACTATTATGCATTATCTGTAAATATTATGCACAATTTTGGAAGAAAATTCAAAGGCATCCTCCTGTAGTAGAAGTCCGAGATAAACAAACCTTATTCTGGAACAAAAATGACACCACAGTTTGAATAAAAGTTATCCAGTTCCATTTGAAACGATGTTTAGAAGCAGGTCTGCTTGATTTACACATTCATCATTAGGACATGTAAGGCCAAGTATGAATCAAAGGCAGCTACCTCTTAAAATGATAGCAAATACATTTTTCTACTATATTAAGAATATTAGAGGTAATACCCACTACTGCCCCAGACAGGCACTGAGTGGCACCACCTGTTCTAATACCATAACCACAAGTAATGTCCTGGATGACAATTTTATCTCATATGTCTTGCCTGTCATTCACCACCATGTTTGGGGCAGCTGTGGTGGTTCAGGTTTTAGCAGTGTCAACTCACAGCAAGAGGTTCTCCGGTTCGATTCTCGGCTGGTGTGCCTTCTGTGCAGAGTCTGCATGTTCTCCCTGCAGTCACATCGGTTTCCTTCAGGTGCTCTAGTTTTCTCCCAAAGACATGCAGTAGGTAGATTTGACATTCTAAATTGGCTGTAGGTGTGAGTGTGTGTGCGAATAAGTGGTACAAATGAAACACTGCTGCAGGGCGAGCCACCCTGCAGTGTAAACCTTGGCTTGAGATGACAGTTACTGTTGAAGCGACACCCAAACTCCATGTACAAAATCGGGAAAAGGGGTTGAGGATGGATGGATGGACTCACCTCCATGTTTCCTCTGTTTAACCTCTAAACTATGAGCCTCTTATTATTGATACAAAGTAGATCTTGGAAGCTATTTCCAAAAATGAAAATAGCAGCTCCATTAGCACTGGCAGTATATATCAGGTTACCTTGTTGAAAGTGCAACGTATTTTATTGATGAATCCCTTTTAAGCATTTTCATCTCAGCTTCTCCATAGGACATATGCCTGAGTTATGGAAAATAGCAGTTGTAGTTCCTCTACATAAAGGAGACATTGTGACTCCCTTGGAAATTATCATTGCATTAACCTCACTAGTATTATCTGTAAACTAATGGCATGCATTTTAGTGAATTTATTAACATACCTGAGTAAATTACAAGCCATAGATACTAGTCAGTTTGGTTTCTCAAAGGGAAGATAGAGTTTGCTTAATTTGTTTGACTTTTTTGAAGGTGTGACTTATGGCACTGATGGAAATCATTCAGTCCATGCCACTTCTCAGACTGCTCTTTTTAGGCTTCCAGCCGAGGCGCTAGGGATTTTTATTAAATTTTTTAACTTTGGATCCTGGTTGTGTCATTTTCTATCTGCTCTATCAAATTTCCCTTGAGGACATTATTGAAAAGCTCCCAAAATTGTTATTAACCCCTATATCACTCAATGGATAGTAAACTGGTTCTTAGATCAAAATCACAGAGTGAGGGTTGGTGGTATATTCTCATCTAGAAGATTAATAACCAGCAGAATGCCTCTGCATTCTCTGCGGTATCATCTTTTCTTCAGAATCTATTGTCATAGTGTGAAGGCAGATAAGTTTTGTGGCTGAACAAGTCTGCAGATGGCTGCAAACTAGGTGCCAGGAGTGACTTCTCTACAGACGCACCCTGTTCTAGAGGGGATTGATAAAGTTAGTACTTGTTCTGACCATGGCCTTAAACTTAAAGGGACAGTGCCAGAGATGTTTTTGTCTTGATTCTGGTCTTTGTTTACATTTGCAATCTGGCTTTCTGAGCATGTCCCAGCTTTAGCTATAGAGGTTGGGAGAAGGGTGCTTACAGGAATTTTCAGTGGCCTTGGTCTTTAGTTTCACCTGTGCTTTCCATCTTCAGATAAAAGTAGTCTTTCAAGAATTGTATGACCTCACTTGCTACTACTTTGCAGGAAAGCATATGAGAAACGCAAAACTAATCTATTAGTAAACAGAGTTTTCTGTTCATTTGATTTAAAATTTATTTGGGAAATTTCTGAATGCTAGTTAAGTACTATGATGTTATGCATGACTACCACTAGCTCTGCAGAAAGCATCAGAATGATGCAAGTTTCGAACAGTAGTAGAAGCAGTCTTTTTTTCTTTTCCAGGTTTTGTTTTTTGATTTGATAATATTAGCCAAGTGCAATAGTTTTCTGACCTGCCATAAAAAAACATGTGTGATGCAAGCAATAGAATCATTTTAAACAGTGAAGTCCAAAACTTACTGTGTCACTGGGGCTGTACAATATGGCAACCTGTGGAAGTTAAACCTTTTCTTCAGGGGTGTGAAAGAACCTGTGTTAATAAGCAAATCTCCAAATACTAATTATGTTAAGGAAATTTACTCCAAATTTCACAGCTTATATATATATATATATATATATATATATATATATATATATATACATACACAGTCCCATAGTCGGACTTTCCCGGTCAACAAATGATAAATAAATAAATAAAAATTAAAAAAAAAAATTTATATATATATATATATATATATATATATATATATATATATATATACGCATCTATATTACATAATCGAACTTTTAAATGTTCGAACGTCATATGGTCGACACCATATGATCAAACTTTTAAAAGTTTGAAAATGTAATAAACAAAAAAATAAACCAAAGAAAGAACCTACCTGAACAGTTTAAGCCCCCCTGCACCCCCACACCCACCACTCTTTAAATATACCAACTCTGAGATCGCACTACAACACAGAAAAGGGAAATCTTTCCATTCCGCACTGTACGGAGATCTCCATTGGAACTTTTTAAAGTTCGATCATATTGTGTCAACCATATGACTTTTGAACTATTTAAGTAGGGAGGATGTGGGGGCAAAGCCCCGCACTTTATTTAGTGTTTTGAAGTTTTTTTTTTTTATGGAACAGTGATTTTTTTCCCTGGGAAAAAATCACTGTTCCGTGTCTTTGGGATTTCAAGGTTTCATTTTTAAAGGGTCGATAAATCAGCGTTCGCTATTTTAAGTGATCAGTGATTTAACATAGACCCTACACACACACACACACACACACACACACACACACACACACACACACACACACACACATATATATATATATATATATATATATATATATTAATTTATTTATTTATTAGTTAATTTACTGGGATAGGGCACTGATCAAGTAAAACCTCTTTTAGGGCCAGTGTGGTATAAATTTAATCCTGGGATTAGCACTACGGCCCTTTTCAAGAAAGGAGGTATAGCTACTGGCTGTATTCCCTAACTTCCATGGCTAGGCGTTATAAGGTTATTCAGTCACCCTCACAAGTACTTACTTATGAACGTAAAAAAAGCTTCTCTTAGAGTAAAATATTAACTCCCGTTTCAGTGCCCTTTAACTGTATTTATTGCACAAAACAAAAAGTCCAATCAAGGGCATCAGTGATAAACAACCATTTAAATCAACAATGACACTAGAGTATCGCATTAGGCAGCACAGTGGAAACACTTTAAATTAGACCACTCATAAAAGTAGTGATGCCTTATGGAATAATTGTTTTGAGCGCAGCCTCTTAAATCGTGGTTAAACTTTCTATTAATTCATGCATTGCTGGATCTGGCAGTCAGTGTTGTCACAATTAACTGCAATCTGCAAAGGAGGAAATCTGACCTGCTTCATAAGCTGAAAGTAGAAATAAGACAAAATCCAGTAATGTCACTGAAAAAATAGTACATTCCACTTCTGTTATTTGTCACATATTACCAGTGCTGTATTTTAGAATATAGTGAAATATAGTAATTAGTTTTACTCTTTTTCAGATCTTGCAGATGTAAATATTGAGCTTTAAAGGAGAACCACACCCACAGACTCAAAAAACATGTTTATTTAATCATGGTTTAATGTTTTCTAGATTTTAACCACTCTGGCACTATTTACCTTTTTTAAATATTTTTATATGTAATTTCTGAGTCTGACCACATGGGGTCTAGCATCTTGAAGTGATCCTGATTGTTTAGTCTGCCTCTAAGTATCTCACAATGCAGTGGTTGTCTGTAAAAAATCCCAACACGCAGGCCTCTTTCTTCCTAAAGCTCCTGTCACTGCATTGATTTTACATGCATACACTGCTGTATTTCAGTCAGTTTTAAGTAACATTTCATGCCATTTGATGACTATTTAAAACACAAACCAGTGCAAATGTCACAGAACAGACTTTCAAAGTGCTTTTTATTGCTGCTTCTTTTTAGAATGGCTAATTTGCAGTCTTTTTGAAGCCTGAATTGTACTACTTTGTCTCACCTCCCATCCCCTTTCACACCTAACTTCCCTAGTTGTCAAAGTGCTAAGGGTGATTTGAGCTGTTACCTGCTGTTATTGACAGCTCACAGCAGGAGACTTGACTCATGTACTGCTTTCTTGTTCTAGCCTTTACTTTCTGTATGGGTAGGGAAGGTCTAGGGAGCTGTGACATCACAGCATGGGTGGGTTTTTAGGATGGCTGTCGTGATGTCAGTTTGGGGAGGGAATTGGCCAGAAAACTACCTGTATTCATTGGGGACTGCAGCAAGCTTTTCCAGTGCGGGATAACATTTTTTAAACGTGAAACCACCACAGTACGGTAAGGTACTATTCTAGTGGAGAGAAACGGTTGATTTAAAATATTTTAAATGCTGTATTGTTATTTATTCATAGTAGGGACTGTAAATAGGGAGAAAAAGGAGTGAGACGTTATGCATTTAATAACAGAATCCCATTGTTGTCCTTTAAGTTTTCACATTCATACATATGCATGTATGTGCAACATGTATTGCTTGTTCCATTGTTAATTTGATAACAGAGTCTTTAATATTTCGCTCTTTAATTAACTTTTCATAAGAACCATGTCACAGTAGTGAACACATCTGCAGACAATTAAAAGTATTACGGGGATTGGGGAGAACCACTAGACACCAGAGGAACTACAATTATGTCATAACTGCACCAACAGTAGCAGACATCATGGGTGGGGGAAAACACTAGCCACCAGAGAGTACTGTAAACTCCTGTGGCTTAAAAGCACTTACACTAGTACTGGGAGGCAAGTCAGGGATACAGACAAAGACTGTGATATGTGTGTGTCTGTGTGAGTGATGAGGGAATGCCTATGGTCATATGATGCAGCAACAGGAATTACCTGTCCCAATGTACTTGTCAGCAATGATCTGCACAATTAGAAGTGACTACAATTCAGATATATGCCATTTAGTCAATAATGAGGTCTTTCTTCATCACGGCATACATGTTTCTGAATCACAAAATACTAAATTGTGAGAGCAGGGCCTTTTTACAATAAGCCATACAACTCTTAAAACCCCCTTTCATGAATCCCGGATTATTATTTTTCCTTTAATAAAACATATGTATTTTAGCTTTATCTTAATGTGTTATTAACAGTGCATTTTCAGTATTTCTATACATTACATGTTATACTGCTGTTCTCAGTATAAAATTAATACAGTATATGTAATATTAGTGTCAGTGAATTATTTGTGTTGCCACTCATTTGCTACAGCACCCCTTTTTACTGTGTTGCTTAAATTTACCAGGTTTGATTGTTCAGTTTTGCTATCTATAACTTGTAAAGGTTAAAGGGCACATAAACAAAGATAATAAAAACTGGAGTACAGGCTTTAAACTTTACACCTCTCTTACCAATTTATGTTGTGGACATATTGTCTTGAATCCCACCATGTCACTAAATATGTGAGATGCGGAGGTTATGGAACATAAATCTGCACCACTGGTACCTATTAATTGTACAAGGGGTGACTGGCATTAAGAGCTTACAGCAAGTGCACACCAACTAGCACTAGACTAGCACATGTCACAAACAAATAAGCTTTACACAGTCAACCACAGAACATGGTTATAATCTCTAATTAAACAGGATTTTACCCACCTCTTTCTGAGCCCAGTGCTTTCTTGTAAAATGTTATCATCAGTAATTAAGAATTAACAAAACTGTTTACATATATACATACATTCACAATGTTTACCAGGAGTGGTACCTATGACTATCCATTGATAAGATCCCTTTCATGTGTTCGAAGTACACACGTAGAGCAATCAGATTACTAATTTGATACCACGTTCTCAGTAACTGACCACTCTTTCAATGATCCAATCACTATTAAATTATAAGAGATGTTAACCAAGTAGTCTTCCTTCAAAAATGTCAAACACCAGCATAACCATCACTGCATGTTAAGATATCCTTCATTAATTAAATAAAACATCAGTTATCATTTTTTTATGATTGAACAGATGAAGACTATTTATTTTTTTAAAATATGTGATTTTATGCCTGCTGCTTGCTACCTGTCCCCCCCCCACCGTCTCTCTCTCTCTCTCTCTCTATATATATATATATATATATACGGATCCTTATCAGATTATCGAATTACCATAAAACCGAAAATGAGATGAGAACACTGGAATCATGAAACAATGAAACTTTACAATGCCAAAATTCATAACATTGAATAACCACCTACAAATCATACATTCTACTCCTGAAACCCTACACACACTTGTGAATACAAACAGAAAAATACCTTCACTTTTTTATAAAAAGAAAACTCAACTGAAAAGTCCTCAGTTTATACCATATAACTTCCCCTAAATTACACTGTACTTTAAAGGGACAGATGTCTATTTACAGTAAAACCTCCATTCCCACATATACAAAACTGCTGCTATAGCTTTAAGAAATTCCATAACATCATCTATTCATTTCAAACACAATTTAAAAACAAAAATCTACCTTTTTTAACATTTTTTTTCAGGGGGACAAGCTTCTCTGCCCCCCCACACCCCCTGCAAATTATGTATACCAACTCTGACATCGCACTACAGTGATGAAAAGGGCGCAGTGGTGCAGCGGTTAACGTTGTCGCCTCACAGCAAGAGGTTCTCCGGTTCGATTCTCGGCTGGGGTGCCTTCTGTGTGGTGTTTGCATGTTCTCCCTGTGTTCGCGTGGGTTTCCTCCGGGTACTCCGGTTTCCTCCCAAATTCCAAAGACATGCATCTGGAGCATTTCTCCCCGGGCCTCCGCTGAAAACAGGCTCTGTGGAACCTAGTCGGACATTCCCGGTCAACAAATGTTAAATAAATAAAATAAAATAAAAAATGAAAAGGGTAAATTTCCCACTCCTCATTGTACAACAATCCCTATTTAGATAGTGTGCGATATCCACAACTGGGTTTTCATGGTTATGCATTTTGGGATTGTAAACTTGCATTCTTGTGAGATGTCGATCTCTCATCTTGTTTTCATTTTCAGTCTTATGGTAATTCAATAGTCTGATATATAATATATATATATATATATATATATATATATATATATCAGTGTTTCAGATGCAGAGGGAAGGAAAATGTTTCATAATAATAGACTGATGGCAGGAAAAAATACATCTTTCTTTGGTAGTCATTTCAAATTACATATATTAGAAGCCTGAGGAAGAAAGTAAAGTCAAACAATTTTGTGATTCACTAAACTTGGTTTAGGTTTCTTTGCAAATTAGTAAGGCAAACGAAACCAACAAACCAAAGAAACAGCAAAAGGATTTCCAGCTAGTAACAGGTGAACCAAAAAGCACAGTTGAATCCACAAGTGCGATATGAGGATTTAATGGAAAAAGCACACACACAGGCACTTTCATTTCTGTTCATTCAGAGACTTCATCAGATATATGTTAGTACAAATACAACCATTAAAAACATTTCAAAAATCAGCATACCCCCCCCTCTCACTCAACCAATCATAAACAACCATGATGATTCCAATCTACATTAGGCAGAGCTCCTCGCTAACCCTCTTCAAGAAAAACCTTGATGAGTGGATGGGAAACAGAAAGTTTACCCCAGGGATCACTTCAATGGCTCTGCTGGACAGAGGCACAGGGAACTACTGTAAGGGGCCGGCGAAAGCCAACACATTCTGGCTAGGCTTATAAATGCCCTTGGGCAGATAGCCTAGTACCTACCTATGAACCACGTGGATCTTTAAACATACATAGTCCCTTTGTCCAAAAACACCCCAAATGCATTAATGTAAAAAAAAATCCTAATATTAAGCGGTCTGTACAACATAAAATACATTTGTTAAAATTCAAGTTTCCTTAATAATGAATTAACTAAAAATAAAATAATAAATACATGGCTACACATTACTAACTTATACATTTAAATACTACATTCCAAACTTCAATATCAATGAATGATGCATTCTTACCCTTAAAAAACTACATTATCTCCCTAATGCCTTTAATTTTAAGGGGCAGGAGATAGATAAAAATTCATTTAAACTGGGCCACTGTAATGCTTTCAAATGTATCTGCCAAAATAATTCCTTTTTTCCAGTAGAAGTGACCATAAACCACCTCTTTCTTCTAACTCCAAAACATCAATAATAATAAATTTTAATGAATGGTTAGGTCTTTCCATGCAATGTTTGGCTAGAGTATTCGTATCTTTTTTAGTTCTGATATACCTAAGGTGTTCATAGACTAGTTTTAAATTTCCTATAAGTTTTTTGTATATAAAAACTTGGACAATTTACACATTATGCACAATATACCACCCTCTCTGTGTAACAAGAAAATGTCTTATTCAACCTAATTTCCATTCTATTAATTCTAACACAATTTCCTTCCAGAATATAGGGACAATATGCACATGCTCCACATTTTTTCATCATCCCTTCCTGTTGAACCCTCTCACTGGATTCTAAGATACCTTTCAAATTGCTTCCCCTTTGATATACTATGTTGTGCTTTTCACCTACACAGTCCCTAGCATTCCCGTGTTGTATGCCCAGTGTTTAAGTTGCTAATGTTTAAAATTGAAGTTGTTTTATGGCTTCCCAGAACTTTTTTTTTTTACTTTACCCCTTACATATTACATACTTCTTTTATGACATTTTAAGCTCCACCAGAATAAACTTCCCATAGACAGTTAATCTCAATATACTTGTCAAAAACACCATGCACTATTACTTTCTAATGCTCAATTACCTAATGTCCCTAAAGTCAATGTTTGCCACTGATAATTACTTGTTTGTTTACTTACTTGCCTGCTGGCTTGCTTGTCTGTCTGATTGTTTGTTTGCTTATTTATTGTCTTGAATTTAATTGCATTGTTTTTAGCTTTAATGGCAGACCTAATAGATGTGGAGGCAGCTTCCAACAAACTGGGTCTGCACTTGTATTTTCTTAAGCAGCAAAGTAGCAGCAGGGAAGCCCTTTACTCGGCCTAAATATCACTGGGTGGGGTGTACATTTTCAGTTTTAAACAGAAAGTCTCTCAGTTTTCTATACCTTTTCAGTGCATAATTTGGGAAGGCACATATCAGCACCTACGCCTAGATCCTGTATGGATTATACTGTGATATCATTAAAGCTGATGGACTCATGTAGGTCTGTTGCATACGAAGGAGTGCATGAAAGAATCAGCAGCAGGCAGCACAGCCCTCCATTCATCTCTCTAGCCAATCAGCAATTAAGAATGCATGACTGACTGCCAACAAATCCAGTTGCTTACTCACATGTCTTTACATGATGGTAAGCAGATGTTTCTGCCAGCTAAAGGCTTGGAAGGAGGATAGTGCTTCTAGGGCAGAGCACTGTCTGAATATTTGTCAGAATAGAGTTGATAACTGGTTAGTGGAAATGCCACTTACCAGTTCATCCTTCTTCTTTGAGCTTCTTTTCTTCAACAACTTTGTGATATGGGGGAGAGGTTATTAAAAATGTGTGGATGTCATGCTGCTAGCTGAAGGAATTTAGGATGGCAATTTGTCATTTCTGTTTTGCATTTGCAAATTACATGTTGATGGTAAACAAATATAATTATTTGCTGGCATGTACAGTGACTGCATTTCTTCCACACTCTCTGAACGTCATTTTGG